>NW_022145605.1:0-480000 GCF_000002235.5 Strongylocentrotus purpuratus | reverse complement strand
CCAAACACTTGCAACATTGACTGGTATGTTAGCATGCTAATGATTTATACTGCAGATTGTGTAAAAACAAATTCCATGTCTTAGACAAGATCTAAACTATTGTTCCTTCCTTATCGCTTATTGAGATGCAAATTGTTCCATGATTTCTAACTGAACCTTAATTATTTAAAATTAAGAATAACAATGATTTAAAAAAAAACCTAATGACAAGGGTTAATGATATAAAAGTTTCATTACAATCATGACAGCTAAATACAGGGATTACCAAAATGGAGTAGATATCACACATTCTGATGTTTTATAGCATTTCCATTTAACCAATGAAGAAATGTGAATGGGGATGACTAAGGGCACTTTAATGGTATATATCCAGCATAATAATTAGTATCCAACAATCACTTTGCGGTACTCGTAGTCTGCTCTAAACAAGCTGGTAAAATAACTGTCATCACGGTCTATAAATCTGAACTAAAATACACATCAGGCTGCCCATTATAAACAACTGATGACAATTATTAGGATACAGCTAGAGCGTACACACCAATGACATCAGCAGACCGGCCTGGTAACACGATGATACAGGAAGGCAGGTGGGATGAGAGATGGGAGAGAAAGAGGAATAGAGAGACAGACAGGGACAGACAGAAAGAGAGAGACAGAGAGACAAAAAGATAGAGAGAGAGAGAGAGCGACAGACAGAGAAACAGAGAGACAGAGCGAGACAGAAAGACAAAAAGACAGAGAGAGAGACAGAGCGACAGACATACAGACATACATATAGACAGAGTGAGAGACAGACAGATAGACAGACATACAAAGAGAGAGAGAGAGAGAGAGAGAGATGGACAGATATGCATTGATATGAAAGAGAGAAACACCAAGAAATGAGGAAGTTAGATGGGACAAGAGATTTTTTGTTAAAGGTAATTAACCCTTAATTAGTAAATTCGCCCATTCCCTAGGTTTTATACAAGTAACATCATTTCGTTAAGTCCGTGGGTGAAGTCCAGTAAATGAACTTGAATTGAAGAAAGAGAATGACATATAGTATATCAAACTTTTGAAAATCTTCAAAATTACCCACATATGAGAGGTCTCATAACACGTGCACTTGAATAAAACTGATACTTTCATCACAGCTTCCTGCTTTCATGGAAGAGAAGGAATAACGGTGGCTAGACGTAGTACCCTACCCTGCATAAATCTTTTAACAGAGTACACAGTCATGAAAATCAATCACGGCGCAAAGGAGGTACGCACCACTGCTCTCTGTTTAATCATTTAATAACTAAAACTATCAAGACGAGCACCACGGGAACAATAATTGATATCTGATATAAAGAGAGAGGAGTCTGTTTACGTTTTGGTGGCAATACGATGGCTAAGACGCAGTGGTGGTTGACATACGAGGGGCGAGAGAGTCGCGTAAGACCGGTCAAGCGCGGCTTCGATGATAAGCTAATGAGAGTGGGGCGGTGGTCATGCAGGGGCGAGCTGATGATAGCTGGGAATTTTATAGACCATTTTTGGAATCAAATTTGGTATCCCTTTCACTGCTTGATTGTGGGAAGTTCCCTTTATATTCATTTTCGGCAACAATACCCTCTTGCTGTATTCAAATTTCTGCTCACTTTGATTTTTCTTTGAAAACTTGTCCAGTTTAGTTCTAAACAGAAAGACAATACAATACCTTCTTTACCATTCTAGATGCCCTGAATACCTCAAAGGGTTAAAGTTATTTTCGTTTCAATAAGTATTTTGGGCTATTTGATAGGTAAAATGACTTTTAATGAATATTTTCAATTCTGAAATACAGCTGCAATTCTACCCATTATTATAATGCACATTTGATGGAAGACTAGTCTTTGTCCTGACAGCTACAAGGTAGAAACATCCCCTGAGTATTGAAGTATTAATTTAAACGTACTTTCTTAAAAAACTACGTACATGAATCAAACGTTTAAAAATATCTTCCATAGTCAAGAAACTTAGAAGCAAACAGGCTTTTCATTGGATCATACTATAATTGTAAACTTTGGAAACTGTTAATCCTTTAATATAGGCAATAATTTAATATATGTAAATTTCCAAAGCAACTTAAATGAAAACACATCAACATCTTACTAAGATAGCCAGTCTATTCTCGGAAGGAAATACTTTATAACTTCCACTTTATATACATGTAGGCATGCAGGATGTTTCTAAAAGATGGCTGCAAGATTGAACACTAAGCTGAATGTACATGGAAATGGTAAATCTTACAAATGCTATTTTAATGAGCAAAGAAAGAAATATCTCTCTTCTCTACACAAAAAGTGTTTACTTTTTTAAGGTTTTGCTGTATCTATGGCATCAAATGGCTTACTCATTAGCACATGTCATAAGTTATCAACTGCATCTTCAAATATTCCTTGATATATATACTGTTCTTTATCTTATCATAATGTTAAATCATTAATGAATCTTATGACAGCATTCAGCATTCTTGTTGTCAATGAACCAGTAATGGTTACCCATCGGGATGCAGAATGGATGTTGAGAGAACTCTTTCATAATTCACTGTGGGAGGAACGAGACGTGATTTTCTCTCCTCTCTAGTTCATTCACATTGCTCTCAAAAAGCAGTTATAAGGTTTGGTTTCATGATGCAAAATAATTCATCCTTTAATGACATCATAGTACATTTTACAGTAATGCGACTTTATCTACCTTAATTTATCACTATGTAAAGAATTCTTAGAAGATATACATATAGTGGATTTAAAAAATATAATAAATATACCAATGTAAATTTTGTTAGTTTATCACAAAAGGACTGTGTGCATTTACAATTATTGTACTTGCAATTGGATAACAAATATAGATGTGTGGACATATTACTCCCATGTAATACTGGTTCTTTGTTTAAGTGTGTTCAAATTCTTATAAACATTTATAAACATATATTTCATCCAAGAAAAATCAGCTGTATGATTTTGACAATCTAATAAACATACTCGCTTTATGCACATATTTCAGAAATTACATATATTCAGATATGAAAATATGACATCAACAGGATAATTCAGAGGGTTAAAAATTATATATGTTGGCTGTAATGTTGAACTGATCATTAATAATGTGTTTGCTGCTGGTTGTGTTCACGTATTTATGCTGGGATGTCAACATTGCCAGGCCTCCAAACCTTGCAGTGCAAAAAACAATGTTGCTGTTGAAAAGCACACCAGTGAGAATGAGCCTTCCAAGCCAAGATTCATTTTTCTTGCCAAGAGTTTTTTACTCAAAATAAAAAATAGATGAGTTGACGGGAATTTATGACCAGTCCACCATGAGTGATTCCAAGTCTATAGCCCAACGGAGAGAAATGAACATCACCTCGCAGTAACAAAACCAATATAAACCAGCAAGACTCGTAGAATACTAACATTGTATTATCTCCAGTAATTTGTTTCTGCAAGGGCCTTATATGAAACAATTTGCACAACCTACATGATTAAAGGGTATTGCCAGTCACAAATTATAAAACGAGATCCTGGACAGGCCAATGCATATATTTCATGTAATGAGAAACTGTGGACCAATTATATAGTATGTGGAAGACATATATCATTATTGTTACAAGAACAAATATAAAGGGTTGACTGTTGCTATTTTGCTTGATGTCATGCTACTGTACCACCAAATGGATAACAATTAATGTGGAGCTCTCAGACATAAACGGACAAGGAATTGTATAGTTAACATAAAGTGTAATTTACATTCTTTGCAAGTATGCAAGTATTCCACTCATTGTGGTCTGTATACAGTGTGCTTATTATGCTGATGTATGTCCTAGCTCTGTCATCTGAAAGTATTCTTCAGTTTGTTTCACAGATACTAAATTATGTACACAGGTGGCTGAATATTTGTAATGTTGTACCTGTATAATAATAATAATAGTGGCGTCTTGTATAGTGCTCACATCTGGCACATTGCCACTCCTGCATGGCGCTCCCTTATTATGACCCTCAGTTGGTTTTAGCACGGCTGCCATTACAACACTTGAGCATTTTACGGAACTAATTCCTGCCAGGTACCCGTTTACATCACCTGGGTGGAGTGTGGCAAGAAGAGATTAATTTCTTGCCAAAGGACATTAATGCTGCAACAAGGATTCTAACCCTATACTTGTGTGGTTGACAATATGGAGACCAATCCACTGGACCACAACACTTCTACAATGTGTGACGCATGCTCCAGTGACTATTATCCTACACCCCCAAAGTCCTACATTCAACCCTGGAAAAAATAGACCTAACCCTAACCTTAGCGACAGCTAATCTAAAACCCTATTCCTAACCTTACAGTATATTATTGATTAAATTAACCCTGGAACAATCGAAACAAGGATAATATCCCAATGTCAAATTCATTGATATAAACCAAACCTCAATAAAAAAAAACTTACCTCTTAATAACTCTAGCAAAGTGTACGTGCACTTTTTAGCTCCATGACAATTCATAATTTCTTTTCCCCAGGTCGATGAATATTAAATGCAGGAAACAAAATAGCATCAGCAGATGACACTGTCTTTGCCATCTCGCAGCAGAGATGCACAGCGAAAGAAAAGTGCAAATATCTGGAATAAAGATGGAGGGCAAAAGGTGTGAAGCCCAAAGGAAATGGGGAGAGGGGAGAGATGTGTCTGCTCTTTTGTCTTACCACCCCTCGGGAAGGCGTTGCCAAAGATTCTCAAATCATTCATTTCTTCTGGAGATGATGAGTAGTGACCTGCTAATGATTAACCTCTAATGAGGAAGAGCACAGATACCACAACTATCAAATATGGATATAGGTCATTCCTAAGAGAACAGGAGAAATGAAGATATACAGAGAGAGAGAGAGAGGGGGGGAGAGAGAGAGAGAGAGAGAGGATGAGGGGTTAGAGGGAGATGGAGATAGAGAGAGAGAGAGAGAGAGGGAGAGAGAGAGGGAGATGGAGAATGAGAGAGAGAGGGAGAGAGAGAGAGAGTGAGAGAGAGAGAGAGAGAGAGAAAGAGAGAGGGGAGAGAGGGCGGAGAGAGAGAGAGAGAGAGAGAGAGAGAAGGGGAGAATGAGGGAGAGAGGAGAGAAAAAGAGAGAAAGAGAGGGAGAGAGAGAGAGAGAGAGAGAGAGAGAGAGAAAGAGAGAGAGAGAGGGAGGGAGAACGAGAGAGACAGAATGAGAGGGAGAGAGAGAAGAAAGAAAGAGAAAGAAAGAGAAAGAGAGAGGGAGAGAGGGAGAGAGATGAAAGACAGGTGAGAACAAACTTTTAATATAAAGTTGGTAAAATAATAGAGGGAGAGAGAGAGAGATAGTCAGAGAGAGACAGAGAGAGACATACAGAGAGATAGACAGAGACAGAGAGAGATACAAAGACAGAGACAGTAAATGCTATGTTGACATGAGGCAAGACGAGGAAGAGGGATCAATACAGATGAATGTGGACAAAAGACAAGAAAACAGAGGTAAGAGGTAAAGAGGGATTGGGAAAAAAATGATATGACTATTAATTTAATCGCTGAAATAGCAGACACGTAGAGTTCAACTTAAAAGCAAAAAAGGCAATGAAGCTACTACAGTGTTGTAACAAATACAGATAGTGAAATGGTAGATTTCTTTGATTGGATTTAGCAAATAAAGAATGCAACTATGAGAAAGGAACATTAAGTGTAACCGCTATAATGGCTGGAACTCCTGAATATTTCAGTCGGAAGTATATCCAAGCAACTGACCGATTGATACTATACTGGAAAAACAAAACATAAGTGTTGTATTTCTTCTCTCATTTCTTTCTTCAAAATATAAACAAAAGAAAGTTACCCAGTAGGATGTCTAAACCCTTCCACCGTACAGTCTACCCACCCACCTTTACCACCCCCCCCCTCCCCTCTCACAAACAAGGCTCTCCTGGCAGACCTAAAGGGGAATTAATATCAAGTTGGTTTTAATAGAAGCAGAAAAATGAAACAGTTCAATGAAAGTTTGAGCAAAAACCGATTGAAAGTGCAATGAATCAAACACATATTGGCAACTATGTGACGTTTCTTGCGAGCTCCCCTCATATTGCCCTGTTCACAAATTTATACTTTCCCTTAAAGGGATTGTTTAACAATGTTGAATCTGAGATGCACGGCCCTACGTGCTACCAGTGTCTGTGATATGGTGTAATATTGAAGCCCTACAAAAATCGTGCTTCAAAAATGATCAAGAAGTGCCTCAAAAAGTAAATATCTTTGAGTGACCGGTTTTACTATACTCGTTTTCCCCAATAGACTGTAGTGTTATGAAAACCGTTTGACAAACGCAAAATTTGGTATAGATTTCCAATCATAATTATCTTGATAATCAGGCAGGCGATCGGCTTGTAAAAGTCATGGAGTTCCTGACTGACCTAAAGGTTTATAACTATCATTGCAGCATGAGCTATAAATCCAGGATTTTGTTTCAGAATCTGAGACAAAGTTACCGGATCCCTTTAAGAAATGTTCAATCATACAGTCCCCCTAAATATTGCAATTTTTTTTTTATATAACCCTTGTATGAAACTAATCTACGTCGTCATCAATAACCAAGAAAATCATGGAATTTTCTGTACAGGGGGTATTGGAGAGGAGCTCGCAAGATATGTCACAGTGCTGCCAAATTGTGCATCACTGATGACAACCTCAATAAGACAGTCATAACTGTCCGATTTTGTTTAATTGGATATTGCTCAAACTTTCACTTATTTGTTTGTCGTATCATTCTGCTTTTGTTGAAACCAACTTAATATCAGGGTAGATTTCCCCTTTAAGTCCTACTTCATGTTATTTAGAAACCTACCAGTCATCTGGGAGAATGGGATCCTCCTCTTCACCATACCGTCTACCCCCACCCCGCCCTCCACCATGCCGCCCCCTCACAAACAAGGCTCTCCTGACCGCCTTACTTCATGTTGTTTGGAAGTCTACCAGTCATCAGTGATCAAGTTCTTGGCTGGTGGCTCACAAAGTGCAGTTAACACCCATCTTCCATTGATACAGTTGCTCCTCACCCAGATGTCAACGAGACCAATTAATACTCCACTTTCTTTATTTACTTCCTACACCCGCACCAACCTTGAGCAGTTATCACCCGTGCTCAGAGCCGCCTCTTCGCATTACCCCAACACGCTTTCAAGTGCCTTTGCAAAAGCTTCCCGCCCGGTCCAACATAAACACGACATGCTTTTGCCCAGCGCCAAACACAAACTATCCAAAAGTATATCTTGTGTTGCTTCAGAGAGCCGAGAGTGGGAGGGAGTTAAGCCCAAACGTTTAAGACCCTCTTGCAGGGGTTATCCTCCCTGTCACTAGTCTCCATGTTGACACTGGTATGTCTGAAACCTGAGAGGAGAAGCACTGGACTACTTTATGATAGATGGAATCATATCTTATGATCCTCACAAATTTAAAGGATGAATTCTGTCTAAGCTGCAAATATGCAAAGAATGACTTTTCAATGATTGCTCTATATACTAAATATTGAAGTCCAACGTAGGAAGATGAGGGTATTGGGTGAACTGGGATCTCTCTAGAGCTAGACGGGCATCCATTCGGTGTAGAACTATCGGAGTTAATGTCCTTCTTGCTTTCAACAGAAAATATTACCCATCTCTCCCCGAAGCAGATCCCAGTTTACTATGAATATCATATTTAAAACAAAGTATTTCAAAGCAATGCTACCTGTTTAATTGCAACACAAGACCAATAATCAGTTAGAGACAATTTAATTTGTGTTCGAAATATTTTCAAATAGTTTAATCCAGCATGAGCTCAGACTGTTTTCTTTTTCTATCTTTCTTTTCTAAGTGATTTGGCCATGTCTCATATATCAATGAACCTTTACTTGCCCAAATTAAGATGAATTTGAATTTCAACGCTGCCATGGACAACTAAAAACTGTCTGGAAACCCTGTCCAGAGGATCTAGACGGGGGGGGGGGGGTGAACTAGAACACCAACCATTAAGGTCGGCATGGGAGTTAAGCATCACATAGATGAATCAGTCTCACTCACGGTATCCGGGACCAGATACCGTAGATCAACTCTACTTTCAAATAATGCTTAAAAGAGGGAGAATCCTGGTGTAAACATTAGGATCAAGAACTGGATGCCATAAGCCACTCCCCTTTTCATTTCAATAGAGACAAGGATCGAGGACTATTGAACCTTAATTAGTTAGAAATCAGATAATGTGAGGTATTCATTTCTAATTCATAGTAAGTGGGAGGGTTGGCACTAAGGTTACCATTACGTGCAAGGGGCACTGTCTTTATTTATGTGTGTGGTGAAGCACATCAAATCATATGCTTACATCTAATATTCTGCAAATTGTATTTTGATGCATTCAAACTTGACATTGTATGCATTGCAAAGCTTATGCAGTTGTTTTTTAAAGCACATTTTTTGTGGGGGCACCTCGGGGAGGGGGCACCAACAGCCCCCTGGCTATGCCAATGCTCATGGTTCCCCTCTGATGATAACCGGGAGGTTCATTGTTTAGTCAACAGCGTCTATCCTTCCTGAAATTTTTAATATACAGAAATAACATGTAATGGAATGCATTTGATGAAACATTACCAACCTGATACAGAAAACTTGCATCGGTTGGGGATAATGATAACGTGTAGTTTTTTTAAAGCTTTTACCAACCTGTTGCAAACTTCCTGATTATCTGATTTCTATATTTTCTATATATTTCACCTGACCAACCTGTTTATTTTGCTTTTCACTTTAATATGTTTGTAACATAGTCACAAATTTCTACATAATATGTTACAACCATTATGTAAATATAATAGCAAACTTCCAGAAGCATCAACAAACATGTCAGTTTGGGAGTACGTAGATAGTGTCTTGCCTTTTGAAATGATCTTTACAAAACATCCTGTGTGACATTACTCATATCGAATTAAAAAATGTTTAAACTTTGGTCAAATCCTTTATCCGCAAGATACCCAGTTGTTTTGTATTCAAACAACTTGAATAAGAGAATAAGATATTGCTGCCTCATATGCTGTGTCCAGCATAAAGCTTGCAAAACTCTGAAATGGAGAGGCGACAGGGTCTGAAATCAGTCAATAACCGACATTCCTGATTATCTGATTTTTATATTTTCTCGATATTTCACCTTTAAGGTCCAAGAAGTCTCAGTTGTAAAGGAGCGCTCAATGCCCTTGAACCTGACCAAGATCCCGTGCTAATGCACTTTTTGATGTCATCATGGGGCAGTTGAGATAGATATCAAAACACCACAGAAGCTGTCTAGAGTTGAACACTCTCTCAATAACTACCAGACTAGCAGGCCTTTTAATAGCAATTTAAACATGTCTCGTTTACACACCTGCTTTTAAGTTCAAACTATCCAGGCTACATCCATTCCTCAGTCTTCCAGAAAAAGGGTTAAATCTGGAAAAACTTGGTCCTTTTGATTCTTAGAGCATCTGAGTAACAAGTGTCATTTTTTCAAAATTGCAAATAAATCAGCGTAATGAATAAATGCAAGAGATAAGAATCTGAAATGAAATAGATAAATAATTTATCTATTTCATTTCAGATAATAATAATAATTATTATTTCAAGGATGAAAAAACTTGATTCGCTCAAGTCCACGGGATAAAGGGTTGACACATAGTGCCTCACAAATCATGAGAATATTGGATATTGAATATACAGTGATTATACAGTATCATGATTGGGAGAAAGGTAAAATTGCTGAAATTATTAACAATGTCAACAAGAAGAAATTCTTACACTTAAACTTTTTTACGCAGATCCCATGACAAAGCTAGCTTGAGAGATGACGATACTCTAAATCAACATGTATCAAAATACACTCAAAGTAAAATTAGATTAGAATGTCAAAGTATACAAATATTAAGACAAGGTACTAAAACATCGACTTTAAAAAGTTTGCAGCATGCAGCAGTATTATCTTTAATTTTCATAGTAATTATGTTTTTCAAAACGTATTTTGACAAATAAGAAAGAATGATCAGGAATCAGAGTCTGAAGAAGATATTGGTGTTCTAGTGAGAAAGATGTCTTGGTTTATGCAAGGTGTATCGGCTAAGAGTCAAAAGAGGGGTGGAAGAAGAAGAATGTTGATTCAGATTTGGGTCAGAGGGATCGAGATGAGGGGCTTTAGGGGGTCATTTCAACACCCCTGAAGGGGTGCGTTCTAAATAGATTCACCTACCAGCTAGTCTCAATTCTTCTCTACCCTCTACAGGAACCACTATACGTCTAAAATCTAATGTCCAAGGTATTTAATCATGTAATAAAGTAAAATAAATATAAAGAACCTCACAATTATCCCTGCTATGTTATGATGTAAGATCTAGGAGGGCTGTCAACCTAATAGAAATCGTCGGTAAACTAAAAAGTTTGATGTCGTCAATGTATGGGACAAGATCTCAGACTTGCTAAATGCAATGCAGAATCAAGTATCACGAATAGTTAAACAAGCGTTAGGAGCACAGTTCAGCATAACAGTCACAGTCTGCCCATATGTTATTATGTTATCCATGTCTATCAAGGTATATAAGAAAAACAGACCTGTATCTCTTTTAACACAATATACTCAAGAAACATAGACATTTTTAAGAAAAGGCTCTGCGATTTTTTCACAAACACCAATCGGAAATAACTCCACCAGGTCAACCCCCAGGACGTGATGCGGGATCCCGCTTTGTCGGAGTATAATCCAGAACCAGAACCAGAAGTACATTACTTGAAAACTTTCGAATATTTTTTACTATTAATTGTATGCCAAATTTCACACAGGAGGCTTTAAAAGGATTCTTAGATCTTCATTTCTAAAATTCTAAGGGAGCTCTATGCCTCCACCATTGTGAAAGTGTTGTATTTCATTATTGTTACAAGTATTGTTACAAATAGACTTATTCTCAAAGTTAAATGTACTCTGTAAACTTATTTATTACGTACATACATAAATATTTCGTTACTTGTATAATTCACTTGTTATATTATATATTGTAATACTGTATGGTTTCAATTTGTCATTTTAATTTGTGGATATTTCAGTGGAAAAATAAGTCAAATAAAAAATAAAATAAAAATCAAAGGATGTATACCTCTTTTAGACATTTTCCTAAATGTCATATGCTTTTGAATGTTCACTATGCCGGACTGCTTGCTTGCATTTAGTCATCATAATATAATTAAAAAATACCTTTAGCATCCTACTTGACATGAGAAGAAGGACTTGAATCAGAATCAAGTGATTCTTGGAGGCACGGTAGAATTGACATGCAAGAAGGGTAAGGGACAGAGACGATACAGATGTGGCCCTCTGGGCCGAAATAAGCTCTGTCAGATTTTTCACAGATTCCCTTCAAGGTGCTGTTACAACGTAATTACAAAATTCTGTGGAAACACGAAACTGTTATGCTTGCAATCTCCCAATGCGTGTCAATCTTTTAACTCCAATTATTTTACCATCAAGAGAAACAAGAGACAAAATTTCCGCCAACAGCCAATCCACACTAAGTTTGATCCAATTGCAGCCTGCATCCATTTGAGTCTGTGCACAGATCATGCAACGTGTAAGAGATGTGTTCCCACCTGTGGCGTCCCCTCTGTATGGAAAGATAATACTCTCAAAAATTGATGCAACTATTTTGAAATCATACCCCTCTGGTTCTTTCCGAGAGAGATGTTCTTGATGCTGGGGAATGAAAATAAGATTATCTTTGTCTCTTGTGGAAAATGGATATTCTTGATCCACATATGATATTTTCTCCCCAGAAAGTAAAGTATAATGAGCATAACAAACTGCTTTAGTGATGTCAAAATAATTATAAATGATTATAACCCTGTGTCTAGGTGTAAGTTAATCGATCATTTTAAGATAAAATACATGCAATTCTAGTGTTCTACATATTGTATATGCTGATTTATACTTGGGAAACAACTCAACTGAAATAATGAATAAAATATGACAATATTCTAGATTTATATATTAAACGCTTTAATACTTTGTTTGTAAAGTGCTTCACATATATATATTATTACCCTGACACCAGACTCTCACACAAACCATAGTGTTAGCATAAACTCACATAGCATTTCATCTCATTTCAATCAAATTCTTGACAAATTTTATTTTTATTTCAAAAAGGAATGAAAGCTCAACCTAGATGAATATCATTTTCAGGAATGAACTTATTCGAAGTTTAATTGAAGGAAATTTGCCTTTTTCTTCCCTTTTGAAGTAATCTCTTGTGGGTTTCAAATGTAAGCTCCACTGCATATTAATTTGGATCTTCCTTATTCTACCGATGGATGGTACACATATCTATTTCTCTAGAGCTTTAATTGAATGTTTCAAACTAACTTGGTTTCCATGAAGAGATACAGCATCCATCTTTCTTTCAAATCCTTTACATTGAATCGTAAGAGGAACATGAGATTGAGGTGCAGAACATTTATCCCTTAGAGTGCTTTCTTTAATCACCGCAATTTTAAAGAAAATGTAAATTTCCTCCTACATGACAGAGTAAATCACGTGGCTGCAATTTGAAGAAAAAAATGTTTATATTTGTCTTATTTGTTAACATTACTAGAAACAATAATTTTTACAGGATTTAGTATAGGTACACAAAAAGCTTGGATTTTCCTACATTTTTAACTTTTCCAACAGATAAGCTGTTGATGTACTTCCTGCATTTCAACTGATCAAAAGTAGACTTGATGTACATGCAGAATAAAACTCGATCTTGTAGATTTTCAAAGTCAAAGGACCTTTCTTTAATGCTGTGTGTGGACCCGCTTTTTCCACATCTAGGTAACCTGGTTTTAAGCTCCATCAGTTCTGCCAAAGATCTGCAATCTGGGTAATTTTCTAAGCTAGCTTTTATCTAAATCCTGTTTTTATCCATTGATCTTACTTCCCAGGTGCCGAAGGCAACATCAAAGACAAGCTTTGGAAAGTATACTAAGTCCTCAATCTCTCCCTCTCTCTCTATCTTTCTCTCTCTTTTATGCTTGGAGATCACAAGAAATTATGAATATCATCGCATCAACCATTTCAAAGCTAGTATGAAAAGTTCCTCTCCTTCCTGCACTTATGCAAATTAGCGGTTAGAAGGATTGGCCCTCGAGTATATTATAATATAGTAAAACTATATACGCATTTGATATGATTTTCCCCACCAGATATCCGGTAATACCACTCACTTGTCCTTACTTTCTAAGAGAAGAAAGCTATTAATAAATATTTGCCAATTGTGTGAAGAATTCCCAAATTGCAAATTGTGAAATCTAATTGCCAAAATTGCATTTTCATCGATAAATACTAAGGTATTGGAAATTTCTTCAGACAATATAGGACTGTTACTGGTTAGAACTATTCTTAAGTCGATTTGACAACTAATAGTCGTTATATTCCCACTTAAAGACATTTTCAAGTCCCCCTCCCCATTTTTTTAGGGGAAGTTCTAAATTAGTATAATCTTGCAAATACCGTTATAATTTAACCTTTTAATTTTTTTTTTGGCCTGCAAATATAAGTGCCATGATGTTTCATTTGCTCTTTTCAGATATTTCTGATAGGCATCTTCAAGATTCCTTCTGGATGCTAAATTATAGCTACTTGCTTCAGACCAAATGTTGATGAAGAATGATCTTGCAATGTTGCATTCTCTTTAAATCAGATCATTCGAATGCTGTACTAAATACCCACTTGCCAAATTGGCTCTTTGCGAGCAAGTCCATAATTTGAGAATGATACTGGCATTCGTTCACAACACTTTTGTAATACATTTCTTGATATTTTCAGATTGTTCTAATAAGCTTTGCCAAAACAGCCTTGCCGTCTCCAATCCTTGTTTAAAATCCACTTGTTGCTTGGTAGCTGTAGGCAAGCAAATCTCTCCATTATACTACTAATTTTCTCACAGAGATAATAGACATGCATTCTGAGCACAGCATTAATAGTAACTCTCTTCAAAGGAATACATTAATCCTTTGTCAAATCACTTGAGGCAAGCCAATTTGATGGTCAAGCATATATTCTATGATCACAACAAATGGTTTAAATTAAGTAGTAGCAGCTGATTTCTGCTCTAAATCACCCATTTTCCCACACTATCCATTCTCAAAGCAGGCTCATTAAATCCTCTTCTAAATTATATCGACAAGTTGGGTGCTTGCGTATTCAAGTAAATAAACAGTTTTGTTTAATTCATAATGCAACAAATATCAAGCTATGGAATGTAAGTAATAATTGGAATGTCAAAGTCAGAAATTGTGTTTTTAATTTTCCTCCGGTCACTATACATGTTACATAATATCAACAATAATATAGGATGACCTTTAGCTATATTCACTGTTTTTTTCAAAACCCATTCCCCAAAACTTCACAGTTACTTCATTTTACAGAATTTGTATCATCAGCCTAACTTTTTTTATGGTGTTTAATGGTTCTCAAAAGGAAACCGCTTCTACAGAAAAGAAAGAAAAAACGTTTCAGATGCAGGTTAGCTTAGATTTGTTTAAATGTACTTGTCCAATGACAATTTTGTCAACAAGTGTTGTTTTACACATAGATCTTTGCAAAGAGCATTCATCAGAAGAAATTGTGATTGAATATATTTATAATGCTAAGAGATATGTAATTAAAATATTTAGTATAAAACAAAGTGGTAGATATGTGCTAATTTCTCTAACTGACAAATGAGGGGCTAAAATAAAAAAGAAAAAGAAACAGTTTCTTGAAAGAAAAAAAGAAAATCCGTACAAGCTCAACGTGGGATTGAAGTTGAAACTTTTCTTTTAATTTTGTTTACTATCTCTCCTTACTTTCCCTTCTTTTCGCTTTTCTTCTCACTCCAATCTACCTTTTTTCCTGTATATAATATATACATCTTTGTCATCTTTTATGAGTATATCACTACCTCCTTGATCTTTCATTTTGATCAGTATTTTATCGTTTCCTATAGTATTATCCAACATCAATTTCTTTTCACCATTTCTTATTACTGCTTATCCCTTTCACAGCCTATTTTCCTGATCTCTCTCTCTCTCTCCCTCTCTTTTTTTTTTCTCTCTCTCTCTATCTCTTGCATTCTGATTTTTTATTCCTTCTTTCCGCCCATCTCTCGGATTGCACAAAGAAAACCAAAAGGATTCTCCCGTGAGAAGTTTGGAGAATTATCTTCGCTCGACTCGGAGCTTGCGGGAGGCCGATGGGGGAATTAGCGCTGTGCCTTCAAGAAGTTAGACCCCAGGAAAAATTCTATGAATACAATTATGCTGATGAGTTGAGTAGTGATCGGTGTGTAGCCCACAGGGCATGCCGGCCTTGATCCATCTATACAAGGCTTTTAACCATGTAAGAAATCTGACAGGAATCTGCAAGACAGAAACAAGTTATCCATTCTCCAATGTTCTTTTTCTTCTTACCTTTGGACAATTTTGAATTGTCATCTCCATAGAAATGGGTATAAAAAGGGCAAACATCAGGAGGAGAAGCAACATCAAGCCATCCATTCCCTCCTATCCTAACCCCTTCTAAACACTCATACATACCATAAATACAAAAGGGAAATGCAGCGTTTTACTTAGAGAACAACCAAGCTTTTATCAAAGTATTTAAAATAAATGAATTAAAAAAACATTCACTGTTCAGGAGATTTAACTTTCTTTTAAATATCAAACGAAAATACAAAAAAAATAAGAATAAATTCAGTTTTTAAGGAATAAAGCAAAGGTTACAAGACAGAGGCAACATCTACATGGCCCAATTTTTGGTTCATAATACCGCTGCTGATATTTACATAATTATATACAATTGCTGAAATCATAATGGAGCTATTACAGAAAACCTGAACTAAAATTCAAGAGAACTACAACTCCGAATAATAAATAAGCAGTATCTATGATAAATCAATAAGAACATTATTTATTTATTAATTTTTCCTTTCATGGGTTGGGAAAATATAACAACAGTAAGCTCATCAACAAGAAGTATGAGAAATGAACAAAGTCTGAATGATTGAAAGACAGACAAGTGAAAGGGAGCAGGGATTACCGCATCAAGTCAAGACCAAGGAAATAATTATACAAGTTATATGAAAACAAATACCCATTTGATTGAAACAAAACTGAATTACAAGACAAAGATCAGGCAAAGTTCACACATATTGTAAACTTTTACAAAATACACTAATCTCTCATCTAATTCACTAAATTGTTGAGTGATTAAAAAAAAAAAACAGAAACCGTACAGGGATCAAATGAAAAGGAAAAGAAAATCAATAGATGTTATTCAATATTTGAAAACTTTCTCCATATTAGCATCATGGAAAAACATATGTTTGTTGCAAAACTCTCCCTTTAGGCGATGTACACTATGAAGCCCTATTGACTTACAAGTCAAATGTAATCCGTGTTCTCATTCTGTTCTCTCATTAGCACTCTCAGCTCCACTATAAGACAAAAGTCTAACTCTAAAGATGTGACACAAAAACAACAAGATTCCGTTCAACCCCTTACCTTATGGTCAAGAGCATTGACCCCCAGGTAAAACAGACAGAGACCAAATGTTCTCATCATTCTGGTCACTCTTGGTCACTTGTCTTATGTTCTTCAGATTATCAAGTGTAAATGAGATTTCTCAATAGTTTTTCATTCTCCACTGGCAAGAAAACACTTCAAATCATCCATTTTCTCAGAGATAATATCCATCTTTGCACTCAATATTCTGTAAATTTGAATCAGTTTTCATCAGTTTAGTTTTTATTTCGTATTTCATATTCACAATCATTATATAAAAATCATAAACAGTAAACACTAAGAAATTAAAAGAATCCTTAAAACAGTTATAAAATACAATGATATTAAACCATGATAGTAATATTAGGGTCAAAATAACATTTGAGATGTAAATACAATTGCATGGTATTTAAATTGAAATTAGACAAATATATTTGTGGTAAAATATGAGCGAAAATAGTAAA
Organism: Strongylocentrotus purpuratus; assembly: GCF_000002235.5. NCBI lineage: Eukaryota > Metazoa > Echinodermata > Echinoidea > Camarodonta > Strongylocentrotidae > Strongylocentrotus > Strongylocentrotus purpuratus. The sequence goes on along the minus strand of NW_022145605.1, from coordinate 462,977 downwards.
AAGTTAGGCTAGTAAATCGTACATTTCCTAGCTAATAAGCGAAGTCTATTGTGCATATTAAATTTATTTAATAACAAAATTAAACAAGAGAAGAAAAAACACGCACAAAAGAAGGAGAATAAGAACTGACATATCTGTTTCAGTGTACATTAATCAGGATTATATTTGTAAAATCACACATCATAAACAGGGATTTAATTTTTTTTTTAAAAGATGACCAAGTATCACTGACCCTTACTGTTCACATGGTAATATTCCAGTGAAAGATGACCTCCGGCCTGTCAGTTAAAAACAGCTTCTATCTATATGCACTCGAGCAAAAAGATGCTGAAACTGCCGTCTATGCAGATAACAAGATCAAATATTATTAATACACACCTCTTAGCACCTCACAGAATCTTGCAGTCAACAAACCGTTCAACTATTGCCCTTAAAACAGTTCTAAGAGAAGACATTAAAGATCATTAAAATACTCTGTAGTAACACAATAACTGAAGGATCCAGTTCAAAATATATGCCTATATCTGGAGTAGAATTTTATATGCAATATAAAAGTGTAGAAGGATAGAGAAAAGCTTAGATTTCATCCACAGAATGAAAAATCGAGATAAAGAGGACGGGGACCTTAACAAACACTCGATCTCTGATCCATCAATCAGGTATCTTTTTCATGCAAAAAAGTGACATTTCTAATCTCATCTTCCCCCCAAAAGGTAAGGCCGCTCTGGAGATGACGTGGTTCACAGCCTTTCTTCAAAACTTGGCCTCAATTACAAATCGCTAGCTATACCTCATCATACATCTATAAGGGGTAAGGAAATATAAGACTCATCATTTGCATGATTTGTTCTCTGAGAAAGAGGCAACCTCTCTGGTGACCAAGACTGAAAATACTCGGATTTAAACTAATTATTTAAGAAAAAACTAAGCTATAAGAAATATGCTACACTTGGTGCAAAAACAGTGTGTGACTGTCAGTTATATATTCTATAGGTATTGCAGGAACAGCATTCTGGCAAAGTAAATTGGGATTTGAGAGACAAGTTGAATTTAATTTGAGCTTTATTGATAATATCCTGTGTCATGCAGAATGAACAAATAAATTCTCTAGGATAAAAACATGCTCTGATTTTGAGCTATTATTTCACATTTGTAGTATAAAAGGTACTGTTCACAAATCTATTTTTAAAGTTAAACAGGTAATGGAAATATTAAGGAAAAAAAATCATTCTTGACAGTGTATCAAAAGAAAGAAAAACTTGGCCTTTCATACATGTACTTCATTGTATTCTGAGTTCAAATTGACCAAAATTTATGAGAAATGATAACATTATCTACCCATCTCTGCTTGGAACTCTTTGCGCTAGAATATCTCACATATGAAATGTCATTAGACACTATGTCAAACTTATTTTCCATTAATTAACTTTAAGAAACTTTTTCATTAGATGCTTGTTTTTAAATGATATCTCAAACATATTCAAAGCTTTAACATATTCCAATTTACTCGATCTATTAAGTGATTTTTCAAAGCTATGTGAATTATTGTAACGGAACTTGCTGTCTGTATGGTATATTATAAATACAAATGTCATCCACAGGATCTTGAATGCAAATCTTTTCCCCATAAAATACATTGAAGAAGAGAGAAAGGCATTAATTTAAACTCCTTTGCTAATGATAATTTTCTGAGGATAGCCTTAGGGTATACCTGTCTAGTTAAACTCATCCTAATCCCCAGTCTCTTTCCTTCTAAAGTATCCTCCTTTCTCCATTATTTTCCTTCTATTTTATATGCATCCACTTCTATACCATTACTCTCTATGTTACTTTCTTGCTTTTTCATATTTTACTTTTGATGAGTACCTAGCCTTTTCTCATCCATTTCTTTCTCGTTTATAAAACTATCTGGTCTCTCTCTCTCTCTCTCTCTCTCTCTCTCTCTCTCTCTTAAAAAGCCTTTACAAAATTGTTGGGGGTATTCGCTGATAATTTTCCTTAAATGGAGAAGACAATTTTTTTTTTATTGTATTACAATATCAATTACCTTTTATACACTTTAACAAACAATGAAGGATATACTCCTTTTTATTTTATTTGCTTCATACCTAGAGATGGGACAGTAAATTCTTCGATCATTTTCCAATCTTATGATCAATACACAACATATTTTGATATCACTTCTAGGAGGCGAGGACTAAACTTAAATATCACTAGACCCTAGCCCTTTTTTTGTACAGATGTACAGATTAACTTAGGGGCATCTGCAATTTTTGCAGACTAATTACTCAAGATTGTTTCAAATCTCCTTCCAAAATCCAGAGGCCGAGGTAAAGACAAATATTTTCTAACTTTCATCACATAACTTAAATTTTACTCAGCTTCTGCAAGCTCAAACAACAATAACAACAACAAAACATTTAGGGATTCATACATTTGTATTGACAATAACTTCACTAGTTATAGTGTCTGAACAAAATTTGCATTAAAAACAAACAATGAAAATGCATGAATAATCAAGCTGGTACCGTGAAATCATATGAATGATAAGCAATTTCAAATATTGTGGTGCTGCAAGGGTTAAGCCCTTAAAAAAGAGCAAACGCCATTTTATATTCACCATAGATTCATACCATCTATAGACCACAGACACCACATACAAATTACAATGGAATCGGATTGCAACCAACCAGATAATTGGTATTTGTTTAGGCCCTCAAGTAATTGGAACTTGTAATTTTTTCAATTGGTTGTATTTCATTGTGCCTTGTGAAAAGATTCACCTGTCTGGTATTATCGCTGACTACATTGTTTTCATTTATTCAATAGGATGAGTCAATTGATTATTCACCTCTCATTCTCATGATCTATTTCTTCTCAAATGGCCTTTTCAGAAAAAGTCTTCTTCTCTATAAATTAAATTGAGGATGGCTTTCTTAATCAGGTTAAGTAGTAATACACCAATAAAATCAATTATTCCCAACTTTGGTGACGAAATATGGAAGGTACATTTCCTCTTTTTTTTAAATTGCATAATATGGGAATCTTTGCAATCTGCAAGGCCACATTTGATTCTCATGCTCTGAAACAATGAAGTCCGTCATGATGAGATATTTGTGTCCTTCTCACGCCTTTATCAGTATAAATTAATTGCATGCTCCATCGGTGCCCAGTTTGAATGAGATAGGGTCCTACACAGCTAGTATATGCTCTGATAATCCCAATCATATATCATTCTTTCCGCTCCATGAAGTATTCCATGATCGCCTTCCTCCGTCCCTGTGAGATAATGTTTTTGATCATGCATAACTGTTTTCAGTGGTGGTGTATAGAATTGATTGTTTCATTGGTTCAATTCTGCTTTGATTGTCTCAGATCTCAATCATTATAGATTATGTTGTAAATAGACATTATCAGTCAGGAGATACCCCTTCATAATATCATTCAAATGCTTACAACACAACTATTGCAATGGAAAATGCATGTGGCAGAAAAGTACAAATAATACTGACAAAATGTTCTGCTTCTATTAAAAACAAATATTTGACAGGTTTTTTGACGTATATGTGTGTGGACATCATACCCCCCCCCCCCAAAAAAAAAAAAAACACCCTTACTTACTAAGAAAGACCCATAGTGCATAAATACATAGTTGAATGGCTGAATAATTATATATTACTGATTAATCTAAAATTATTGAAAAGTGATTTAATTCTAGAGAGATGACAACATATGACATGTAAAAACTTCTGAACGGCAATGTGAGATAGTGAAGGTGGGATAAGAAGGGAACGGAGAAAGTGGGGAGATGAAATTTTAGAAACTTCCTGTACAAAATAAGTTGTAAGTCATTAATCACGATAGATTGGTAAAAATAAATAGTGGCTGAAGAGTCTATATTTTAAACATTGTCTTGCCAAATTCAGATTTTCTCATCTCTGATAACTTTAGTTATAACTTTGGTTATAACAAAATAAATATTTTCCTGAATAACTAGAGTCTGAATCTTTAACAAACACACACAACCAGTATTTCCTCCTTTCCCTTGTATTACAGTGCCAGCTATACACATGCTTTAGCATTAATAGGGACTTGGTAACATTGTAAAGATGAAAGAAAATGGTGCTAAGGTAGTGACTTCGATGCTAGATATACAATTAAAGATAATCTGAAAGCTTGAGTGAAAACGAACCATTATTAACGACAAAAATTGGGGAAAACTGATCTGATCGATACATTAATTCTCCCAACCATATTTATAACAATTTAATTACATTTTAGGTGAATGGAAATCGTCACCATGGCCGTTACCAGAGTTTGATGGTTTTTTTTGGGGGGCACATACATGTAATTGATCGACGTCCTGGGGAGGGGTCTAAAAAAATTCAACCGAGTTCCCCCCCCCCCCCCGCTTCGTGCCTGATCGTCACAAAGCAATTAATTGGCTCTGTATATCATTCCAGATATTTAAGTGTCGAAACAAAATGAAAAGCCTGTTTTTTGTCTTATTTTCATGGAAAAACGTTTGGGAAAATTCAAAACGGTTGGGAGAATTTACTGTTAATCACTATAAGAAGGTGTTGACCAGTGACGCCTTCTTAGAAAACCATTAATATCTTTGTGGTTTGAGAATTTTTTTCAGGAGTTTTCGCATGTTAGAAGGTGAGTACAGTAAAAGGCAGTGGCGGATCTTTTTTTTTTTTTTTTTTTGCTCCCGAAAATTTGAAAAACGCGCCGGCCAAAAATTCTTTTTTTTTTGAGGATCAAAAAAAAAAAATGTGCTCACTACCCCCCCCCCCCCCCCCCCCCCCCCCCCCCCCCCCACTGAGCGAATTTTTGGCCGGCGCGTTTTTCAAATTTTCGGGAGCAAAAAAAAAAAAAAAAAAAAAAAAAAAATTGTGCTCTGTACCCCCCCCCCCCCCCCCCCCCCCCCCACTGAGCGACTTTTCGGCCGGCGCGATTTTCAAGTTTTCGGGAGTAAAAAAAAAAAAAAGTTGGGCCCCCTCCCCTAAGAAATCCTGGATCCGCGCCTGGTAGAAGGAAGATGATAAGTAACATTTCGTACCAAAATTACGCAACTTTTTAATCAACCTCCAACAATGTTACCGAGTCACTTTAAGCTTTCAAGTAAATATAAGTAATTCTGGAATTATAAAAAAGGGATTTTAAGTCATCATAAAATGTTTAATTATTCTTTGGATGACAAAAATAGAGAGTTAGTTCCAGTAATTTCAAAAGACAAGAGAAATCAAGTACAATCCGATAAATCTAATTTCCTGAATTTGTATACTTTAAATCCTTACTCCCAAATAGGGTTGTTTTACCCTTGGAAAATAATGTAACTCGACCACAATAATCAACGCACTGCCAATAATAATTTGTGTAACACAACACACAGCATGCACCACCTGACATGGACTATAAATATGAACCTTATATGAATCTCATGAAACATATGCACATTTTTTGTTTCTTTTCCCTCCTTGAATTCATCTAATAAGCTTTTTGAGATAACAGTCATAATGTATTTAAGAAGGAGTAGATGGAAACAAGAGACATTTGAAGGTAAAACAATAATTACTCTTCTCTTATAAGCTTTAAAAATGTCTTTTCACTATCATAGGGGAAAGAAAGGATGTTTACCTGAGCATCATTATATATTTTGCATAGGCAATAACCTAAATTGATATGTAAACCATTGTCTCTGACCACTTTTTTGTGAATATATACAGTGCGTCCCAGAAAAAACGAAACCGATAATTATCGATGTTTTATCATAACTTAGTCACATTTATAATTAATAAATGACACATATTTGGAAAGCTTAGATCCTCCTCTTTCATTTGATGTAACTCATATGATGCATATGAAGTCTTTCGTCTACGGCTGATTGTCAACGAAACGAAGTTAAGTCTTTTGTTAATTCCGTTTGTTGCTACGGCAGGCAGCCAGTGAAAACGAATTCGTTTATTAAAGTTATGGAAATGCAAGCACTACTTTAAACAAACAGAACTTTGTTATTCCTAACCCATTTTTCCTGATTGAGGTGTCATTATGAAAGAGCAGAAACTCAACTTTCTAGAAATGTGATTTTCTCTTTGAAATTCAGATACCGTCCGCCAAATGACTTTTTGGTTTCCTCTCTTCAAATTGATTTGAATCACTCATGCGTGAAATATGCATCATATGAAAGAGGAGGATCTAAGCTTTACAAATATGTGTCATTTATCAATTATAATTGTGATTAAGTTATGATTAAAACATCGATAATTCTCGGTTTCGTTTTTTCTGAGACGCACTGTATACTTCTTTTACTAACATATATTTTTTGTAATCCTTCACTAATAATTACTTGCCTTGTGTTGTGGTATACAAATTAAAAATGTGTAAAATTCCTATACAATGAAAATATATTTGTATATTAAAGCGCAAAATGATACACATGATGGTACCATCAAAATCTAGAAAAATACGTTACATTTCTTTTTTTAATTTAATTTAAATTCATGTAATCATTGATTGAAAAGAAAATCCATATTGGTATCAGTGTATGAGACATTGATTATTTATATATTCAGTGATTATAATGAATTCATTGAGCATAGAAGATGATATACAATGTTGGTCAGTAAATACTCTTTGATGCTCTTTCCTAAGATTTCCTTGATTGCAGCATGATTAATACGTCCACACTCACAATAATAACCTGCTCTAAAAATCTTTTTCTCCAAGTAGCCCAACTGAAAATAAACCAACCTAAATATAAAGTCAAATAACACTTTAGATGTCAATTTCAGTTATTATTCCAATAAAACTACATTTCTTGGATAAAAACAAATAAAATACCTTCGACTTCCTCTAAGAAATGAAAGGCATCACAAACAACAAATAATCTGATAACATGTTGTTTAAATGGTGAATGAATGTGTAGAAATGAATGTGCTAGAAATGAGTTTTCTAATGCCTTACGAAGTGCAATCTACACCGACAATATATACATTTCATAGACAGGCTGTAGCAGATAATAACAGCATAAGTATAAATAAAATAGATTTAAACAGCAAAGAAGGGCTATCTGGTCATCAATATACTGAATGTAATCAGTAGGCTAAAAACATAGGCACCTAAATTATCATGTCATACATCCAAGTCCTATAATGTATTTAATTCAAGTAAATATCAGCAGAAGAGGAAGTTATGGCTTCCCTTATAAGGAGGTGTATCTTCGTGTAGTCTTGAGTACCATTTCAAGAGGAATTGTAGGCCTAATTATTTATTACTTTATGCCCACTTTAATATAAAAGTGCTTGATCTCAATTCTCTCACTTACTGAAGAGACAAGTTCATATAAACACACATCATCTATTTCAACAAAGAGTGAATACCATTGAATGTAATTAACATGGTCTGTCTCTTTCCAATTGAAAGCATTCCAACCATATGGCCCTTTCAATTACAAAATACGAATTGCACTGGTACCGAGGGTGATACTGCGTGATGAGAAACGCCCTAGCTGAGAAGAGTCGCGGGAAAGAAATAAACCAATTTGCATGGATACTGATGGTCTACATGATGAGCTACATTGTACTTTTCAATGTTTCTATTTCTGTGTCAGTGGTCTGTTTTTATTTAAGAGAAATATATTATAATTGCACAAAATGGAAAGTATTTTCTTATCTATCGTATTAGATCCCTATTTTGCAAGACACAAATGTAATTCGGGTGTGGGGGGGGGGGGGGGGGAAATCGGTCTTAAATTCCTCCCTCTATCCCCTCTCCTTTCCCTTTCCCCTTATACATAATGTACCTCTCCCTGTCCCTCTTACTCCCTGCCCCACCCCCCCCCTCTCTCTCTCTCTCTCTCTCTCTCTCTCTCTCTCTCTATATATATATAATAATAAATAATAATACACATTATTTATATAATATTTTGTTGCATTTGTTTTTAAATAACTATCTGAAGAAATGAAATTGAAACCGGTCATTGCGAGAAGAAAACTCTCTCAAGGATTTTTATTTCAGTTGTTTTCATTATTATTCATGTTATATATACACATCTTTTTTTTTCTTATCTGCATGATTAACTTTTGAAAATTTAAGATCACATTCTCTAGCCTAGTATCTTCTCCCACCTCAGAGGTTTATTGCAACCCCCCCCCCCCCCCCCCGCCAACATCTCCGATATCTGCCATTCTAGCAAGAATGGGAATTTCAAACGACCAATTCATTAATTCAAACTGGAAGTCCACTCCAATATTTTGGAATTGCGATCAATCAAACACAAATTGGCAACTATATGAGGTATCTCGCGGGACCCCTCTTATTTACTTTGTACTAAATTTTTATTTTCCCTAAAGAAAATTTCCAATCATACATGGAGCCTTCATATAATTAGTTGAAATATGTTTCTATTCAACCCTTGTATGAACAAATCTATTCTATCCTCAATAACTAAGAAATTGAAAGTTTATGGAATTTTCTGCACAGAGCAAATTCGAGATGACCCCGCAAGATACCTCACTTCTCTCTATCTCTCTCTCTCTCTCTCTCTCTCTCTCTCTCTCTCTCTCACTCACACATATAAGCACAGACAAAATGTAATTTTTGAAAGATGAGACTTGGAATTTTGGTACAAAAGAGAAGAAGACAACATTGAGACCATCATTTAAGATTTTGTCAAACAAATATATGACAATGAGTTTAATATACTTATAATATATGATAAGATGTCAAATAGCTCTTTACAATTAAAAGAATAGAAAGGAAAAATTGATTTTCAGTTCAATGAGTTAGAAGCAGTTGTGACTTCCCATTTTTAGATAACAGAGGGCAGCATTCCACCAAAAATCATGAGGCTTACAAGAAACCGAAAGGATTTCTTGCTTGCATATCTTAACACATGGATATCATATCAATGTCATTAATAAAATCATCTGTCGCAGTTCCTCCTCTGTACTATTTCCTATCAAATGCATTTATTTAAAAAATCCAACTTGAGAGCTAACAACTATCTACAAAAAGGTCTAAACAAAGATAAAAGACAGTTTAAATATAAAATAAGTAAAGAAAGAATTTACACCAAATAAGCTTAGGATCCTCCCCCAACCACCTCTAAAATAGATGACAGTATTTGGTCACAAGGGGGCGATATTGCCATGTTAGTTGTGATGAGATGATTTAAGGTGATTGCTAAGAGAGACTTTTAGAGACTAGTTTGAAGTCAGCTAGATATCACAATTAAAATGCCTATCTCAACTTGTTAATGGCAGAGGAACAATGAAAAAAATAAATGAAATAACAATACTCCACTGATGAAATAAGTAGGACATGTATGACGTCTTTAAATGATATAGCCACGGGAAAGGGGCGGGAAGTATATTATCACAAATTGGTTTGTCAGGACGTTACTGTGCAAGTATAAGGTATATCCTATATCTTACCAAGTAATAATGAATTGTAGTATAGAATTGTAAACATAAAGTGACCAAAAATTATGATTTTATTGATGTTTTGTGACTTTTGTCTGGTTCAAGCTCTCAAAGGAATATCAGCTTTTATATGTGGTCAGTAAAATATGGGGTAAAATAGCTTAAACTTGCCCTACAGTAATAATCAACTTAACAGCCATGCCCTCTTCATATTAACTCATCTGTTTAGGCCTCTATCAGACCAAAGTGGCCTGCCTCCTAGTGAAAAATAGTCATTACAGAGTTCTGAAACCAGATATCCTTATTATCAGGGGGGGGGGGGGGGTTAAATCCAGGCTTAACTCTAGCATGCGTCCACATTGAGGTTGAACCTTATACCTAATCTACATACAAGAAGGGAAGGGAATTGTGGGATTGCTACTCGGTGACCGATGATAACGTGAGGTGATCCGTGAGGTCGGATTTCTTGAGCTTCTTATTGTTGGAACCTGTGGGCAATTCAACGAAAGAAAACAAAAGAATAATGATTAAATATTTAATCAAGATTTCAAGATTTCAAGATGTATTCATTCCATTCAATAACAAACATATATGTATATAAAAGATAATACAAGTGTAAAAAAAGAAAGAAATACAAGTTATACAAACATCAGAGGGTCACTAATCTACATGGATCATCTTGGATCAATCATTTCCATGATTAATTTATGTGGATTGGTGTATGATTTCTGTATAATACTTTACAAGATGTTACATCCAGCCATTACTTGCTATTGAATATATTTTTTTAGTCACCTCTTTTTGAAAGGTCAATTACTTCATCTCTCACATGCTTTTGAGGTTTAAAATCTTCTCCTTTTTTTTTAATTTTCAAGTTTAATACGAACTATATGCACAAATTCAAGTATACAAAGAACCATTTGGTGATGCATTGCTAGTCTTTCTGACTTATTATTATATGTAACTGTATCTAACCAGGTGATGTAAATGGGTACCTGGCAGGAATTCATTCCTTGAAATGCTGGAGCGCTGTATAAACGGCTGCTAGGCTAAAGCCAGGGTAATAATAAATGTGCTTTGGAATAGAATTATCTAGATAGATGGCGCTATAGAAATGCCTATTATTATTATTATTATTATCATTTCACTATATAATTCACATGATGTAAATGTATTAATGTCCTTTATGCTGTTAGGCAATAAATAGATACAGTGAAACAAGTCTCCCTGACGCACAAAGAACCTTTCAGAATAACATTAAGTTTCGCACTCTTCTTATTTTCTCAATAAAAAAGAGAATATCTCTACATACCATCAGAGAAGTGATCAGCAGTTTTCTTCCTGAGCTGTTCCACAGACTGCTCGCTCTCTGCCCATTCTAAGACAAGGCGTCGCCCGTACAAATGACTGCTATGACATAGCGAGTCAAAGGCCCTCTGTTAGCAAAAAGAAAACAACTTTATTCATTGAGCTTTAAATTTTTTAAATAGTTGTATTATTATCTTTCAAAATTTGATAATATCCTTTTGGATATCATCGCCTGGCTGGCAGAAGGGCATTAGCTCGAATTTCAGGTAAAAAATGACACAGGACACAACTGAACCTTTCCTCTTCATTTAAAATGATTTATAGAAAGGTTCTTTCACAAAGATATTGAAAAATCAGTACTCTCTAAGCCAACTTGATAGCCCCTGTCACATCATCTATTATTGATTTACCTTTGCATCTTGCTTGGAGAGGAAATCTACAAAGCCAAAGCCTCTATGAGATCCAGTACCACTCATCTTCTTAGGGAGACGAACCGTCTTCACCTCACCAAACGTTCTGAAGATGAGAAAGAATAAAGAGGTCACTACAAAGAACTAATACATCAAAGAATTACTTCCAAACCCAATAAGAAGAATAATGATATATCTTTCAACATTACTGGTCCCCATCCCCTGCATCCCTATTCCCCTTCCTTCATATATTAACAGTTCATAAGATCTGTGTATGCAAGTTATTGCAACAAACCCAAAAGCCTTTTCGTACATGAAAACAAATAATTTGCTTTCTGTTTTCTACATTTATTGATATGTAGAAAATTGGGACAGTTACTGTATATCAGTAAAGTTGTATACATGTATATTCTGTTGCTGAAACAAACACGTGAATAATAATTGGCAGTATGATTGTATGACAGAACTTCAGCTTAGTTGAACATTCTGGGAACCTAAGGAAAAAGTTCTTACAACTCTACTTCTCACTCACAAAGAGCTCTACGACCTCCCTGCTTTTCAGTGACAAACCAAGATTTTGAACATTCACAGAACCCCAGAAGATAGAGTCTTATATATCTATACTGCCAACTCAAATAAAGAATTTTCTGAAATCTTTCTATGATTCAAATGGAACATTACAAACCAGGGGGGTATTTCACAAAGATACTAAGTTGAACTTATCTCTAAGTTGGACTTAACAATTATGGAAAGCAGTTAGCATCTATGAAAATATTTTGCAAAAATTATTTCAAAAGGCATAAAATGTTGATTCAAATAATTCATATTTTCTTATTATCTAGGAGAATTCATGTTTTTGATGTGGAATTTATAAAAGTATAAAATAACTTGATTTTTCGCTTTTGAATATATTTATTTTAAGGCTGCAAATGGCTCTCCATAATTTTTAATTCTGACTTAGAGTTAAGTTCGACTTAGGATCTTTGTGAAACAACCCCCTGGATCTGTATATCTCTATTGCCTACTCACATGAAGAGTTCTCTGATCTCTCTCGATGAGGCTTCAAATGGAATATTACGGACAAGGATCTTTGTCGACATCTGCTTCTTGGCTTTCTGTTTCTTCCTGGATGAAGACTGTTGAGTTCTATATTAAACAGAGATACAAAAAGAGAATTCATTAAAGGGAAGCAGTCACTATCAGTTATTTTATTAAACAATTTAAACAATGTATATGTTTAAAGGATGCTCTTTTTTGGCTTGAATGAATTATAACATACTGCAAATTCAAAGCAATATCTTCTAGTGTATTAAAAGAAAATATGCCTTTCCATTATACCCTTCAACGTCTATTAGGCAAAGATGTAATCTTGAATAGAACTTTGTGCGCTTTTCCTTCCCTGCATGTAACTAATCATTATTGCAATATTGCATTATGTTTTTTAGAGGTTAAGACAATGGTGCATTTTATCAAATGATAATTCATGATTATCTAAGCTTAAATCCTTGAAATCTATATTTGCACTTTACTTACTGAACAGTAGATCTATTGGAAATCTTCAGCTCAACGTTGTGACCTTCGACCTCGACATGTTGATATTCTTTCAGTGCTTTCTGAGCCCATTCTGGTTTCTCAAACTCAATGAAGCCATAACCCATGGATAATAGCTCACCTGCAAAAAGATAGAACACAGCAATGAAAATATTCACTCTTCTTCCTATATGAAAAACACTAACAGCTTTAAAAAAAAAGCTTAGACTATGTTGTTGATTTACTGTAGAGTCATCTATTTTTGAGTCACTAGAGGTTTTTCAATTGTTCAAATATATGTCAAATATTCAGAACAAATATAACAATAATAATGGGTTCTTGTATTGCCTTCATGTATGTCAGACTTGACACTCCTAGTGCTCCACGATATGGGCATCAAACTTATCGAAACAATACAAGTACTTATAAAACATTATCATGGGTATAATTTGAAACAATTACCTTGTTTTCAAATTTCTTTCTAAGTACTCGGACAGGTTGAAAAATGAAAAAATGGTAGAAAATCAAGTATGATTGAATGATTAGAAATAATTGCCAATTTCTAAGAAATGATTTTAGATTATTTTTACCAAGATGTCTTCAGGCTTGATTACGAAATATCAGTAAGTGTATGGTTATTGAAGAATTAAAAATTTCCTTTCATTTTAAGATAAAGAAAGACGATATTGTGAGAATAACTCTCTCTGACCTTGGTTCTTTGTATCCTTCTTCCGAGCAATTGTCACGTTCCTAATAGAGCCGCACTTCTTGAATGCCTGCATGGGAACACACAAAGATGGCCGTTGCATTTAGGTAGATGAAACAGAAGGTTTACACTTACGATTGATAAGGATTGGAAGCGCCTCTTGTGCAGCCAACTGTACAATCAAATCCATAGCAGCCACAAACAATCACCATTGCTCAGTTTCTAGTCTTTTAATTTGGAATATTCTTAATGAAATGTTCTTTTACAGCTCTTTTTCAAGACTATTTTCATAATTTAATCAGATAGAATGTATACATTTGCCACCATAAATTATACATTAGACATTAAATACTTGTAATGAGGTTGAAAAACAAAACTGCATCTGCTTAAAGCAGTGAAGCATCACTCTCCCCCCCCCCCCCCCCAAAAAAAAAAAACAACGACAACAACAACAACAACAACAACAACATTAATTCCAAAGAATAGCAGTGAATAAATGATAGATAGATAGATAGATAAATGAATTTTATTAGAATCTTCATGTCTGGCAGTTAAAAACTGAAATGGACATGAATTACAATAATACCAACAAGCTTATCATTCGCTCGCCAAGAGACACTGCACTCCAAAAGCCAGAACGCGTACCAAACACATCAGCCGCTGTGAGGCTGGACAAGCACTAATGTTCGTCCTGCCCAGCAACGACTAATGCACGCAATCTGCACCCTGACCACTGAGACACAATGACCCTCAGACAAAATAAAGCTTCACCATGTCTTTTTTCCACTGATATTCTTTAAGTTTGTAGAACCAATCATCTCTTCAGTTACACGTACAGGTTTCTCCATTCTTTCAACTTGAGAATTGACTTTGAGTTTGATACAGTCTATGCAAATCTTTTGGTTTCCTTCATTAAACTTTCTATTTCAACCTTGATCATACCTTCTTGAGAATACTTTCATCCGTACTGAAATTAAGATTCTTGACAAAGAGAACACTGCCTTCTTGTACTTGGTGCTCATCATCAGATTCTGAAAAATAGACAAACAGAAAAAAAAATCATAAACAGATTGAAATCATATCATTGAGAGTAAACTTAGGGTATACAACATGTATAAAAAAAAGATGCCTTATATCTGTCCTGTGGCACTTTAAGTATATCAAACTTACCGTAGTGGATTTTCGGCAATCTTGTCATTAGTACATTCTTTCTATTTCATGCTTTCCTATGCATAGACTGTATCAAACTCAAACTCAAAACCCATAGAAGTGTAGCATGAGATGTATCAAAATAATAATTTCCTTCAAAAAACTGAAGTGAATGGTTCTAATGACATTATTTTCTCTTTGCTCAAGTATGAAACCTACTCAAATCAGTTTATTTCAAATTGTTTTTCTCTCTTTTTGTACTGTCCTCTTTCTATAAGACAGTGATGCTGAATAATTTCCAGACATAAAATAAAATTTACTTCAAAGCTTAAAATCAAGAGAGTTTACCCAAGAACAAAATGAGTAAATACCATTCATAGTGCTACCACCAAATAAGTTGCACATTTGTGACCATGGCAGTAGTATCATACTTGCCAAATTATCGGAAGAAATATAATGAATGTCAAACACTTGACCCATTTCAGCAGGCAAGTACCGTAGCACTGAGCATGAAATTTTATGGATGGCATCCTAATATGATTACATTCCATCTTTCCATTTCATGCTTTTATAAGTGCATTTCATAATTACCAGTCAAGACTCAACATCTGGGGGGTGTTTCACAAAGCTTGTCATCAATGACAAATGACTTTTTTGTTATAAGGTACTGAAATCCTTGCTTCTGATTGGCCATCAGCAGATTTGTCACTGATTTTTGTTATTTGTCATTGAAAAAATGCTTTGTGAAACACCCCCCTGAACTAGCTCCATCATACCTGATTCTTCTTGAGGTTCCTCTTTCCTGACTTCTTCCAATTCTTCTTTCTTCTCTTCTTTAGTTTCTTCCACAGCAGGTGTCTTCTCTAAGCTCTTTATAGATGTACCAAAGACATCCATGGGGGCCCATTCCAAGTACAGCGGAACATGCTTGAACTACGGAGAAGAATTGGACCAAAAATATGCCTAAGCTGTTTAGAAACAATATCATAAAGTATTTCTTATTTCTAAACAAACTCATATTTTCAGTGTTACAAAATTATAATGGATGATCCCTCTAAAACATAGACATTATAATTGTATTCTTATTTTACTATTATGCAGAACACTCAAAAGTGTACATTGATAAATAAAGTATAACTTGTATTTGGGAATACAGGAATATGACTTGTATATGTAAACAAAACCGTTGGGGAATTTCATCTTGAGATGTATTTCATTAAAAACCAGTGAATCGCAAACCTTAGTGTAAGCTAGTTGGTAGAAGGCAGCTCTTGCTTCTGTTGGTTCTAAGAACTCTACAATTGATGTCACTCCTGCGGGGGGCATGAGAACCCTTCCCAGCATGCCGTGCTGACTGAACACCTCTCTCAGCTCCTCCGGTGTAGTACTTGCTGGGAGGTTCTTCACCAGGAACACTGATTTACTTCTCGCTGCAGCAGCCTAGGAAGGAACAATGTGGCCAGTATTCAGGGTTTAATACTAACAAAGAAAAACACTTATGGGACTAGTGATGAAAAGTAGCTGCTATTTCAGTTGATGTTGCAAGAATCGTTATATCAATGAGAGTATAGATCAATCGATTTTGACAGTAATCATAAATGAAATTTGCAAGTAAATCTTCTCGCATATAGAAGTACAAGTACAACTGAAGTAAAAGCCTGAATAGTCTCTTGGGGTTTTACAAAGGCATATATTTCTATTCTTAGATTGAATCACATTATTCTTTGGACCTTTAAACCTGTTTCTTTGGCAAGCATGGGAAATTAAGCACATCTCCTTTCCTCAGGAAATGTTTTAGACAACAGAAACAACTTCTAATAATTGTTCAAAGTCTTGCTCATGCATGATGCTTTAAGCTGTCTGACAATATCTACCACAGCAAAAGAAGACAATTGTGCTGTTAAAGAGGTTTACTCTATCATAATTACTCTAGTAAGAACATGGTACCTGACTGAATGAGTCTAGTAACACCCCATTGTCCAAGAGGAACTGCCTTGTTTCAGCAACAATCTGTGTCTCTCCTAGAGCCATCCGAACTCCAAGACTTCTACTCGATTCCTGTAAAAGAGACAAGTAGAAAGATCTTCAAGAGATAGCTTCATATCTTGACAATTGATTATATTATATTTCAAGTCATGTAGTTTACATTTATCAGAGGAGACATGTATAAATGGAACTTGAATTTATCTTAACTGAAATTGGCAATTGAACATTTAAGTGACTTTTTCACTATCTTTTCTAATCACTTATTATATTAATGTCGCTCTGTATTTATTATCCAGGGATGCCAGGTAGAATTGATCAGAGGGCCTGAAAATCACCTAGAATGAGCTATTTTGTACACAAAAAAGCCTAAACTATGGTCTGAAAATAACTCTCCGGGGCCTGAATTCAGGCTATTGCCTGGAAACTGGCATCCCTGTATTAACACTGTCCAATGTTTTGTTGATACTGCTACAATGTATACCTTACTGTATTGAAGAAAAAAGCCAAACAAGAAGAAACCTAACTTACAGTATCTAAGATGTCACTCTTTGAAGTCTGATATTTGGCTGCCATGACATCTGCTACTGCATTTGCTGAGATGAACAAAGTGTTCCAGTTGTGTGAACTACAAACAAAAAGAAAGATATCATCATCATCATCATAATCATCATCATCATCATCATCATCGCCATCATCGCCATCATCATTATCATCATCATCATCACCATCATCATCATCATCATCATCACCATCATCATCATCACCAACCTCATCATCATCAACACCATCATCATCATCAACACCATCATTTTCATCATCATCATCATCATCATTTTCATCATCATCATCATCATCATTTTCATCATCATCATCATCATCATCATCATCATCATCATCATCATCATCATCATCATCATCATCATCATCATCATCATCATCATCACCACCACCACCCTTACAGTCTCCTGCAAATCCCACACACAAACAACCACTGAAATGCTCTAAAACAGCGACAGTCTTCTGATTAGTTTACTGTAAATCACTGCACAAGAAACCACTATGATTTATGTCACTACTGTAACACTTTACTATTTTATATTCAATTTGGTTAGAATTGATGATCATCCAGCAAGCCCATGTGATTGCAGCATGCGTCATAGAACCTTGCTGCTGGTTAACACACTTACCATTGATGTTAACTTTGCCATCAATAGTAACTACCATAGTAACCTTGATTTTGATTGGCTGTTGAGCCCTGTTACCATGATAGCTGCCATTGATGGCAAAGTTACCACCAATGGTAAGTTGTATGCAATGGGCCAATGAATGTTACCTTCCACTCTGAGCTTTGGTCTTTGCTGCCTTCTTGTTCTTGAAAGAAGAGCCCTCCTTGTGTGTCTCTTCTTCCACCTTCTTCTCCTTGCCTGGTAGGATGTGAAGCATCCGACCCTGTCAAACAAACCAAGCAAATAATCACAATTGAGTGGTGAAGTGAGACGTCATCAAAAATCTATTTTTTGGATTTCATCATTTTGTCTTCATTTTCATAACATTACGAACCAGAGCAATATAAACTGAGTTCCTATAAGAAATGTATTTAATCAGATGGTCATATCTCGGCCAATACTTAACATATTCAATTGGTTTTTGACATTTGGACATTATTTGTTATGCTCTTTCGGACAATAAAGAAATATCTAAGGAATTCCAAAAATTGATTTTTATAATGTCACAGCTTCGGTACTCTATACAATCAACTAAAGTCTAATCACATAATCCAATCATTCACTATCAGATGTTTTCAAATGCTATTCACTTCTGTGGGTAGTTGGCAGGGATGCCCTCGCACCTCCCTACCAACAGTTCTCAATGAGGACCTGAAGACCACAGGCCAAAGCATACACTACTCAGCTGACTACTAGAGCACCTACGGCTCCGGACTAACAAGGAATGAAGGGGAATGATGAGAATTGTCAAAATTGACATAAATGTCGACAACACAAAAACTGTTTCACATACACATTATGGCTGCTTCTTTAAACGTGTTTCCATCGATAAACCATACTGAGATGATTAATAATAATAATACATAAGATTTGTAAGGCGTCAAATCCACTTGACAATCAAATGCTCAAGGCGCAGCTTGTGCAAAAGGTGAAATACATGATAAATATATACAAAAGTGCAATAGGAAAGGTACAGGCATGAAAGGTAATGGTAATCAATTATAAGCTAAATTAAACAGATGTTTCTTAAGATCATTTTTTAACACTTCACCAGAACTACTATTTTTAATCCATTGAGGGAGAGTATTCCATAATGAAGGCCCAGCATTAGCAAAGGTTCGCTCCCCCCCCCCCACCACTTTGTTTTAACCCTAGGAATAACAAGTATGCCATACAGTTCCGCCTGCGATCAACGTCACAGTGGATCGCGCGCATACGCGTGCACTTGCGCGCGAACGCGATTGATCGCGATCAGCTTAGTGCGTGGAAAACATTGCTAAAATGTAATGCAGTCCTTCCGTATGAAATGTCGCCCTCTGTTGGCGATAGTTTGCTTTTTTATTTTTGTCAGTTATTGTTGCTACTTACGCATAATGTTGCGGCGGGAATCTCAAAGTGAAATCTAATCGGCGGGGAAAAATATATATTAGACGTTCATTTTTTGACTAAATTGAAGGCGGATGACTTTTGAATTCGCTAAACCAAAATTAAATCGGTAGACTTGTTATCTAATGAGACGCAATATTTATCTATTTTTTCAAAAGACGATTTAAGTTGCGGCGGGAACCTCAAAGTGATAACTAATCGGCGGTGAAAAAATATATTAGACGTTATCTTTCAATTTCGATTGAATTTAAGGCGGTTCCTTTTTTAATTCGCTAAACCAAAATTAAATAGGTGGACTTGTTATCTTATCAGACGCAATACTATTTTTCAAAAGACGATTTAAGTTTCGGCGGGAAACTAATCGGCGGACAAAAATGTATTAGACGTTATCTTTCTATTTTTATTAAATTGAAGGCGGATCCTTTTCAAAATATCTAAACCAAAATGAAATCGGCGAACTTATTTTCTTTTATGACGCAATATTTGTCTCTTTTTCCAAAAAAACGATTTAAGTTGCGGCGGGTCTTTTGGGGGAATTTTAAAGTGAAAACTATTCACGTGACAGTTGATCGCGCGCATATGCGTGCACTTGCGATAGCAATCACTTTAATGCATGGAATTGCTAAATTGAATGCGGCACTTCAGTAAATACTAGGTTATCTTTCTTTAGGCTAGTTGATTAAATTGAAGGTGGATCCCGTTTTCGAACTCTCTAAACCACAATTAAATTGGTGGACTTGTTATCTTATCAGACGCAATACCTTTCTATTTTTCATAAGATGATTTAAGTTGCGGCGGGAATATGAAAGTGAAAACTAGTCGGTTACGAAAAAATATGTTAGACAATATCACTCTATTTTTTATTAAATTGAAGGCGGAACCTTTTTGAACTCTCTAAACCAAAATTGAATCGGCTGACTTGTTATCTTTTATGACGCAATATTTTGTCTCTTTTTGGGGGGGAAAAAAGATTCAAGTTGCGGTGGGTCTTTTGGGGAATTTTAAAGTGAAAACTATTCACGTGGCAGTTGATCGCGCGCATATGCGTGCACTTGCGATCGCAATCGATCGCAATCACTAACTTTAATGCATGGAAAACATTGCTAAAATTGAATGCGACAGTTTAGTGAAATCTATGTTATCTTTCTTTAGGCATATTGATGAAATTGTAAGTGGATCCTTTTTGAATTCGCTAAACCAAATTAATCGGTAGACTTGCTATCTTATAAAACGCAATATTTATCTATTTTTCAAAAGACGATTTAAGTTGCGGGGGAACCTCAAAGTGATAACTAATCGGCGGAGAAAAAATATATTAGACGCTATCTCTTTTTCAAAAAATGATTTAAGTTGCGGCAGGTCTTTTGGGAAACTTTTAAAGTGAAATCTATTCACCTCACAGTTGACTGCGCGCACTTCCGAACACAATCGATCGCAATCACTTTAATGCATGAAAACATTGCTAAAATTGAATGCGACAGTTTAGTGAAAACTATGCTATCTTTCTTTAGGCATGTTGATTAAATTGAAGGTGGATCCTTTTCAAACTCTCTAAACCAAAATCAAATTGACGGACTTATTATCTTATATGACGCAATATTTTCTCTTTTTCAAAAAATGATTTAAGTTGCGGCGGGTCTTTTGGGGGGACTTTTAAAGTGAAATATATTCACATCACAGTTGATCGCGCGCATATGCGTGCACTTGCGAACGCAATTGATCGTAATCACTTTACTGCATGAAAACATTGCTAAAATTGAATGCGACAGTTAAGTAAAAACTATGTTATCCTACTTTATGCCTATTGATTGAATTGAAGGTGGGTCAAAAATTTGTATTTCTATACCCCCCATTCACATGAAATACTAGTAGCGGATCTGTATCTTACCGCGTAGCGCGGAAGCTCGGACGTTTCATTAAATTGTTAAAGAAAGAAGACGATTCGTTGTACCACTCTCGACTCTTAATCCTTGTCTGAATTCAGTTCCCCCACCCCCTCCCCCTTCCCGCGCGAAGCGCGGAAGCTTTGATATTTCATTAAATTATAAGAGAAAGAAGGCGATTCGTTGTACCGTTTTCGACTCTTAATCCTTGTTTGAATCAAGTTCCAATTCCTCCGCGCATATAGCGCGGAAACTCTGAAGTTTCATTAAATTATTAAAGAAAGAAGACGTTTAGTTGCACCATCCTCGACTCTTACTCAATGTATGAATTCAGTTCCTCCCCCCCCCCCACCCCTTCCCGCGCGAAACGCGAAAGCTTTGACGTTTCACTAATAGAGAAAGAAGGCGATTCGTTGTACCGTTCCCGACTCTTAATCCTTGTCTAAATTCAGTTTCCTTTGGCGTTTCATTAAATTATTAAAGAGAGAAGACGTTTCGTTGTACCATTCTCGACTCTTTATCCTTGACTGAATTCAGTTTCTCCCCCCCCCCCCCCGTTCCCGCGCGAAACGCGGAAGCTTTGACGTTTCATTAAATTATTAGAGAAAGAAGACGATTCGTTGTACCGTTCCCGACTCTTAATCCTTTTTCTTCTTACGTCCTCTTCCTTTCTTCTTTCTCTCTCTCTCTCTCTCTCTCTCTTTTTTTTTGGGGGGGGGGGGGGGGGGGGGGGCGACCGCCCCCACCGCCACACACCCCCATGGCTACGCGCCTGTATCCTCTCTGTTTCTTATTCCTACTCTCTACTTCTTTTTTTGCACGTTTGCGCTTCGCGCTTAACATTTAGCTTTTAGATTGAATAAATTGAATAAATTCATCAATTCCTGATGAAGCCGTATGAGCGAGAATTCAATTTATTCTTGTCTCAAATACGGTTGTCTCATTTGCGTATGTATCATGAAAATGAGATAGCAAAATGTGTATATTGATGGTCATCTTGCGAGTAATAACCGTTAACTACTCTCATCGGGCTCTCATTAATTTTTCTCTTCATTTTTTTTTAATGGTAATGTACAGGCCACGCCCACCTGAAATATTGGGGGGGGGGGGGGATATATCCCCCCACCCCCACCCCCCCCCCCGGGATCGACACCTATGCCCTATTTTGTATTAAATTGAAGGTGGGTCCTTTTCGAACTCTCTAATTAAAACCAAAATCGAATGGGCGGACTTATTATCTTTTATGACGCAACATTTGTCTCTTTTTCAAAAAATGATTTAAGTTGCGGCGGGTCTTTTGGGGGGACTTTTAAAGTGGAATATATATATATTCACGTCACAGTAAGTTGATCGCGTGCATATGCGTGCACTTGCGAACGCAATCGATCGCAATCACTTTAATGCATGAAAACATTGCTAAAATTGAATGCGACAGTTTAGTGAAAACTATGTTTTCTTTCTTTAGGCTAGTTGATTAAATTGAAGGTGGATCCTTTTCGAACTCTCTAAACCAAAATCAAATTGGCGGACTTGTTATCTTTTATGACGCAATATTTTCTATTTTTTAAAAGATGATTTAAGTTGCGGCGGGAATCTCAAAGTAAAAACTAATAGGTGGCGAAAAAATATATTAGACGTTATCTCTTTTTCAAAAAATTATTTAGAGTTGCGGCGGGTCTTTTGGGGGGACTTTTAAAGTGAAATATATTCACATCACAGTTGATCGCGCGCATATGCGTGCACTTGCGAACGCAATCGATCGCAATCACTTTAATGCATGAAAACATTGCTAAAATTGAATGCGACAGTTTAGTGAAAACTATGTTATCCTACTTTATGCCTATTGATTGAATTGAAGGTGGGTCAAAAATGTGTATGCCTATACCCCCCCCCCCCCCCCCCCCCCATTCACCGTAAATCCTAGTAGCGGATCTGTATCTTACCCCTATACTGATATTTTCAAGCTCTCTTCATTTCCCAGGTTCCTCATATGATCTACATGTAGGCCTACTAGGTTTTGTTTTTTTAATTGACACTTTTTATTGATAATAATTCAAAACTTCTAAAGCCTAGTGCCCACTGTGCGATCTGAGCTTATTATTTATCCGATTTTTCTCAAACCTTCACTAATGTGCTTCTTTGATTTTTCTCCATTTGTCCAAGCAATCTGCCTTATAAAAGGTTAATTCTCCTTTAATGATAATTCAGTGTAGGCCGCCTACATGTGACGCCTGACAGAGTTGTTGTACCTGGATATTTCTACATCATAGTCGAGTGACCAATATGCTAATTTGAGATTCACATAGATGTATGTTTAAGGGCAAGGAGTTTTCTTATTATTTCCTTTGTCCGATTTAATAGTTCAAACTTTCAACTATATATTTCTTTGATTTTTCTGTTTTCGCACAATTACAATCGTTACTCGGGTTGGGTTTCCCTTGCATTTATGTAGCTAGTGTATTAAAACCAGAATTGGATCATTTACGTAAAACACACGTATATATACACATCTCAATTATCACTGCAGATTACACCTAATTACGTATGCACAGTTTGCTTTTCTAGTATCGCATGCATATCATGCGCACATGCCGGACATAATTACACACACAAGTACCCAGAACACTTATAACACACGCGCTACATACACACACATACAGCATACGTATGTGTATAAATCACACTTGCACACATACTAGACGCGCATTAGTACATAGTCGCACTGAGGTCAATGCATAGTCGCCGGTCGTCAGTGCGCTATGCACACAAAATAGAGCACGATGAGTAATGTTATGAGAATGAGGTCGCCTTTTCAGAGAGGTCAGGTCGTAGTCTATTTAAATGACGCGTTCGAGCTATATATTTCTGATATCTAGACAGGGTGGCTAATTTCCCTGATAGTGGTGGTTCCATGAGGCCCTGATTGGTAACAATAATATTCGATATCAATTATGAATATAAACTCGTAACAGCAAAAACTCAAAATACAGAACAAAATAAATATAGACCCGAGACCTGTACAAATACTTTGGTATCCTCGTATTTGAATATAATTTTTTGGGAAAGGAAATATTGTTGCGTATTTCTCAAATCTTAATATAGATCCTATTATTATAATATACATGAATTTAAACTAGACCGTAATTATTTTTTGTAATCCGATGAAAAGTAATCATGAGTATTTTTAGACTATCAACAAAAGCTACAAGTAGGCCTATAGCCTAGGCCTGTAGATCATAGCGATAGATCTTTAGTTTTGGAAGCTCTTATACAAAGTATAGAGAGACGATTTTGACTGCACACTTGGGGTACCAAATTTATTTAGGCCTATATACATAGAGTATTATCACAAGGTAGTATTGCCACTCAAATCACAAATTGACTATAATAGCAATTGATATACAGGGCGTATCATAATAAAGGATATTGAAGTTTAATGACGATTTATATGAAAACTTCTGATTTCATAATCAAGCATTTTATGTCTGTTGTAAAGGACAGAATGTCCTCTTGTTAATGACACCCCGATCATACTACTACTGTCACAGTTGACTGAATAACAAAGCATTGCTGTCCACCATGTGAAAGGTGCACTGTGCCAAGTTTGATAACATTTCCTTCTTAGACACATAATCCACTCATTGTTCAGCATTTCAATATGTCTGGGCTGACACAAGCACTAATCTTTAGAATGTATCTGTGAATGCTAACTTGTCACAGTGCACCTTTCACATGGTGGACAGCAATGCTTTGTTATTCAGTCAACTGTGACAGTAGTAGTATGATCGGGGTGTCATTAACAAGAGGACATTCTGTCCTTTACAACAGACATAAAATGCTTGATTATGAAATCAGTAGTTTTCATATAAATCGTCATTAAACTTCAATATCCTTTATTATGATACGCCCTGTATAGGCCTACATGTACGAAGTATAAATAGGCCTACAAATATCTTAAATAATAAGGCCCCTGAAACTCCGAGTCGATTGCGAGTTTCCCGTCACACCTTTTCAGCTCATAATGAGGCAACTATTTCATTATTCACTATTCATTATTTGCAAATTCTTTGTGTAGAACTTTTTACGTACCCTTTATTCTTGTGTACTTCCTGTTTGTTAAATAACTTCATGCATGTATTAACATCTTATTAATGCACATTGTTAGTATTATCTTATTGTGGTAATTTGTATTGATATTAATACAAACATTAACAACAAAAAAACAAAAACCCACGTATACAAGCTTTATAATAGAAGAGTACTTTTAATAGTAACATTTGTGAAAAATCTTTCTAATTCTACACTCTAACATGTCACTTCCAAGATATACATACATAAACATAAACATAAATTGCGCTGTTTTAAATGTTTGATTTGATTTTTCCAATTTCTTTATCCTTTACTGACCTCAAATTTTGTTATTTTGGGGCTTATGTTTTAGAAGTAAATATCATTGTAAGGTTTATTAGTGCATGATGAAGTCATTGAACAATGGTACATGGTATCGATATGTAATCGATCTCAAAACAAAAATTAGAAAATGTTAAGTAAAACGATAGCCCACAAATTTTAAGAAGATGTAGTTCTGTTGTGTTTGAGTTGAGACAATTCAGAATGTGTCTCCCAGTTGAGGAGGTCGCGAAACTGTACTAAGGAATCACGACTTGTATTGCTGCAGTTGTTACCAGACCTTTTAATATCAATTATATTTATCGCACATTTGGTCAAACTGTTATTTAAAAAAATATAAATTCCAAGTACGGTCCTGGGGAACATTTGCTTTGTTCCTGTGTTTTAAGTTCACATTCTTCACCAATTTTAAATACCACTACAAGTCAGGCGCATAGCCGCGGGTGGGGGCAGTCGACCCCCCCCCCCCCCCCCCCACAACAAAAAAGAGAGAGAGAGAAGAGAGAAAAAAAAGGGAGAGGACGTAGGAAGAAAAAGGAGCATACAAAGACAAGAGTTGAGAACGGTACAACGAATCGTCTTCTTTCTCTACTAATTTAATGAAACGTCAAAGCTTCCACGCTTCGCGCAGGAGGGGAGGGGGGGGGGGGGGGACTGAATCCAGACAAGGATTAAGAGTCGAGAACAAATCGTCTTTTTTCTCTGATACATTTAATGAAACGTCAAGCTTTCGCGCAAAACAATGGATTCTGAGTGGGGCATTCTGGCTGCATTCCGAATGCCAATTGCATAAATCCGTGACGCCTCAGGTCAAAGGTTACCTGACAAAGTAATTGACTATTGGGTCTAAACAATTAAAAGATATCGTATTGCCTAAAACATCTAAAACATGGGTCGATCAAGGGGCGGATCTAGCTTTTTGCCAGGTGGGGGGGGGGGGGGGGGGGGGGGTGATTAAAAAAAAGTCCAAAAATCGCGCCGTTTTACTGGTTTTTTTTCTGAGTGGGGCATTCTGGCGACATTCCGAATGCCAATTGTATAAATCCGTGACGTAATTAACTATTAGGCCTGAAAAATTAAAAGATGTTGTGCCTTAGGTGCTAAAACAGGGGTCGGTCGGAAATCTTTTTTTTTTTCTTTCCTTTTTTTTATCGCCCTTTTTGGGCTGATATTTTTCAGTTTTGTATGTTGTTTTTTTTTGTTTCTTTTTTTGTTCTCGCCCTCTTTGGGTTGCTAATTTTCAGTTTTAAATATTTTAATGCTTGAAAACATGTGTTTCAGCGACATCACCTTATACTAATCCATGGTTTACAATGTTGTGTTGAGACAACACTCTCTGCTTCCCAAGCTGACGAAGTTGTTTTAAACTACCTGTAAAACTTGTTAGCAATGTGAAGATTGTTGACAAATTGTACAGGTGGTCCCGGGCAAAAAGTGGTCTCTTTACTAACCAAAGAAGGGACCGAAACTGACACAGGAAAAGACAGCCAGACAGTTTTGCATGCAAGAGGTTCATATAGCCTATCACAAAATTTGTATCTAAACTGGCCCAATTCATAAAATATGCTCTTCATTCCTGTTTCAGTCCTGGGGATTGTTCCAAGTGTATGTTTGTATCCGTTTTTTTAGTTTGAAATGAGTCAAATGTGACCCCAAAAAATATAACAATTCATATACATTCATATACTGTATCTCCATGTTTTAATCCGAGTTATACAATATACAAAGTTACACACCAACTTACAATTTCTGGAAAAATTTGATAAAGAAACAATATTTGAATAAATAAACACAAATACATGTGTGTTTTCTTGCACACATGATTTCATCCACTTCTGCTACACACCGAATAGTACTTGTTTATGAAAGCACCAACATCTCTGGAAGTATATATGTATAATTTTAGAAATGAGTCTTCCTGTACACATTCTAGTTTTTACTGTCTATACTAATGTCTGAATCAGGCGCGTACGCAAGGGGGGGGGGGTGGGGGGTCGGACCCCCTCAATCTTTTTCTTTTTATAAAAGAAAGAAATAATAATAATTATAAAAAACTTGTGCTAAAGGGTGACCAAAAAAGGTGACCCCCCCCCCCCCCGCTTATTCAGCGGCTGGCTGAGTCAAATCTTGGACTCCCCCCCCCCCCCAACAAAAAAGTGCTCCCCCCCCCCCTCTTCATTATATGGCTCTTCCTTTATGTTTAAAAAAAAAACTTTTTATTAAGCATTACTTCTCACGTCGGATATAATTATTTGACAAAATTATGCAAGGAATAGATCGCATACGATCCCATCTGATTGCAGCTGATCGCAGTTGATCGCAGACAATGACTGTGTGTTCTGGTAACATTGAGGCTTGTGGATAGTTCTCAATGTTGTAGGGTAAGTTTGAAGAAGAAAAAAAAAACAGAACCCTAACGTTTGAGATTTGGGGAGACATTATGGGGATGTATGAGAAGTATCTGTTATGGGTGGGGATTCCTTTTCGAAAGGTTTACAAACGTGTATAGTCGGGGGCTAGGTTAAGCCTCTCCAATGTATAGTTTAAATAAAACGACTATCGATCATCTTTCCGTATTGTAGCTTTGTGCTTAAATTTCATTGGCATTAATATTCCCTTTTAAAGATTTATATAATTTGACGAGACCCCTTCTCCCCCATTATGACGTAACTCCAAATTGTAATTTTTTTTAGAAAGTACACCTAGTTTATATGGTAGAAATGTCATTTTTTCATGAAAAATACTCCAGGTAAGATGTATTCCGGCACCTAGCTGCATACATACTCGGGGGGGGGGGGGGTCACAGAAGGGGGAGGGTGCACATTCTGAACCCCTCCATTCATTGTCTTAATGATTTGGACTGAAAATCATGACTATCACCTGGATCCACATCTCAATTTATGTGTCACTTAGTTATTGACAGACTCTTAGCCTGCATCATTTCCGATCACACATCATGTCCTACACAACATACTGCCCCCATCCCAAAATTATTCTTGATTTTATTGGTGGTGGGGGGGGGGGGGCATTTCAAGCGAGGGAGGGGGTAGGGCGAAAGTTCTGAACCACACCATGCACGAACATAATTATTTAAGACGGCAAATTAATATGTCTGTCACTTGGTACAGGTTTTATTTTATATAGTATTTGACCTATATCCTGATTTGACTCTGAGAACACATTATATATCGGTTGTTAGGCATATTATTATCATAGCAACATGAACTAAGCAATATATATCATTAAAGTATGATGAAAATGCATCATCTGACATCACACTTCCTATCAAAATATTCATCTGCTTGGTGATAGCATCTTCTCGCGATATATTCTATTTTTCACGGCACTATGTTACCGTTGCTAAGGAGAAGGCCCTTAGCAACCAAATTTGCTATTTTGGCTCACAGCAAAGTGTCAACTTTAGAGCGCTATAACTTTTTAGTTACAAAAGCAATAGACTTAAAATTTGGATATGATATTAACCATCTGGTTTCTGAGCATTTTATCAGCAACTTCCAAGTCAGTCAAACCACGATCGATAATGTAGAAAACTCTCCATTAGAGAAAAATCAGTGAAATTATTGTCTCATTTTTAATTTGGGCTTTAGCACTTTGATAAAGTCATTATCATTAAGTACACCAACGGAAAGAAAGAAATAAATGAAAGAAATGAATGCCAATATCACAATACAGCGTTTGAGCAATTTAAAGAGAGACAGATCGCGGGAGAGAGCGAAGCGAAAACTATTAAATATCGCTGATGTTACCGGCTATACAAAAAGTAAGCCAACGGAAAGAAAGAAATCAATTAAGAAAATGAAGGGGCCCGGCCCCGTTGCCCCCCACCCCCACTCCTCTATTGGAAAATCCTGGATCCGCCACTGCTTTCTCAATTTTGTTTATTTCCTATCTAAATGGTCCGTATGCTCTAACGATTGAACAATGCTGTTCTCATGCCACTCTATATCGTTGTCCAGTCACAACAACGACTTACAAATAATGACAGATTAATTACATTCCAACCACAAGTATGTCCTGAGTCGGCGCTCTTAGAACAAAGGCGCGTATAATATGCGGTATTTTGAACTTTGGTGTTGATTGACATGACACCTCATTTCAGATAAGCTATCGGCCTATACAGTGCCTCCCAGAAAAAACGATACTGCAATTAATTTGAATAGGCTTTGTCGGCCGGGCTTTCTACACAAAATGTATATTCATAGTCTGCTTGAGTGCGAATGCTCTCACAGAAATGGGGATATTCCTTAACGTCAAGAATTGTGTTTGAAAGAAAAAGGGAATCTTTGGAGGATGCATAAAAATGTTTAACTCGACCCCGAAACACCTGGTACGGTGAGAGTACATGCTTCCGTTATGTCTTTTCTAAGAGGAGCCATGAGAATGATCCGTCGATTGATTTTCAAAGTACCCCATAGCACTATAAAGTTTACAAAGAACATAATTTGTGTTTTATCTACCTGCTTGTAAAATTTGAATAGGCTTTGTCGACCGGGCTTTCTACACCAAAATTATAATTGTTGTGCCTTTTACCGCTAGACCCTTTTTTCTTCACGTGATTGCATCTGATCGCAAATGAATGCTGTTGCAATGAGACTATACACGTTTGTAAACCTTTCGAAAAGGAATCTCCGCCCATGACAGAATCTACTCATACATCCCCATATTATGTTTCCTCGAATCTCAAACGTTAGGGTTCTGGTTTTTTTCTTTTCTTCAAACTATTGAGAACTATCCACAAGCCTCTACGTAACCAGAACACACAGTTATTGTCTGCGATCAGCTGCGATCAGTTGCAATCAAATGGGATCGTATGCGCTCTGTTCCTTGTATAGAAGATTTTCAAGCTTTCCGCATCTCTCTCCCATCCACGTTTATAATTTTTAAATCTTGGCTGGGCCGGATTAAACTGTTTTGGATGCGATAGCTTAACAGTGTCCACTTAATATATAGGCGCCGGTCGGGGTGGATAATTAAAATGAAATTCAAGCATAAAGCTACAGTACGGAAAGATCGATTGATAGGCATTTATTTAAACTATTATATACATTGGAGAGACATAACAAAATTAAGATTCATAGTCTGCTTGAGTGCGAATGCTCTCACAGAAATGGGGATATTCCTTAACGACAAGAATTGTGTTTGAAAGAAAAAGGGAATCTTTTGAGGATGCATAAAATGTTTAACTCGACCCCGAAACACCTGGTAAGGTGAGAGTACATTCTTCCGTTATGTCTTTTCAAAGAGGAGCCATGAGAATGATCCGTCGATTGATTTTCAAAGTACCCCATAACACTATAAAGTTTACAAAGAACATAATTTGTGTTTCATCTACCTGCTTGTAACATTTGAATAGGCTTTGTCGACCGGGCTTTCTACACCAAAATTATAATTGTTGTGCCTTTTACCGCTAGACCCTTTTTTCTTCACGTGATTGCATTTGATCGCAAATGAATGCTATTGCAATGAGACTATACACGTGTGTAAACCTTTCGAAAAGGAATCTCTGCCCATGACAGAATCTACTCATACATCCCCATATTATGTTTCCTCGAATCTCAAACGTTAGGGTTCTGTTTTTTTTCTTTTCTTCAAACTATTGAGAACTATCCACAAGCCTCTACGTAACCAGAACACACAGTTATTGTCTGCGATCAGCTGCGATCAGTTGCAATCAAATGGGATCGTATGCGCTCTGTTCCTTGTATAGAAGATTTTCAAGCTTTCCGCATTTATAATTTTGTCATCTTTGCTGGGCCGGATTAAACTGTTTTGGATGCGATAGCTGAACAGTGTGCTCTTAATATAAAGGCGCCAGTCGGATGGATAATTTAAATGAAATTCAAGCATAAAGCTACAGTACGGAAAGATCGATTGATAGTCGTTTTATTTAAACTATTATATACATTGGAGAGACATAACAAAATTAAGATTCATAGTCTGCTTGAGTGCGAATGCTCTCACAGAAATGGGGATATTCCTTAACGTCAAGAATTGTGTTTGAAAGAAAAAGGGAATCTTTGGAGGATGCATAAAAATGTTTAACTCGACCCCGAAACACCTGGTAAGGTGAGAGTACATGCTTCCGTTATGTCTTTTCTAAGAGGAGCCATGAGAATGATCCGTCGATTGATTTTCAAAGTACCCCATAGCACTATAAAGTTTACAAAGAACATAATTTGTGTTTTATCTACCTGCTTGTAAAATTTGAATAGGCTTTGTCGACCGGGCTTTCTACACCAAAATTATAATTGTTGTGCCTTTTACCGCTAGACCCTTTTTTCTTCACGTGATTGCATCTGATCGCAAATGAATGCTGTTGCAATGAGACTATACACGTTTGTAAACCTTTCGAAAAGGAATCTCCGCCCATGACAGAATCTACTCATACATCCCCATATTATGTTTCCTCGAATCTCAAACGTTAGGGTTCTGTTTTTTTTCTTTTCTTCAAACTATTGAGAACTATCCACAAGCCTCTACGTAACCAGAACACACAGTTATTGTCTGCGATCAGCTGCGATCAGTTGCAATCCAGGGGTCTTGTTAATTATTTTTGAAGGAGGTCATTTGAATTTTATAGGAGGTACCATCACTGCGAGGGAGCGAAGCGACCGAGGGGGGAGGGTGTGGGAGGGGGGTGTCCCCCCTCCTATGGTAGGGACCTATTGGGATTTTCCACTTGAAATCGTGCAATCTGGTGCATACCTAAGAAAAAAATTTGTAGTTATCTTTCCTACCTTGTATTACACATATATTGTAATAAACACACACATTGTTCATGTTTAAAGGTAAAGACCAGTTATGGTCATGCGATTGCATTGTGAAAGAAACGTGGAATCGATCAGAAAAGGTTGATCATCTAGCATCTAGCATCTGCAAGGTTCTGGAATCATCAAAATGATAAGAAATTTGGCCCATTCTTCGTAAAGTTACAAGCACTATACACAGAAAGATGTATATGGGACTACCCTATATCTCTCACAGACCATGAGAGAAACAAATTTACCAAATATATGAATTAGTAGGCGGTTTCCCGGCAAATTTTTTATCATGTATTAGTCAAAACATATTCTTTCACATGATTGGTAATGAGAGCTTCCATTTCATTTTTTTTTTAAAGTGGGGCGTTTCCAATACTGGTCTTTACCTTTAATATTACATGAACAATCATAAATCATAAGAAAAGTTATTAAGTTGATAATTATTCATCACTTTGTACCATTACTTTGTAATTTTTAATTAAACTGAGATGATGCACCATACTCAATCTTTCTACATCATGATTTGTTGAATACATGTACAGTATTTAAATAATGGGCAGCAGAGGCTAGATTTTGATTTTTTTTTTACTTGTGACTTTTATTTGGCTCCCCATATGAATTCTCATTTAATTAATTTTTTTTGACATGAAATTATTGAATACATTTAAGAATTTACTTCAGTTCCTGTTCATTTTATAATGTTATATCACTGTTTTTCCTGACAAGATCGAGATCGATTGCGATCGGAAGTTAGTTTTGAATATTCGCGGAGCGCGAGCCTGCATATATCATGCGAGCTAGCTGCGGGGGTCCGCCGGGGACGGCCGTGGCCGGCCTAAACTCAGCCGAGTTCAAAACCTTGTTGCCGATTTGCGCATATCAGAATCTAAAGTACGTTGTCTCTAGACATTGCACGCACGTGTATAGGCCCCGGTTTCCGTGATCTTCAAATATCAAATCGGCAACGGATAGTTTGGTTACAGCGAGCTAGCTTCAGTTTTGTTATGATCAGTGTGTATATATTTTGTGCAGTGCATCGTCTTCACGCGTGCACATCGGGATCGCAATGGGGTAGGGACGGGCGGGCTTGGCCGCCGCGCTGTGGGGGGAGAACTGCGATGTAACGTTAGATAGATAGGTCTAGGTAAGTAAGGACGACGTCGCGTTCGTGATCGTAAGGGATTTCGTCGACTGCGGCCGTGTATGTGCGGCACTAATTATATCTTGGACGAAATTAAGGAAATTTTGGATTAGCATTGATTTAGATCTACTTTCTGTGATTTTTGCAAGGTTTATTATAGGAATTATAGCCGGTAAGAAACGAGTGAATAGGCGGCAAGTTTTACCGGTTACCGGCTTTAAACGACAGCCCTGGCAATCAAATGGGATCGTATGCGCTCTGTTCCTTGTATAGAAGATTTTCAAGCTTTCCGCATCTCTCTCCCATCCACGTTTATAATTTTTTAATCTTTGCTGGGCCGGATTAAACTGTTTTGGATGCGATAGCTGAACAGTGTCCACTTAATATATAGGCGCCGGTCGGGGTGGATAATTAAAATGAAATTCAAGCATAAAGCTACAGTACGGAAAGATCGATTGATAGGCATTTATTTAAACTATTATATACATTGGAGAGACATAACAAAATTAAGATTCATAGTCTGCTTGAGTGCGAATGCTCTCACAGAAATGGGGATATTCCTTAACGACAAGAATTGTGTTTGAAAGAAAAAGGGAATCTTTTGAGGATGCATAAAATGTTTAACTCGACCCCGAAACACCTGGTAAGGTGAGAGTACATTCTTCCGTTATGTCTTTTCAAAGAGGAGCCATGAGAATGATCCGTCGATTGATTTTCAAAGTACCCCATAACACTATAAAGTTTACAAAGAACATAATTTGTGTTTCATCTGCCTGCTTGTAAAATTTGAATAGGCTTTGTCGACCGGGCTTTCTACACCAAAATTATAATTGTTGTGCCTTTTACCGCTAGACCCTTTTTTCTTCACGTGATTGCATTTGATCGCAAATGAATGCTATTGCAATGAGACTATACACGTGTGTAAACCTTTCGAAAAGGAATCTCTGCCCATGACAGAATCTACTCATACATCCCCATATTATGTTTCCTCGAATCTCAAACGTTAGGGTTCTGTTTTTTTTTCTTTTCTTCAAACTATTGAGAACTATCCACAAGCCTCTACGTAACCAGAACACACAGTTATTGTCTGCGATCAGCTGCGATCAGTTGCAATCAAATGGGATCGTATGCGCTCTGTTCCTTGTATAGAAGATTTTCAAGCTTTCCGCATCTCTCTCCCCAGCCACATTTATAATTTTTCATCTTTGCTGGGCCGGATTAAACTGTTTTGGATGGGATAGCTGAACAGTGTGCTCTTAATATAAAGGCGCCAGTCGGATGGATAATTAAAATGAAATTCAAGCATAAAGCTACAGTACGGAAAGATCGATTGATAGTCGTTTTATTTAAACTATTATATACATTGGAGAGACATAACAAAATTAAGATTCATAGTCTGCTTGAGTGCGAATGCTCTCACAGAAATGGGGATATTCCTTAACGTCAAGAATTGTGTTTGAAAGAAAAAGGGAATCTTTGGAGGATGCATAAAAATGTTTAACTCGACCCCGAAACACCTGGTACGGTGAGAGTACATGCTTCCGTTATGTCTTTTCTAAGAGGAGCCATGAGAATGATCCGTTGATTGATTTTCAAAGTACCCCATAGCACTATAAAGTTTACAAAGAACATAATTTGTGTTTTATCTACCTGCTTGTAAAATTTGAATAGGCTTTGTCGACCGGGCTTTCTACACCAAAATTATAATTGTTGTGCCTTTTACCGCTAGACCCTTTTTTCTTCACGTGATTGCATCTGATCGCAAATGAATGCTGTTGCAACGAGACTATACACGTTTGTAAACCTTTCGAAAAGGAATCTCCGCCCATGACAGAATCTACTCATACATCCCCATATTATGTTTCCTCGAATCTCAAACGTTAGGGTTCTGTTTTTTTTCTTTTCTTCAAACTATTGAGAACTATCCACAAGCCTCTACGTAACCAGAACACACAGTTATTGTCTGCGATCAGCTGCGATCAGTTGCAATCAAATGGGATCGTATGCGCTCTGTTCCTTGTATAGAAGATTTTCAAGCTTTCCGCATCTCTCTCCCATCCACGTTTATAATTTTTTAATCTTTGCTGGGCCGGATTAAACTGTTTTGGATGCGATAGCTGAACAGTGTCCACTTAATATATAGGCGCCGGTCGGGGTGGATAATTAAAATGAAATTCAAGCATAAAGCTACAGTACGGAAAGATCGATTGATAGGCATTTATTTAAACTATTATATACATTGGAGAGACATAACAAAATTAAGATTCATAGTCTGCTTGAGTGCGAATGCTCTCACAGAAATGGGGATATTCCTTAACGACAAGAATTGTGTTTGAAAGAAAAAGGGAATCTTTTGAGGATGCATAAAATGTTTAACTCGACCCCGAAACACCTGGTAAGGTGAGAGTACATTCTTCCGTTATGTCTTTTCAAAGAGGAGCCATGAGAATGATCCGTCGATTGATTTTCAAAGTACCCCATAACACTATAAAGTTTACAAAGAACATAATTTGTGTTTCATCTACCTGCTTGTAAAATTTGAATAGGCTTTGTCGACCGGGCTTTCTACACCAAAATTATAATTGTTGTGCCTTTTACCGCTAGACCCTTTTTTCTTCACGTGATTGCATTTGATCGCAAATGAATGCTATTGCAATGAGACTATACACGTGTGTAAACCTTTCGAAAAGGAATCTCTGCCCATGACAGAATCTACTCATACATCCCCATATTATGTTTCCTCGAATCTCAAACGTTAGGGTTCTGTTTTTTTTTCTTTTCTTCAAACTATTGAGAACTATCCACAAGCCTCTACGTAACCAGAACACACAGTTATTGTCTGCGATCAGCTGCGATCAGTTGCAATCAAATGGGATCGTATGCGCTCTGTTCCTTGTATAGAAGATTTTCAAGCTTTCCGCATCTCTCTCCCCAGCCACATTTATAATTTTTCATCTTTGCTGGGCCGGATTAAACTGTTTTGGATGGGATAGCTGAACAGTGTGCTCTTAATATAAAGGCGCCAGTCGGATGGATAATTAAAATGAAATTCAAGCATAAAGCTACAGTACGGAAAGATCGATTGATAGTCGTTTTATTTAAACTATTATATACATTGGAGAGACATAACAAAATTAAGATTCATAGTCTGCTTGAGTGCGAATGCTCTCACAGAAATAGGGATATTTCTTAACGTCAAGAATTGTGTTTGAAAGAAAAAGGGAATCTTTTGAGGATGCATAAAATGTTTAACTCGACCCCGAAACACCTGGTAAGGTGAGAGTACATTCTTCCGTTATGTCTTTTCAAAGAGGAGCCATGAGAATGATCCGTTGATTGATTTTCAAAGTACCCCATAGCACAATAAAGTTTACAAACAACATAATTTGTATTTTATCTACCTGCTTGTAAAATTTGAATAGGCTTTGTCGACCGGGCTTTCTACACCAAAATTATAATTGTTGTGCCTTTTACCGCTAGACCCTTTTTTCTTCACGTGATTGCATTTGATCGCAAATGAATGCTATTGCAATGAGACTATACACGTGTGTAAACCTTTCGAAAAGGAATCTCTGCCCATGACAGAATCTACTCATACATCCCCATATTATGTTTCCTCGAATCTCAAACGTTAGGGTTCTGTTTTTTTTCTTTTCTTCAAACTATTGAGAACTATCCACAAGCCTCTACGTAACCAGAACACACAGTTATTGTCTGCGATCAGTTGCAATCAAATGGGATCGTATGCGCTCTGTTCCTTGTATAGAAAATTTTCAAGCTTTCCGCATCTCTTTCCCATCCACGTTTATAATTGTTTAATCTTTGCTGGGCCGGATTAAACTGTTTTGGATGCGATAGCTGAACAGTGTCCACTTAATATATAGGCGCCGGTCGGGGTAGATAATTAAAATGAAATTCAAGCATAAAGCTACAGTACGGAAAGATCGATTGATAGTCGTTTAATTTAAACTATTATATACATTGGAGAGACATAACAAAATTAAGATTCATAGTCTGCTTGAGTGCGAATGCTCTCACAGAAATAGGGATATTCCTTAACGACAAGAATTGTGTTTGAAAGAAAAAGGGAATCTTTTGAGGATGCATAAAATGTTTAACTTAACCCGAAACACCTGGTATGATGAGTTCACATTCTTCCGTTATGTCTTTTCAAAGAGGAGCCATGAGAATGATCCGTTGATTGATTTCCAAAGGACACCATGGCAATATAATTTTTACAAAGAACATAATTTGTGTTTCATCTACCTGCATGTAAAATTTGAATTGGCTTTGTCGACCGGGCTTTGTACATCAAAATTATAATTGTCGTGCCTTTTACCGCTAAAGACCTTTTTTTTTTCACGTGATTGCATCTGATCGCAAATGAATGCTGTTGCTATGAGACTATACACGTTTGTAAACCTTTCGAAAAGGAATCTCCGCCCATGACAGAAACTACTCATACATCCCCATATTATGTTTCCTCGAATCTCAAACGTTAGAGTTTTGTCTTTTTCTTTCCTTCAAACTTTCCCTACAACATTGAGAACTATCCACAAGCCTCTACGTTACCAGAACACGCAGTAATTGTCTGCGATCAGTTGCAATCAAATGGGATCGTATGCGCTCTGTTCAATGAAACTCATGTGAGCGAGAAAACACACATGTATTTGTGTTTATTTATTCAAATATTGTTTCTTTATTAAAGTTTTCCAGCAAGACAAAGTGTAAGTTGGTTTGTAACTTTGTAAATTGTACAACTCAGATTAAAACATGGAGATACAGTGAGTTCAAACATTCATGTATTTGATTATTGTTCGTTTTTTGGGGTCAGATTTGACTCATTTCAGACTCAACAAACGGATACAAACATTCACTTGGAACAATCCCCAGGACTGAAACAGGAATGAAGAGCATATTTTATGAAGCGGGCCAGTTTAGATACAAATTTTGTGATAGGCTATGATTTGAACCTCTTGCATGCAAAAGTGTCTGGCCGTCTTTTCCTGTGTCAGTTTCGGTCCCTTCTTTGGTTAGTAAAGAGACCACTTTGTGCCCGGGACTACCTGTACAATTTGTCAACAATCTTCACATTGCTAGCAAGTTTTACAGGCAGTTGAAAAACCTCATCAGCTGGGAAGCAGAGAGTGTTGTCTCAACACAACATTGTAAACCATGGATTAGTATAAGGTGAAAAGATATGAATTGAATGATGTCGCTGAAACACATGTATTAAAGCATTAAAAACTGAGAAATAGCAGGCCAAAGAGGGCGAGAAAAAAAAGAAGAAAAAAACACATTAAAAACTGAAAAATATCAGCCCAAAAAGGGCGAGAAAAAAAGAAAAAAGAAAAAAAAAAAGATGATTATTTTCCGACCGACCCATGTTTTAGCACCTAAGGCACAATATATTTTTATTTTTTAGGCCTCATAGTTAATTACGTCACGGATTTATACAATTGGCATTCGGAATGTCGCCAGAATGCCCCACTCAGAATCCATTGTTTTGTTAGAACAGAATATAAAACAATGAAAATACACTTTACAAACAAATATGCAAGTTTTAATAAGTGAACCCATAATTATTTACAAAAATTTAGGTACAAAATAGAATCATAGTGACAAAGTGAGGTGGAGAAGAAGAAAAAAATCTCACTTTTTATTTCTCTAGCGCAAGTGATATTTTCTTTATTCGTTTCTTTCTTTCCGTCGGCTTAATTTTTGTCATGAAAGCCGGTAATATCAGCGACACTTCATTGTTTTCACCAATCTCTTTCTCTCACTTTTTATTTCTCTAGTGCCAGTGATATTGCAATTCATTTTCTTTATTTATTTCCGACGGCTTAAGTTTTATCATGAAAGCCGGTAAAATCAGCGATATTTAATCGTTTTCGCTTCTATCTCTCTCACTTTTTGTTTCTCTAGCGCAAGTGATATTTGAATTAATTTTCTTTATTCATTTCTTTCTTTCCGTCGGCTTAATTTTTGTCACAAAGCCGGTAATATCAGCGACAACTAATTGTCTCCGTAGGGGCAACAAAGTCTTGTCGATAATTATTGTTTTTAGATCTCCGTAGGGGCAACAAAACCTTGCCGATAATTATTGTTTTTAGACCTCCATAGGGGCAACAAAACGTTGCAGATAATTATTGTTTTTAGATCTCCGGAGGGTCAACTAAACCTTGCCGATAATTTTTGTTTTTAGATCTCCGGAGGGGTAACAAAACCTTACCTATAATTATTGTTTTTAGACCTCCGTAGGAGCAACAAAGTCTTGCCGATAATTATTGTTTTTAGATCTCCGTAGGGGCACCTAAGTCTTGCCGATTATTATTGTTTTTAGATCTCCGTAGGAGCAACAAAACCTTGCCGATAATTATTGTTTTTAGATCTCCGTAGGGGCAACAAAACCTTGCTGATAATTATTGTATTTAGATCTCCGTAGGGGCAACAAAGTCTTACTGATAATTATTGTTTTTAGATCTCCGGAGGGTCAACAAAACCTTGCCGATAATTATAGTTTTCAGATCTCCGTAGGGGCCACAAAGTCTTGCCGATAATTATTGTTTTTAGATCTTCGTAGGGGCAACAAAACCTTGCCGATAATTATTGTTTTTAGATATCCGTAGGGGCAACAAAACCTTGCTGATAATTATTGTTTTTAGATATCCGTAGGGGCAACAAAGCCTTGCCGATAATTATTGTTTTTAGATCTCCGTAGGGGCAACAAAACCTTGCCGATAATTATTGTTTTTAGATCACCGTAGGGGCAACAAAGTATTGCCGATAATTATCGTTTTTAGATCTCCGTAGGGGCAACAAAACCTTGCTGATAATTATTGTTTTTAGAAGTAGAAAATTTAAAAAAGCAGGCATGCATGATCTAGATAATCTTCAAAAAGGGAAAACAATCAACGTATTAATGAGGAAAACAAAATTGAAACGGGAGAGATATTTTTAAAACACCCCCGCTTTTTACTGCCGTTTTGAACTGAATCGAGCGCTTTTGTAATACTGCCGTACAGAATATCGCGCCTCTTTTCTGCCGTAGAGGACAGTATGCGCATTCAGTGATAACGCATAACAAGAGCGCGCGATCGCGCTCATAGTCGCGCATTTTGAGCGCGATCAATTGCGTGCGATCAGTGTGACGTTGATCGCAGGCGGAACTGTAGTTTTGAGAACGTAGCTGTCTAGAGGGAATGTAATGCTTGATCAAGCTGATTTAAATCTATTCACTGAGCTCCCTTTACGGTTCTCCCTGATTACCTTCTCCTAGGCTGTCTGTCAGCCAATCATATCAATAATATGACTCCTATACAACCCTTCTAAAGGTCCTAAGGTTAGAGACCTACCTGAAAGCTGGTCCCATCTAGTTCTGTGTATGCCCTGACGGCATGCTCAGGCATCATGAAAGTGACGAAAGCAAAACCTTTTATCTTCTTTGTGAAGGTGTCTATGGGAAGATTCACTTCTGTAAGAGGACCTGCAGGGGAAACATATCAAATAAATAGGATGATATAAAGCTCTTGCCAAAGGATAAGAAAAAGCACACACACAGTGATTTGTAGAGCTTGCAAGGACAATGATTGTAACCAATACTAAAGAACAGTAACTTCTAGAAAATTCTTATTGCAAATGCATAGGAAGGCTCATATTGGTTTAAAGTTTAGGGATGACAAATAGCATGATACTAAAAATGTTGTATGTTTCACTTCGCTAGGAAAAATAAACTTAACATTCAATACTTGAGGATATCTTCATTCAACTTTTATGATTTGAAATAGGAGTTTTAATTTATGTTTGGTCTCCCCAACTCACTATGAACATCCAAAAAGCTTGGTGAGGAATTGTCATCTCCACTTTCTAGGAAGAAACTCCACCAAAAGCCCATGTCTGGTCCATGGCACAATCACAACGAATTAATCTATTTCAAATTTCAAAGCTGGATTGACATGGCCTTAAAGATTTGAGTTTGGTTCTATAGTTTCCTCTCATTGTTTTCATTCTTTGTTGGTATACTGGAAGTAGCAAATCTTGATCGACTAATTCATCTTCTTACCGTATTTACTAAACAAGAATTCTAGGTCCTCCTCCTTGCAGATGTAAGCAAGATTCCTCACAAAAAGCCGTCCAGTCTGGGGAAGAAATGATTAAATGACGAATGAATTAATTGACTTGAGCTGCAATCTCTTCTTTTCATGCATCAGTACAATGAGGCTTTATCTCACTCAACCATCTAAAGAAACCTTGTCAAACTTGTATTAATAATCAAGAATAATCAGAAGAAATAATAAATAGAGAAAGTTAGACAAAATAAAAAGAAAAAAGAACAGGAGATTAATAGGGGAATTACAAATTCATGTGTACTTTCTACAAGGTTGTCTTCAACCATTCACACATTTAAGACAAAATTATTGACTGAATATTGTAGGATTAGTACTGAAATAGGCATTAAATTAAATTGACCATTATCATTTCAAGTTTTGACTCATATACTTGAACATAGAAGAACCATATACACACCTCAGCAATAGTGTCTTC
This sequence comes from Strongylocentrotus purpuratus, assembly GCF_000002235.5. NCBI lineage: Eukaryota > Metazoa > Echinodermata > Echinoidea > Camarodonta > Strongylocentrotidae > Strongylocentrotus > Strongylocentrotus purpuratus. The sequence goes on along the minus strand of NW_022145605.1, from coordinate 421,088 downwards.
TGAATTTTCCAGTTCGGCAGCCTGTTTGAAAAGATTGAGAACAAATATTATGTATTAATATACCGGTAACAGTGGGACATGGAAACTATGTCAAAAATACAGATCTTTCTTTTTTCTGTAATCAAAGGAGAAACCAATTTGTGAATATATTACTGAACTGATATCTTCATTACCTATGCCCATATGTGGAGATAGATACTAGCTATACCCCTTGCATGAGATGTATCACACTCAATCTGCACAGATTTAATCCCACAGCACACACAAAGAACAATATTCAGTTCTTTTATAGCGCATAACACATTACAGGATAGCATGTCCCTATGCGCTTTAAAAAGAAAGGAAAGAATTACAAGAAAAAGTCATACAAATTAGAAAATCAACTTAGAAGCAAAAAAGTACATGTAGTGTTGAACGCTGAGTCCATGGGTGTTCACTTTTAACATTGAATAAATACCTTTCAAGAGAAATCTTAAACTTGTTTAAATTATTGTGATTTCTCATGGAATCTGGAAGGGCATTCCATAAAACTGAGGAGGCGTGGGTAAAAGAACGTTCACCATATGTTTTTGTTGAGGTGGGAGGGACAATGAATAATGATTTTGAGCGTGATCTTAAAGTACGAGTAGGCCGATACAATGATAATAGTTCACTTAAATAAGAAGGGGCAATGTCATGAAATCATTCAACAATTCACCACAAACACTAATTGATACTAAAACAGATATGTAGAAATATACCAACCTGTTTAGCCCATGGAGGCTCTTCCTGATGTTTAGTGTATGCATCCTTATTCCAAGCTTCTTCTCGAAATAACTCTACATATCTCCTTCCTGAATGGCATAAGAGCAGAAGGAAATATAAAATGAGTTAGAGTTAGTAGTTTACGGGAATCTATGGTGCAGACCATTAGGTCCCAGATCATCTGCATAATTCTTCATTGAATATCCATGAGCAAGCTCCCTATGTATTCCATTATTGGCCTGTAAGGTTCCCTCTCTGTATACAGCCAGTACAAGTTTCTAAAACTAATCTCAACCCTAAATTTCAAACAGATACAATTCATAATTTATTTATTTTGGTCATTGTAGCTTTATGTTCTAACAAGCCCATTAAAAGTCCAATGTAGCGCAAAATTTTACAGCCAAAATCTCCTACATAGTGACTTTTCTACAGCTTCTGATCAGTGAATCAACCGCTTCATAAATTACTTCATCGCTCCCGACGACAGAGTCGAGCCCCTCCTACTAACCATCCTCTCCAAACCGGCGCTACAGTTCTCTTTAGAACTATAACCTCAAGAAATATTACCACCAGTCCATTTCAGGACTACACACACACTCAAGAAAAAAAGATTACCGACAGTCCTTTTCCGGACTCCCTAATCCTCCCCCTCACATGGTGCAACCTGAAGTCTACTGTATAGCTTCATAAATGTTTTGATTGAATGCATGATCAGGTCTTTTTATTGAATCAATCAGTATTACCTACCCATGTATTCTCTGTTTCTCTTCATGGCTTTGGTGATATCATCCTCACTGGCAAACTCTACAAATATGACACCTACAAATCAAGGACATTAAACAAAATGGTTAAACAAAAACAGGTTCTATGTTCAGTAGAGAATAACTGGTATAGTTTAGTGTAGCCAAAAAATCCTACAACTGCTATAGACATCATGAATGGCTCAGTGTCCAAAGTATCTGCCTTGGGGGAGATCACATGATTGATCACATGATTGATTTCAGTCCCGGATATGCCGAAAGACAAAAATGGATGCCATTGATACAGAAAACTTTTATCAGTTGGGGATAATAATAACATGTAGTTTTTAAGCTCCTACCAACATTAAATTTGTTATGCAAGCTTTCATCCACTCCTGTAGACTTTCTAAAGCTAAGTGATCAGTCTGAGTCACACGTTTGCCACAGGAGTGGATGAAAGCTTGCATAACAAATTTAAGGTTGGTAGAAACTTAAAAACTACATGTTATGGATGCCATTGTTGTGTGTTAAGAGTGCCTCTCCACGGTTTATAGTAAAGCGATTGTATACAATTATATCCTGAATACCTGTTTCTGTTCCTGAGATTTGGTTGTAATTATTTTTCATCTCTTCACTTTATACATAGCTGTTAACAAACTAAACTGGACTGTAATTTCATGGAACTTCATTTGCAAACAATTCTCGCTACCCCAAATAGCGATTCTGCCGAGATCCGGGGAAAATCCTGAAAACGCGCATTGCATTATGGGATAGCTTTTCGACATTACAGCTTCCTGTGCGATAGCGCAAACGTAAAACGCCGTCGCCACACAACGTGTATGCACCGAATATGTCGTCTGCTCGGTCTTGTTTTTTTTTTGCAAATATTTCAACGTTTATTTGAACATTTCATTCGTTGTTTTTTGCGTCTTTTGACATCAGTGACGATGGTTTTCTTTTGTGAGGCTGCACAGTGCTGGGCTCATGATTCCAAGCGTAAGAACCCTGATTTTAGCGTGCGTGAAAACTCTGCACAGCGAACACAGGCGCTAGCGCCAGCGGGATGGGACTCTATACCTGAAGTTGTAGTGACGACCCGAGAGAGTGAAAATTACCTCGTCTCGCGAATTTCGAGATTTTCGTACCTATTTAGGGTAGCGAGAATTAATTCATGTTGTATCATTGAATTAGTTACCTGTTCTCTGCCCTTTCTCATTCAGAGGTGCTCTAATGGTTTTCATACTTAGTGGAGCAAAGAACTTCACCACATCTTCCTGAAATAAAAAATAACATAAAATAGAGGTGAAAAAAAACCAAAATGACATCACAAAACTATCAAAAGCCATTGGGAAAAGTTTGCAAAGAAAATATCTAGCCATTTTAACTTCCCATTATGTGAATAGTAACATGAGGTAACAAATTGACATTCTAAAGTAGGCCTATTAAACTAGGGACTTATTTGTCAGCAATGACACACAAAAAAGTCTTTGAATTTTTGTGTTTTTAATCAAACAACAAGGATCTAGGAATTTGTTGTTGTTTTGTAAATGCATGTTTTCATTTGTTCATTACAGGATCCATCTGCTCTCCTTGAGTCTGTTTATGCACCTATTTCCATACGATAAATGCATACAGCCTCGACTCGAGTGTGGATAGATTGCATAGTGAACTTCTTTACATGCATGATTTGTATATTATTGAATGAGACCTATATGTACATCAATCAGTATAAAATATTTTCATTATTAAGTTAACCAACATCTCCTCGCATAAACCTACCTCTTTGACGTTGAAAGGCACCCCTCTCATTTTAATGGTGAAATCTCCTCTCTCGTATTTTTCATCTTTTCTGACACTTCTCATCAATTTCACCTGTAAAAACAAAACCAGTGAATCAATGATTCATTATCTATCATAATCATTACAAGATAATACCAACAAAACGGCAGGTATATAGAATTTTCTGCTAGACCATCATAGTACAACATGCCTATGCTACCCAGTGCAAACAGTAAATAACCATCATAATTTATAAAGTCTTTTTACAGAGATCAGGAGGAACTCAAATGACTAAAATACAATTACAGCAAGATGGTTCCAGAAAACATTTAATCCACAAAGGAAATAATCATAGAAAAAATTAATGCAATCTATGTTGAAGCAACATACCTTATTTTTCCGGACTCTTTCAGTAGTAGGTGATGCCTTAACGTTGGGAACTTCCTTAACCTCTGTCTGTACAGCTTTCTTGTTCTCCTCCCCCTCTTCTTCCTCCTCCTCTTCTTCCTCCTCACTATCCTCATCAGATGAAGAGGATTCATCTTCACTGCTCCCATCCTGAATCCCTTCATCCTCTGTCTGTACTTTCACTCTCTTGGATTTCAAGTACTGTATTCAGATGAAAATATTACATCGGTAAGTCATGTATCATGTACTCTGCAATAAGTTAGTATTGTATAAAGGGTTTTGAGCCAACCAGATCTAGTGCTTTGAGCAAAAGTAAGTAGATTACTGTGCAGTAAATTTCAATATCTCTTGGTTTGAGGTGTGCGAACGCATAAAAAGAAGAATAAGCAAATTGAAATATGCTCAGGCTATTACGACAATGGATGTATTTGGCAGCCCATAGGTAATGTACTTTGGTAAGGACAAAATAGGTATTTTTTCTCTTTGTGTTTAATATGCAAGTTAATACAAAAACATTACGATGCAATGGTGAAAAATGAGATACTAGGTTTCAGACAATTAATGATAATATTGAATACATGTAGCATTTCTTTCCTGGGACACAAGGGCATATCGCACTTAATTTTGAGTATATTTTGACTCTTCGTGCCGACTCATGAAATATGCTCATCAGTTTGTGGCATATACCCCTGTATCCCACTCAAGGCCATTCAATGTTATATAAATACATTTATTTTGTAAAGCACATATGTAGTAATTTCTCCTTGCAATTCTGAAGGGCTTTAGATTAACAGCTATAGTAATATGATTGCAGGGCCCTCAGGGAGAACAGTATGAATACTGATGAGGCTACCCCGGGTAAACAAGACATATTATTATTATTGTTATTATTAGGCTAGTTGACTGTGACCCTCAACCATAAATATGTTTAAACTCAATCATTGCTGTCAAAAAAGAATACAGTGTTCAAATGTAATATTAATTTTGTATCATCAAATAGAGAAGTAGTGAACTTTGTAGATAACGGCACACATGATTAAGTCATGTAAAATGTCTATGTAAGGTCTATAATTATCTTCTAAGAATGGAGTTGTTCCTGCAAGGGCTTAATCTTCAATAAACATTATCCTTACATCCATGTCTGAAAGCTCTTTTTTGTTTGCTTCTTTTTTCGTCTGATCTTCCTGGACCTCCTCCTCCATCTCTTCTTCCTCTTCGTCATCATCCTCATCAACATCACTTTCCTCTTCATCCATAGTGTTCTTCCCATCTGCTGGCAGGAAGTTAAATGTGATAAGAAGCAACTGTTTTTTTTTTTTAACCCAAAGAATCTCATAGTCCATACATAATAAGCTTACTTTTTTGAAGAATTCATCAGCAAGTATTTTCCAATTGGCACAAGTGGTATAGAAATCAACTCGCTTTCCTTTTTTATGATATCAATAATAACGTTAAACTTATAAAGTGCATTTCATGTTGCCATCTCATTTGTTTCATAACATCCTTCCAACTTTTAAATTCCTTCAGATATATTACAAACATGCATATGTTCAAATCATACATCTGTTCTATTTCCCAGGAGGGAGTTTTACAGAACCAACTCCATGAGAGTCATATCTTTGACCGAGGTCTACAGAGATATTAAGAAGCAGACAACCCTTTTCACAAAACCATGGTAAGCCAAAAATTCATGATTTTTATACTATCGGCTAAAAAGTCTCTGTCACGATCCATCCGATTTTGTCCTGAATTACCCAAAGAGATTATGAGGCTTTATTTCCCTCAAACTGTTTGAAAAAGTAAAAAAATCTGAAAGAGAGGTAGCACAAATGATACAAACATCCAATTTGCATGAAAATATTTGTTACTAATGACATCTAAGAATTTATCAAATTGAGGAAACTTGTATCCAACCAAAAGACAACCATGATTTTAATTTCTACTGAAGAAAATCATGAAAACATGATATTTATGACTCACAGTTTCAACATATATCAAAATAGCTGCAGCATTGAGATGTTGTTGATCTTGTACGTATGACCGTTTCATAAAACAACCCCCTGATTAGTAGAATTAAAACACCAGTTTACCATAAAGCACAAGATTAATTTAGACTGTGATATGAGCAATTACCTGAATATTTCTTTGCCTTCATTGGGATCCGATCCATCCTATCTCCGTCACCTTTGCTCTGATCTTTCTTGGATATGCCTGCATCATTATCCCATATTCCTTTTGCTGTCTTTACATTGTGAGCTTCTAGAAACTCCTGGAACTTGGGATCATCTTCCAACTGAAGTAAGAAATTGGGAAGAAAAAATAAACATACACTTTCTTTTAATTGGTCTCTAAAAGTATAATTTAAACAGCTTTCAAGGATAATTAGTATACCGGTATATGAAATTCAACAAATACTAAACATGGGATGTTGGGGATCCAATAATACATAAACATGGCAAATATTAAGCTAAAGAATTAATAATAATAATAATATTTAATTTTTATATAGTGCTTAATACAAATTTGTGTAGTAAAAAACAACAACTTTGAAATCCTGTAGATTATCATTCTATATCACAAAGCTCGGACAAGTCTTTCAAATTGCAACATTTCCTCTGGTTGAATACATAGGTTTTCTTTTCAAATACCAACTAATGATAATAGCATTGTTTATGCATGCAAAAGTTACATACACCACAAATCATTAGTCAATGTTCCTATTCGAGGAGGCGAGTTGACTTAGTCAAACCAAAGATAGTGGGTTCGAATCCAAACCAGATGGATGACCGAAGCCTGCGTTGTGTGTTAACATGTATGTTAAAAAGGTAAACACTCCGTCCCTCGAATAAGACATTAAATGGAGGACCCGTGTTGAGGCGTGTCATCACCTTTGCACATTGAGAATCCATTGCACTATTCGTATAAGGGTGGGGAGAAACCCTGGTGTAGTGGTCCACCTGCACACCCCTAATCAGTTATACCGGGAGGAGAGACCCGATGGTTACAGTGATTCGGTTCTCTTTACACCTCCCATAAGGCTGCGACGGGTAGTCGAATGCTCGAGTACCCGCACGGTTGACAACTACTCGGGTACGATTTCTTGTACCCGAATATTCAGCCGCAAAAAAAAAAAAAAAAAAATGTCCAGGCCCACGCTTACCCGTGCCAGGGAGAGCGGCGTCCGCTAGCATGGTACCGTCGGTAAAAAATTTTCCCTACTCAAGCACTGTCAAACTCACCTTTCAGAAACTGGGACCAAATGTCCAGATTTCTGTTTGGACTTGGAGGAAAATGGATTATTCTGCCATCTTTGGTTTTTAAAACAGCATTGTTTACTGTTATTATTCTTATTAAATCGGCGCCTTCAACTGCAACTCAAAGTAAAGTTGCATGTGTTTTCAGCGAGGGACCTGAGAAACTGCCGAGTGGTATGGTAGTGGCAAAAAAAAAAAAAAAAAAATCAAAAAATCAAAAAAAGAAAAAAAAAGAAAAAAAAAGAAAAAAAAAGAAAAAAAAATTCAAAAAAATTCAAAAAAAATTATAAAAAAACATGGTGTCCAAATATTCGAGTATTCGCCTGTGAGCCTGGGAGTGTACTCGGGTACCTCATTACACTGTTGTGCACAGCACTAACCTCCCAGGTACAGGTGACCCAAGTATCTAATCTAATAATAATAACAAGTCTACAGTCATACTTACATCCCCTAGACCTTCTAAGCCTTTCTTCTTTTTCTTCTTCTTGGTCAATGTGTCCTGCAAAGAAAACAACACAAAATTGATATTTGATAGACTTTCACAATAGCGATTATGATGGAAAATGATGAAAAAATTACTACACAAATCTGAAAACAGGGTTATTTCATTTTATCACATCAATATACAACTCTCCTCTATGAAATAACCCCGTTTGCTACCAATACAGTACTAAATTAATAATGTTCCACTGAAAAAAAAATCACATGCTCACAATAAAATGGCCACATTCTTTGACTCTTCATATTTTTAGCTATTTAAAACTATATTCGTAATGCTCATAAACCACAAATTAATGTCTTATAATGTCACTAATTACAAAAATGATGATGAATAAAATCAAGTCACACATCTTCCTTACCTGTGTAGCTGTGGTTTTCTTGTCATCTGTGCTTTCCTTTTCCTCCTTAGCTTTCTGTTTCTTTTGAAAAGCTGAGCTCTTCTCAGAATACTTGCTCCAGGGGCGATCGAGGTTCGCATCACCAAGGTTTTTGGCAAGTTCAACCTTTGTTAGATAATTAGAACAAAAGATAAGTGCAAAGGGAATCATTTCTTTCCTATCGAAGTACACATCATAAATTTGCTTGCATGCACATCAACCATTGTATCAAATCCTTGGTGAAAAGTGGATGTTAAATATCGATTAGATGTAAATACAGGATGAAAATAACAGCTGGAAAGTAGAAATACTTAAAAATTTGTCAGATAATTCAAGCAAAAAACATGTATGTTCTTTTATTTATTCAAAATTGTGTTTGATGATTAATCAACTCTGTTCACTTTGATGTGTATTCCATATGTAGACCTTTTGTAATTTGTAGGTTTATTTGAACTTCTTAGTTTTGTTTAATATGTAATTGTATATCAGTCTATTTTATGTGTTATAGCGCTTAGAGACTTATTTTTAAAAAATTATTATTATTATTAACAACATGAGAAAACTGAATTTCATCAACTTTTTGTGATTTTCAGGAAGAGTTTCAGGGCTGTTTTGTGACCTTTTTCTTACCTGAATTCTTGATGAATCAACGTAAGATTTGTTAAAGAAGTCCACCGCATTCTGAGCTTCTACTTCTGTCTTGAATCCAATAAAAGCAAACTTTCTGAAGACACCACCTTTAGTGAACTTGAGCTGTATGTCCGTCACATCACCTCTGCTTGCAAATGTGTTTCGAAGCTTCTCCTCCTTTATCTGTGCAGTATTGAGAAGGAAAACAAAATCAATGCAGCATTTTATTTTTAAGTGGGGGAGATGACATCCAAATTTTCAGACATTTTTTTTTCTGTTTTAGGGAGTTGGATAATAGACTCTAGGCCTAGACCTATGAAATTGCAGACCCGATATTTTTGCCCCCTCACTCCTCAGCTCAGCTCGGCCTCGCCAAAGCCCAAGGCTTATCTACGCTAGGCACATTCATGGGGCACTAGAGGGCGCTTCGGTCGCGTACGAAAATTTGAATGGCCTTGCTGCGGTGGGTCGGCAATAATCAGCCCAAAACTTGGATATGGGAGGTTGGAAGGATATATCTTTTTTATAATGTTATCCGGTCTTACCCTTAACCATCCTATGTTTAATCTATGTAGGAATAACATGCGAGTATGATAAGAGAAACATCGGGACCATTACTGAATTAACTTTTAAAATATTAGCCTAGAAATGACCACCAAACGGAAAAAATTGACATTTTTTCCGGACAAATCTTCATAAAATCTGAGTTATAAACAATTCACATCTAGGTACACTAATACAAATACGATTTTCTGAAAATTCAGGTATGATTTTTTAAGTTTCTTTCAAGTATATTTCTGCGCATTGCAGCGCCAATATTCTGCACTGCTTCAAAATCACCCTTGATTTTTTTTTTTGCAACGAATTTGATACGAGGTCCGCGAGTGTTCCCCGTTCCTTGCGTGTTGAAAGTTTGGTAATATATAGTTTGCACTGACTCGCGCACGAAAAAATGGTCAAAAACAAAATGTCAAATGAAGAAATAAACAAGCTTTTGTATAGTTATAAGAGTTCTACCGAGGTTTCTTTGTTGATTTAATTTATTATATAGTCTCAATTAGAATTCAGAATTATCTCGCTGAAAAGTTAAGAAACCGACCATGTTCTCGATCGTAGTTATTTTCATTTTGCCAGCAGCCGATCTAGCGTTGTTTGGGCAAAAAGCTAGACCGCTGCCTTCCCACCGCGAACCTTTCCGAGTCCCGCTAAAATGGCGCGCTGCGGAGCTCCGAAGCTGCGTTGGTATCGCTGCAAACTCTCAGCCGGCTAGCTCCCCACGACGGACCATTCGCGGTATGGTGAGAGTGTGTGTGTGAGGTATGATTTTGGATTCGAGAACGCACGTAACGCAACCGTGCGCGTCATTTAGAGCTGTCGAATGTGTACGACCAATTTTACATGTACGATTTTTAGTACAGATACTTGGTCAGTTTTCTTCTTATATCTTTGGTTTTACAATATTTAAAAATATAATTTCTTCAAATCTGCTCCTGACTCGGTTCAGACTAATTGTCTGATGTGTTTTCAAGTCAATTTTTTGAATATATTTTTTTGCATGAATTTGCCTATCTACGCCCCACCTTAGAGTTACACAATGACTATCACGACTACGTCACCATTTGAATTGTACCTTAAAGCTCACCGCACACTATAGAAGTCGACTGCGATTTGGCTTTGAAGAAGAAAATTCAAGAAATACTTTACGCAATTGCAAGCGAATTGAAAATCTGGTTTCCCCACTCAAAACTGAACATGTGGGACTGTACTGTCATGTTGCAAGAATTTTACGTTCTATGTCATCATAGTTACAATCGTTTTATCTTTGTTTCATTCAGCTATCGGAGGAATAAAATAATAGTTATAAAATGTAAGTAAAATACGAACCTGAGGTGGAAGGTTTTTGACAATTATTCGACTCATGGTGATTCTCAAAGCTCTGCGCACATTGCGTTGTTGATAATACACGTGAGGCTCACAAGATCAGATTAGTAGTCTGCTTCAAAGCCGCTCAATTAGATGTGCAAAAATTAAAGGGCAAAGCAATAAAGATTCCAGAGACGGGTATTAAAAAATAAATTGGCACAATTGCACAGTGGCGGATCCAGGGGGGGGGGCCGAAACGGCCGCGGCCCTCCCTATTGGCGGCGCAAAAAAAAGGAAGGAAAAAAGAGGAAGAAAAGAAGAGAAAAAAGAAAGGAGAAGAGAAGGAAAAAAAAAGGAGAAGAGAAAAGAAAAGAGAAGAGAAAAGAAAGAAGAGAAAAGTAACAGAGAGAGAGATTGAAAAAGGGAGAAAAAAAAGGGAGAACCCCCCCCCCCCCACCTCCCTCCCACTCCGGGGTCGGAGGGACCGAATTTGTGTTCCCAAAATCTCCGATAAAGGGTTACTTTTCACGCAACAAAGTCCGGCCCGTAATACACAAAAAATCCGGTGTGACCGCACCGTTTGTCCTACCAGTTTCGTTTGTCCGTCGGACATAACATGCGGGTTTTCTGCTCGCATCGATCGTCCGTGACTCGCACGGATCGTCCGAGGGACGATCCGTGCGGTTTGCTATCCGCACAGTCTGTCCTCATTTTGTTTTACGTGTATATTTGATAAAAGGAAGCAACTCGGTAAATCATGTGGTAGACATTTTTTCTAGATATTACATAATAATAACTCTCTACAATTTTTTTAAAGCAAATGGGCCAGTCCTTTTGAAAGTAGAAGTGAATATTTTATTTAAAACCTTTATTCTATGAATATCGGCCCCAAAACTGTTGTAATCGATTATACTTTTGTACGTGGCTTCGTTCTTCAACCAACTCACTACTAGTATATACTCGTGATCCAGGAAAATAAAAGTGATTGAAAATGTGGTTGAAAGTGAGTGGGGGAGGCTAGAGTATTTAAGATAAGGTAGAGCGTAGCACAAATTGGCGGATGCTCAGGGTGTAGGGGCATTTAATTACGGTCAGATGAGCATATTTTCATACCTTATTCATGACACTAGCAGGTCAATAATTGGCGTATGGTCCAAGGGGTGGAGCCCCCGGAAGCGCAGGGGTTTTAGGCATTAAAATTACGGTCAGATGAGCATCCAGGGGCCAGCCTTAGGGCACAAGGTGGGATCAAGGGGGCAGAGCCCCCGGAAGCTCAGGGGTATGGGCATTTAATTACGGTCACATGAGCATACTTTCTTTTCTATTTCTTTCTATTTAATTATCTTTAATATACTTTTTCAAAAGAGTGGGGGGGGGGGGGGGCTTGAGCCCCCAAGCCCGCCGTTCCACAGGTCCTGACAAGTATTGTTTTCCTGATCCGTATATAGGACAAGGCCCTGGGGCAGCTTGCCATGCATAATCCGATATTTGGGTCGTTTTCCGGTCAGAACTAGCCCTTACTATCATTCCAGGATTTTGTTTCAGAACCTGAGACAAAGTTACCCAATCCCTTTAAGTTTCAAAAAGTAGACTTCATTGACAAGTACAAAGGCTTAGGGACCGGGGGGGGGGCTTGGGGGGCTCAGATATCATTGAGCCCCGCAAAATATTTTGCGGGGCTTATAGATATCATTAAGCCCCCCAATTTGTCGGTGGGGCTTAGATATCATTGAGTCCTTAGGGGCTAAGATACCACTGAGCCCCCAATATTTAAGCGGTGCTCAGATATCATTGAGCCGCCCCCGATACTTATTGCGGGGCTCGGATATCATTAAACCCCCCCCCCTCCTCCCCAATCATTATATTCTAGGCATGAAACTCATATATACCTATAATCTACTGGCTTACCATTCAAATATAAACATTTTATAAATATTTATTTGGGGAGGAGGGGGGGGGGGCTCAGACATCGGATCTCGCATACCATTGACCCCCAAAAATATATTTGGTGGATCTCAGATAATTATCATTGAAACCCCCAAATATTTTGGCGGGACTCTGATATCATTGAGCGCCCCCCCCCCTATATTTTGGTGGGGCTCAGATATCTTTGAGCCCCCCCCCCTCCCATATGTTTGTGGGGCTCAGATATCACCCAATGTTTTTTTGTGGGGCTCGGATAACATCACGGAGCCCCCCGATATTTGTGTGGGGCTCGGATAACATCACGGAGCCCCCCGATATTTTGTGAGAGGCTCGGATATCATTGAGCCCCCCCCCCCCCATATTTTGGCCGGGCTCGGTTATCATTATCATTATAGATTGGTGCACATCATTATGCTCGATCATCCTCTCCTATCTGTTTGATTTCATTCCTCTTTTAGTCATCCTTTATTTGCTACCTATGATATTTGATAAATACCTATATATGCAAAATAAACCCTGGAGGTTTAAAGTTGTAAAGTCCAGGGCAGTTCAACACACGCAATCATGAAATAAGGATGTCTTCATCGAAGTGTCTCTGTAGGTTTAGAACCAAGCCCTGTGCCTACCCGCTCAGGCCACTCTACATTCAGGGGCGTCGCTAAAGGGGGGGGGGGGTGTGGGGTTGAAGTCGGTGGGATTTTTGTTATGTCGGTCGGCCAGCAAGTTTTTCCCCTTCGAGCTGTGACTTTTTATCGGACAAAGAAACATTTTTGAAAATTCAGACAATGATTTAGAGTCAGTACAATGAATAGTCTTCTTTTTCTAATAATTTAATGAAACGTTGAAGCTCCCGCACTTCGCGCGAGAGGGGGAGAAACTGAATTCAGACAATTAGGGTTAAGAGTAGAGAACGGTACACAACAAATCGTCTTCTTTCTATAATAACTTAATGAAACGTCTAAGCTTCCGCGCTGCGCGTGCGATGGGGAAACTGAATTCAGACAAGGATTAAGAGTCGAGAACGGTACAACAAATCGTCTTCTTTTCATAATAATTTAATGAAACGTCTAAGTTACCGCGCTTCGCGCGGGAGGCCTTTCACCCATCCCCTCCCCCACGCGCGCTATTTAAGTGATTCGCTTGCTCAATACCGCCCCTCCCTAAAATAAGATCCTAGCTACGCACCTGCGTTTAAATATATAGCTATGATGCTAACTAAGTTGACGAAATAATTTGTATATTTATGTCGTCGACGAAAATGACCATTTGCGCATAACAATTTAGCCTTCGCATGATCATTTTTGTGATAGTTTCCTTCTGCATTTAATTTTGTTGCTGTTATGAGTTTATATTCATATTTTTGTTATCAAACAGGAATAAATAAATGAATATATAAATACATTTGTACAATACGATTTGTACGATAGTTGTACAATGATGATAGAAGAACCAATGAAAATCGCAACTGATCTTCCCTAATTCTTTTCCCCCTTTTCTTTTCTTCCTCTTTGTTTTCTGTCCCTTTCTCTCCTCTTTCCCTTTCTTTTTCTCTCTCTCTTTGCTGGGGGGGGGGGGGGGGGGGGGAGGGGTACACATCGGGAAAAATTGCAACTGATCTCCCCTACCTTTCTTCTTCCTCTTTTTTCCCCTTTCCCTTCCCTTACTTCTCTCTCTCTCTCTCTCTCTCTCTCATTTAACTTTAATGAGGGAGGCAGGGGCCTTTCGCCCCCTCCCCCGATCCATATGATGTTGGTGGGATTAATTGCAACTGATCTCTGCTTCTTTTTACCCTTTTCTTTACTTCTTCCTCTTTTGTGTTCCATTTTAGCTCTCCTCTTTCCCTTTCCCTTCTTTCTCTCTTTTTTTTTTGGCGGGGAGGGGGGGGGGGGGGTGGTCGGGGGGGGGGGGGGGGGGCAGAGGCAAGGGCCTTTCTCCGCGATCCACATCTTGTGTGCATGAAAATTGCAACTGATATCCCTTCTTTTCTTTTCTTCTTTTGGTTCTTTCCCTTTCCTTCCTTCTCTCTTGTTTTGCGGGGGGAGGCAACAGCATGGGTGGCAAGGCCCTTTCGACCCCCCCCCCCACCGATCTCCTTCTTTTCCCCTTTTTCCTTTCTTCTTCCTTTCCTCTTCTCTCTTCTTTCCCTTTCCCTTCTTTTCCTTTCTCTCTCTTTGAAGTTTGCTGTAGAAGGGGGGAGGCAAGAGCCATTTGCCGCCCCCCCGATCCCCAACTTGTTCGCGGGAAAACTGCAACTGATATCCCTCTTTTTTCTTTCGTTCCTTTTATCTCCTCTTTTCCCTTTTTTCTTTACCTTCTCTTCCTTCTCTTTTTCTTTTTGCTGGGGGGGGGGGGGGGAACAGCCTGGGAGGCAAAGGCCTTTCGCCCCCCGATCACCTTCTTTTCCCCTTTTCTTTTCTTCTTCCTCTTCTTCCTTTCCCTTACTCTCCGCTTTACCTTCTCTCTCTCTCTCTCTTCATTTTTTGTTGGCGGTTGGGGGTCAAGGCCCTCTCCCCCCCCCCCCCACCCCCTGGATCCGCGCCGGGAAGACCTGTAGTGTCATCCCTAGCTAGCTGGCAAAGCTGAATATGGGTTATCCAGTCGTTTCATTCATTAAGTATAATTATACTTGTATTGAATATGTATACGTGTGGACTAGAGTACGGACATTCGGTGCGGCAGGCGGACTATTGGTGCGAGACCTCTTCCGCACAGATTGTCCGTCTGACATTTGAGACGCGCACGGAAAGTATGATTTTTGTATACATATCAAAGTAATATTTAGCACATTTAAGCTCAGTGTGTCTCGTGATTCAGCTTTGATGGCAGCCAATATTTTTTTTTTTAATCATTCTATCTGGTTATCTTTAAAAATTAAAAATAAATTTCTCTGCGAATATCAAATCGACTCTAAAGTTATGTTCTGTCGTTTTGGGGAAGTGATATGATTCGAGTCTTCCAATGGGTATTGTCATTCAATTCAATTAAATTCAAATAATTTTATTTCATAACTCGATCAAAACATGTCGGCATAACAAGACCCCTGAACATCCGGTGGCTTTGCCCCCCCCCCCCCCTGGACCCTATCTAGGGCCCTAAGGCGGTCCACTGGATGCTAATCTGATGGAAATTTAATGCCCAAAACCCCTAAGCTTCTGGGGGCTCTTTCGACCTCTTTGTGCATGGCTGATTGTCAACGAAACGTAGTTAAGTCTTTTGTCGAGTCTGCTCGTTACTATGGCAGGCAACCAGTAAAAACCAATTCGTTTCATCAAATTATGGAAATGCAAGCATTAATTTAAACAAACAGAACTTTGTTATTTCTGATTGAGGTGTCGTATGAAAGGGCAGAAAATAAACTTTCTAGAAAAGTGATTTTCTCTTTGAAATTCAGATAACGCCCGCCAAATGACTTTTTGGTACCCTCTCTTCAATTTGTTTTAATCACTCGCGCGTGAAATATGCATCATATGAGTTACATCAAATGAAAGAGGAGGATCTATGCTTTACAAATATGTGTCATTTATTAATTATAATTGTGATTAATTCTCGGTTTCGTTTTTTCTGGGACGCACTGTATAGTAGGCCTACTTGCGATATGGGCACAAGGTCATTTTCCTCGACAACATAAATATATTAAGATTTATTTCGTTAACTTAGTCAACATCGTAGCTACACCCGTACAAATTAGTGCTCACCACCACCTCCCCCACCACCCCCCCCCCCGCCATTTCGCCGGCTAATTCGCGGATATACTTTTTCTCACGAAAAAGAAATTAAGTGCTCATTACACCCCTCGCAATGATTCACTCTCACCTCTGGCTCAAAAGTGGCAACCCTATAAGAACCCCTCCCCCCCCCCTCCTTAAAAGCTTGTACGGGCTTGAGCTATATATTTAACTGCAGGCACGTAGCTAGATTCTTATTTTGGGGGCGGTGGTGAGTAACCGAAGCGTGCGAATCACTTAAAGATAAAGACCAGTTATGGTCATGCGATTGCATTATGAAAGAGGCGTGGTGGAATCGATCAGAAAAGGTTGATCATCAAGCATATAGGCTAAGTATTGGTGTGTCCTCCAAGGTTCAGGAATCATCAAATGATAAGAAATATTGGCCCAGTCTTGGTAATGTTATAAGCACTGTACACAGAAAGATGTTAATGGGACTACGCACACGTGCGCGACACGTGTGCTATATCTATCAGGTCCAAATAGATGAAATAATTTACCAAATATATCAATTAGTAGGCGGTTTCTTGGCAAAATTTGTATGACCACGTATTAGTAAAAACATATTCTTTCACATGATTGGTAGTAAGAGCTTCCATTTCATTTTTCGAGAGGGGGCGTTTCCAAAACTGGTCTATACCTTTAAAGAGCCTCGTTTCCGGGGTGTCTGGAAGACCTGTGGTCATGCATGCTTACAGTATTTCTACATGACTGAGACCCCCGGGACATGAATATGGAAATTTGGAGGAAGTAAATATCATCAACCTTTAAGCATTTCAGGTGGGGTAGCATGGTCACGATAACCAACTCGGGTACAAAATAGCGTACTGATTTCTTTTGCAGCAAAAGAATATTATTAGTCACACACTTGGATGTTGCCCACAAAATATTACAATAGGATATATGTGGTAAGATTAGACTATTATATAGCATAACTAATATTCTATCAAAAACAAAACATTTTATTCTATACAGTATGCCAATATTTCTGGAGATTGATGTAACGGTGTGTTTTACATGGTCGCTCCAGTCTTTTCAATGGTTTATACACCAATGAACTTTGTACATGTCTTTCTCGCTGTAGAAAAAAACATTTATTTTATTATTTAGAGCAAGCTTATCATTAGATTTTCTACCTCTATAATATATCAATAGAATCATATCTATCATTAATTCTATGATTTTTTTTCCCCGGGCTCCCCCTGGATCCGCCACTGGTCAAGGGCAGATTCCCAGTAAGCTAAGGGGTTTCAGGCATTTAATTATCAATAATTCATTGCATTTTGCCCCGACCCCCAACATAAAAGTATCCTCTATGTGGGCATTCCATGAACCATAATGCAGAGCCCTACAGAGGAATTTTTCCTGTTGGGGACCGGGGTGAAATGCAATGAATTATTGAAAAATTATTGCATTTTCTTTGTTTATAATTGTGATTAAGTTATGATAAAACATTGATAATTCTCAGTTTCTTTTTTTATGGGACGCACTGCATATACTCAGTCTTATCTCAATACTTACGATAAAATATTGCAGAAGACTTTGACATTATCGAACATTACTTCCTTACCTGGTATCAAAGGCAACTTGAAAGTAACACGTAGGTGTATTATACATAAATTAGTTTTGAAAACTAGCATTAATGGCAAACTAGCTAGGAAATGGAGTTAATATTTCTAAGGCTCAATGGAAGGGGTGCTGGGCTAGATGGAGAGGGTGCTAGGCTGGATGTAGTTAGTGCAAGTTTAAATGAAATCATGCTAGGGGATAGATGGAGCTAATAACTCTAAGGCTCAATGGAGGGGGTGCTAGGCAATTTTAAATGAAATCATGCTAGGAGATATTATGGAGTTAATAATTAATGAGCGAGAACACTAACTGAAGTTCTTCAAAATGAAACATACTAGGTATGGGGCTTGTGTGATCATCACACGATTGTTTAGAACAAGATTGTTTGGAACCAGCAACCTTGATAACTTGGCCAGTATGACATGACATTTCGGTACTTTATAATACATTATATCTGATATATTGGTAAAGAGTAAAGATTGTGAAAACTTTATGTAAAAATTAGTAACATTACAAAATATGCAAGTAGTCAGGAAATCCCTTACACGATCTAGGAATAAAGATTGTGATAATTCTCTCGCGCTCTAACTCGCCCCCTCCCCTCTCTCTCTCTCTCTCTCTGTCCCATTTAGTTTTTCACGTCTAGTGACATTCCTAAACATAAGCCTTGTATATAACGAAAACTTGATATTATAGAAGTAGGAGCAGATGTGCCAAAATAACCAAACATCATAATTCGACATGATCGGTATCAGAAGCTCCGAGAGAGATGAAATGAGACGGAGCCTAATTTGCGTCAACTACACTATATAAGATTGAAGGTGGCTTGTGTTCAAAGTATGGTACATTGCTATCTATGCACATTACATTGATCTACAGAAACGTATACAATGTTCGAGGTGCATGCCGGGAAGGCGTATGAAAGATGACGTAATGGTATCGAAATATAAGAAAAGAAAACAACTTCAGTTCAAGACGGTTCAAAATATTGCTGGGAAATGGAAATTAAAATGATACCGTTTTAAAAACCAGTTAGATATGGTTTAAGGACAAGAAACATGAGATAATTCATTGCTCGGCAATCTGGACTGTATTTGAAACAGAGCATCCAATATTACTGATATTTAATAGTATACTGTCAATGAAAAAATATAACTAAAAAAAAAAATAATAATGGACCTCTTTACCCAAGGCTGTGTGTCTTTGTCGAGATGAATTAATCACCACATCTATTTATGCTGATGACTGTGTCATCTGGATGTCAGGTAATAACATAGAAATTATTTCAAACAGAATACAGTGCTATCTGAACACATTGAGTGAATGGTTTACTAAATGGGGCTTTCGCCTTTCACAGAGTAAATCCTTTCCAGTGTTATTTACTAAAAACAATAAAGCAAAATACCCAGAACTGAAATTAAACAACGACGCACTTTTATTCCAATCAAAGAAGCATTTCCTAGGACTTATATTTGACAAAAGACTTTCATGGAAGACGCACATAGATGCCGTAGTCCTTAGATGTAAAAAGAAACTGAACATTCTTAGGTGCCTTACTGGGACTACATGGGGAAGCTCCTCGAAATCCCTGCTAATGGTATATAGAGCATTGATAAGATCGTTATTAGATTTTGGTTGTGAAGCCTATGACAGTGCGGCTCAAAGTATAAAGAAATCACTTGACTCCATTCAATATCAAGCCTTGAGAATTTGTGCGGGAGCTCTTCCTCTTACATCATTAGATTCACTACAAGTTGAACTAGGTGAAATGCCCTTAGACTTAAGAAGACAGATGCTGGCGGACAGATTCAGACAAAAGATTGAAATGCATCGAGATCACCCTGTCATATTAAACGTTAAGCCCAGCTGGCAAATGGAACTTTTGAAGCTCCAAAAGAATAACAAGCCATTTGGATGCAGAACAGAACTAATGAAACATTGTACTATCGAACCTTACACTATACCTAGTTTCCCCCCTTGGAAAATTAATGCTCCAAAAGTGTCGATAGAATTAAGCGAAATAGTGAACAAACATGAAAACCCATCTTATTTACGTCAACGCAGTTTAGAATTGATCAGTACCAAATGGCCAATACAACTACACATCTATACAGATGGGTCAAAGGTTCCAAGTTTTGGAATAAGTTCTGCTTCTTTTTATGTACCAGCATTCTCCTTTCAACAAGCCAAACGATTGGCGGATCACACCTCATCTTTCAGAGCCGAATTGGCTGCAATTGTCCTTGCGCTTAATTGGCTAGAGAACATTAATGTGTATGTTGGCATTGTTATTTTTTGTGATTCCGTAAGCGCCCTGCTCGCCATAAAGGATGAAAAAGATATTACATTTGTAACTGAAATTATTACATTAAGTACAAAATTATCGTATCAAGGAAAACACATACACTTAGAATGGATTCCTAGCCATTGTGGTGTACACGGAAATGAAATGGCAGATTTTTATGCAAAATCTGCTTTACAAAATAACATTGAAATTTGTAATAAATTATCCTTTTCTGAAATAAAGAGTATTATTACCAGCAAGTATATAAAACTCTGGCAAGACAGATGGAATAATTCTGATAGATCTCTTAGACATATACTGCCTACAGTAAATCAACCATATGAATGTAAGTTGAACAGATTTGAAGAAAGTATTCTCCATAGATTAAGAATAGGAGTGATAGGTTTGAACTTAGATCTCTTCAGATTGAATATACACTCGACAGGCCATTGCAATAACTGCATAGGACGTACTGAAACTGTAAACCACTTTCTCACTGAATGCCCAAAGTACATAATAGAAAGAGCTATGTTACTCGTAGAAACTGATTTATCACATCCACAGGAAATCATGACACTACTTAAACTTTCAGAAATAGTTAAACAAAAAGCAATAGTTCGCTTCGTTTTAAGAACAAAGCGGCTGTATCCAAACAATTAAATTGTTGTTGAGTTTTTTTTTTTTTTTTTTTTTTTTTTTTTTCTTCTTATCTTCTCTTTTCCTTTTTCTTGCACCAATAAAGCCCACAATACTTGTAACTAATTTGACCATTTACTTTTCTAACAATTCGGTGATCACCTCCAACATCACATGCTAGCTGGCACCCCCTCACCTATGCCGGAGTGACCTAGGTTAAAACCGAAAGTCTGCGAAATATACCTCAAAGACTGGTAAGATGGCATTTTGAAAAGGGTGGGGGTAAGTGCGAAGTACACATGTGCATACGTGAGGTGATATTTGAACGCGCACGTGCGCGTAAACACAAGTACGTACGTTTAGTTTTAGTTTATAGGCGTTTTTTTTTTTTTTTATTCAAAACTTGCTAGGCCGTCGTCTCTTTCCAAAATTATTAATTTATTGAATTTTCTCTCAAAAAAAAGTTATAGAGTCTAAAAAGAAAAAAAGAGGAAGGAAAGAGGATGGAAGGAGAAAGAATCCTAAAAATAGTCATTTATGACATGAAATTGTACATATATGTATATATATAAATAATTCATAAAATAGTGTGTGGCAAAAATAGTCAACTGTGACTGATTGCCAAACAAAAACAAATCAAGAAGAAGAAGAAGAAGCACAAAATGATTCTGCTCGGGTATGCAGGCCAGTTGTTAGCCCATATTGGGCTTGAATAGACTTGAATTGAAAGACCCTTTGTTTCACCTCGCGAAGTTTGGGCGCTTTCATATGAGGAGTAAAACCTTGCCCATCATTGAATTCATGTTGTAAAGTTGTTTACAGACTGGAAAAGGATAGCATGGGAGTGTACAGATTGAATAAATGGATGTAAGTAGTACTGAAAATGTAAAAAAACTTGTTTAACCTGGCAATAAGGGACTCTTGAATGTAGTTTAAAAATTGGACATGGCTTTGGGGCTAACGCTACCGGCCACCGGCTACGCTGACGACCGCCAGCTAGCTGACGACCGCCAGTACGACCGCCAGCTAGCTGACGACCGCCAGCTAGCTGACGACCGCCAGCTAAAAAAAGACCCCCCCCCCCAAAAAAAAAGACCCCCCCAAAAAGACCCCCCTCCCAAAAAAAAAGACCCCCCCCCCCAAAAAAAAGACCCCCCCCCCTAAAAGGGGCTCCATTACAGTTTTTTCCTACACTCAGCTGCTCCCCCTCACCATAGGCCCTTTTTCAAGTTTCTTTTTTGAGGAATCCATTGACATATTGTGGTTTGGAACCCTCTCCCATACATCTACAACACCAACAATAATTATTTTATCACACCAAACTATGAGCGAGATGAAAATGGGTTCTAACATCAGTTTTTCTTTTTCAAAGATTTATAAAAAAAATAAAAAAAGCACTAGCTTGGAGTCGAACCCGATACCTTCCAGTTGGCAGGCGTTTGCCTATCCACTAGACTAATGTGTCACACTGGTAATATTCATGTATTTTTTCATATTGATACTTATTTTTGTAGATATAGCAAAAAACGTATTCTAACTAATTCAGAGAGTCGCTTGTTAAAGAAAGAGTATCAAATGTTATTTTCTCCTTTGTTGAGGAGGTGGGGGGGGGGGGGGGGTGTCCCCTTTAAAAAAAGGAGATGGACACGTCAATATCATGGGGTAAAGAAAAAAAATAAAAAAAATAACATGAGGTATAAAGAAGAAGCTGGGAGTCGAACCCGAGTACATACATACATTGCGTTGTGAAGCGATCAGTCTTATCCGCAAGACCACTTTGCCTCACTGCTACTAAGTGGCTCACTTCTTGGTCTTATAGCACTTTCTGCATGTTAACGACTTTAATATGTTGATTTACTGATTTAACGATTTCGGGATGCATAATTATTCATATTTTTGCAGTCCGATGTTGTCAAGATTGCCCGTAAATGTTTTCTTTCAGTTACTGATATTTCTGATATAATAGTGAGGTTTTATGTTATTTTCATTTATTTTGCAATCTGCTGACTTAAACTTCAAGGGATATGACAATAGGCCACTGCCCTGACATAGCATAATGAACAGAACACGGATCTATTCAATTTAGGATATGCTACGAATTCTGTAACAGGGCACAAATGAATAGGGAAGCTTGGCTATTCGATTCTGTGTTCAATAGCTTGCACCTGCAGCATCAATTAATGAATTGAAGAAAAAAACCCGACCCTCCCTTCATTGACGGAATATTTTTGTCAATTGCGAGGATTACATAAGAGGTAATAATAGCATTCATGACATTGCAACAATGACCGCATTATGTTGATGTATTGTCCATAAAGGTACTGAGAAAGTCTTTCTCCTTGTCTGCATGGAGGACACGCACTTTAAATATCCCAATAGAAAAAGGATAGAATGGGGCTGTAGTCTCATTTAAAAAAAGGAAAGCGATTTCGGGACAGTTCAAAATAATGCTGGGAAATGGAAATTAAAATGATACCGTTTTAAAAACCAGTTAGATATGGTTTAAGGACAAGAAGCATGAGATAATTCATTGCTCGGCAATCTGGACTGTATTTGAAACAGAGCATCCAATATTACTGATATTTAATAGTATACTGTCAATGAAAAAATATAACTAAAAAAAATAATAATAATGGACCTCTTTACCCAAGGCTGTGTGTCTTTGTCGAGCACAAAATGATTCTGCTCGGGTATGCAGGCCAGTTGTTAGCCCATATTGGGCTTGAATAGACTTGAATTGAAAGACCCTTTGTTTCACCTCGCGAAGTTTGGGCGCTTTCATATGAGGAGTAAAACCTTGCCCATCATTGAATTCATGTTGTAAAGTTGTTTACAGACTGGAAAAGGATAGCATGGGAGTGTACAGATTGAATAAATGGATGTAAGTAGTACTGAAAATGTAAAAAAACTTGTTTAACCTGGCAATAAGGGACTCTTGAATGTAGTTTAAAAATTGGACATGGCTTTGGGGCTAACGCTACCGGCCACCGGCTACGCTGACGACCGCCAGCTAGCTGACGACCTCCAAGAAAAATAAAATAAAAAGACCCCCCCCCAAAAAAATAAAAAAATAAAAAGACCCCCCAAAGGGGCTCCCTAACAGCTTTTTCCTACACTCAGCTGCTCCCCCTTCACCATAGGCCCTTTTTCAAGTTTTTTTGAGGAATCCATTGACATATTGTGCATTGGAACCCTTTCCCATACATCAACAATCAACAACACCAACAATAATTATTTTATCACACCAAAATTGGAAAAATGATTAACTTTTAATATCTGGCTTTTGGGCTTTAAAACAAAATACACTAGCTGGGGATCGAACCCGATACCTTCCACTTACTAGGCGGTTGCTTATCCACGAGACCACTTTGCCTCACTACGATTACCTGGTTCACTTTTAGTATTTAACACTGTGCTTTTAGTTGTTAACACTTTCAGCTAGCTGACGGCAGGCGCAGCTATACTCCCTAAAGGCAGACGCGGATCCAGGGCGCCGGGAGGGCCTTGCCCCCCCCCCCCCCCGCAAAAAAAAAAGAGAGAGAGAGAAGGAAAAGAAGGGAAAGGGAAAGAGGAGAGAAAGGGAAAGAAAGAAGAGGAAGAGGAAGAAGAAGGGAAAAAAAAAGGGGGGAAGAAGCAGATCAAGGGCCGAAAGGGTCTAGGATCCCAGCTTTCACCCCCCCCCCTCCCCATTACAAAATAAGAGAGAATGATGAAAAGGGAAAGAAAAAGGAAAAGAAGAGATAAAGGGAGGTAAAAACGGAAGAAGAAAAGAAAAGAAGCGGGATATCAGTTTTGCCGCCAACAAGTTGTAGTTCAGAGGGTTAAAGGCCCTAGACCCTACGCCAATAAACGCTACGCTCTGCCTTATCGTAAATACCACTCCCCCAACCTACTTAGAGAAACGTTCAGCGAGGCCTGCATAAAAAGTGGGTGGTGCGGGTTTTTTTTCTACCCCCCCCCCAAACGTTTTTGCTCATTTCGCCACTGCCGGTGTCACCATTACGTACCAATATTTGGCTAGCATAATTTCAAATACATTGACATATTGTGCATTGGAACCCCATTGGAACCCTTTCCCATACATCAACAATCAACAACACCAACAATAATTATTTTGTCACACCTAAATTGGAAAAAATGATTAACTTTTAATATCTGGCTTTTTTGCTTTAAAGAAAAATTGTAACTGATCTCCCCTACCTTTCTTCTTCCTCTCCCCCCCCCCCCCATACTTCTCTCACCCTCTCTCATTTAAGTTTGGTGAGGGAGGCAGGGGCCTTTCGCCCCCTCCCCCGATCCACACGATGTTGATGGGATTAATCGCAACTGATCTCTGCTTCTTTTCACCCTTTTCTTTTTTCTACCTCTTTTGTGTTCCATTTTAGCTCTCCTCTTTCCCTTCCTTTCTCTCTTTTTTTTTTGGGCGAGAAAGGGGGGGGGGGGGGGGTTGGTCTGGGGGGGGGGGGCAGAGGCAAAGGCCTTTTTCCGCGATCTTGGGGGGGGGGGGGGGGGTATTGAGCACCTTTTTTTTGGGGCCCTCGAAATTTTAACAATTTGCACCTCCCCCCCCCCCCCATCCCCCTACTAGATCCGCCACTGCCTGTAGTTTCATCCCTAGCTAGCTGGTTAAGCTGAATATGGGTTATCTAGTCGTTTCATTCATTAAGTATAATTATACTTGTATCAGGGATATGAGAGTACATCCCTGTTTGTTTTGACTATGTATACGTGTGGACTAGAGTACGGACATTCGGTGCGGCAGGAGGACTATTGGTGCGAGACCTCTTCAGCACAGATTGTCCGTCAGACATTTGAGGCGCGCACGGAATGTCCGACACGGACATTCTGCGCGGATAAAATCCGCACCGATCGTCCGCTCTCGATCGATCTCTAATAGTCGGACGATCGGTGCGGGTTACATTCTACGCGGTCACACCGGCCCTTACTGACTTTACACACCGGAGATACAGGGGTGCTTTCAAAGAGAGGGAACATACAACTGGGGGGGGGGGGGGGGGGGGGGGCGGGAGAAAAGTCGGGTGAGAAAGAGGGAAAGACAAGGAAATGGCGCTAAGTGACAGTAATGACGAATAAGGGAAAAACTGTAATCGGGAGATTTGGGGTCATTCCAGATGGCTTGGGAAACGTTATTGAATAGAGGGGGCCGGGCCGGCCGCATAAAATCTCGAGCTGCGGATTCAAAGTTAAACGTTAAAAAGAGCCCCTGCGCTACAAAAGTCATCACTTTAGTGAGAAATTTGAAAAGTGCACAATATGTTGGATGTCTTTTAAATAGAAGCCATATACAGTAAAAATTTTAATTAACGGTAGTGCCGCTTCACAACTCTTATTTTGCCCTTCATTTGGATTCAGCTCATACCAACTCGCTTGTGCTTGTATGTGAATAGGGGGGACTCGTACCCCAGGAAATTTAGAAATATAGCTAGAAAGAAATATAGCGGAAAGAACGTACATATTGGGATTTTCTAGAATGCATAATTTCAGCATTCAACATTGCAAAATCTCGCTTGGTCGCTACGCCCCGGCCCTCGCCTGATAACACAAAACTATGATATGACGCTCCCGGCCTTGATTTATCCATAGTTGGTGTAATAGATTGTTTTCTTTCTTTTCTTTTTACCTAATTACTGTGTGCTATCACAATCATGATTGTTTCATTTTCCCTTTAAAGCAGGCGTGTAGCAAGGGTCGATAGGGGCAATTAGAAAACATAGGACGAAAAAGGAGCACACAAAGAAACCTTTTTGATAATTCTGACAAGTCGAGAATGGTACAACGAATCATATTCTTTCTCTAAAAATTTAATGAAATGTCAAAGCTTCCGCGCTTCACGCGAGAGGGGGTAAGCTGAATTCAAACAAGGATTAGGAGTCGAGGATGGTACAACGAATCCTCTTCTTTCTCTAATAATTTAATGAAACGTCAAAGCTTCCGCGCTTCGCGCAAGAGGGGGTAAGCTGAATTCAAACAAGGATTAAGAGTCGAGAATAGTACAACGAATCATCTTTTTCTCTAATAATTTAATGAAAAGTCAAAGCTTCCGCGCTTCGCGCGGGAGGGGGGAAACTGAATTCAAACAAGGATTAGGAGTCCAGAATGGTACAACGAATCATCTTCTTTCTCCAATAATTTAATGAAAACGTCAAAGCTTCCGCGCTTCGCGCAAGAGGGGGTAAGCTGAAGTCAAACAAGGATTAAGAGTCGAGAATAGTACAACGAATCCTCTTCTTTCTCTAATAATTTAATGAAACGTCAAAGCTTCCGCGCTTCGCGCGAGAGGGGGAAAGCTGAATGCAAACAAGGATTACGAGTCGAGGATGGTACAACGAATCCTTTTCTTTCTCTAATAATTTAATGAAACGTCAAAGCTTCCGCGCTTCGCGCAAGAGGGGGTAAGCTGAATTCAAACAAGGATTAAGAGTCGAGAATAGTACAACGAATCCTCTTCTTTCTCTAGTAATTTAATGAAACGTCGAAGCTTCCGCGCTTCGCGCGAGAGGGGGAAAACTGAATTCAAACATGGATTACGAGTCGAGGATGGTACAACGAATCCTTTTCTTTCTCTAATAATTTGATGAAACGTCAAAGCTTCCGCGCTTCGCGCGAGATGGGGGAAAACTTAATTCAAACAAGGATTAGGAGTCGAGAATGGTACAACGAATCCTCTTCTTTCTCTAATAATCTAATGAAAGCGTCAAAGCTTCCGCGCTTCGCGCAAGAGGGGGTAAGCTGAATTCAAACAAGGATTAAGAGTCGAGGATGGTACAACGAATCCTTTTCTTTCTCCAATAATTTAATGAAAACTTCAAAGCTTCCGCGCTTAGCGCGGGAGGGGGGGAGGAACTGAATGAAGATAGGGATTATTTACGAGTCGAGAATAATAATTTCATGAAACATCAAAGCTTCTGCGCTTCGTGCGTAATGGGGGGGGGGGGGGGGAACAGCGAGCTGCCGGAATATCAATTTATGATATCTTTTCTCGTTTATGTTGGTGATAAATAACACTTTCACAAAATACATATTATGCTCAAATTTGTGCTCGCTCGCTTCGCTAGCTGAATTGTAAAACCAGAGTTTACTTTTTTGGGCTGGAGGCTTCAGCCCCCCCCCCCCCTCCCGATGAAAATGTCAAAAATTGTACCGGTATGGTGCTTCTAATATGACCTTGTCAGTATTGGTATGTTGAGTTGAAAAAATGGTCTGCGCAATTTTCAAATTTTCGGCCCCCCCTATTGGAAAATCCTGGATCCGCGCCTGCAATGGCATACACAATGAATAGCATCAAGGAGGTCCTTGGTTTCATACTACAATATCTTTACTTTTTATTTCCTGGACTTGATTAGTCAAAAAGGAAAATAGGAAAGAAAAAAAAAGAACAAAGAAGCTGAAGCTCTTGTTTAGCCACATGAATTTCACATTTCTCTTACCGCCCTACATAGCTGTATGTAACAGGCTCTTCTGTCCCCCCCCCCCTCCCCCGTCTCTCTCTCTCTATCCTAATTCTCATCTCTCTTTATCTTTTTTTATATTCTTCTTTCCTTCCTCTCTTCTTCTTCATCATTTTCCCTTCCCCTGTATATATATTCGGTACCTGTATATTCCTCCAAAACTTCTCCTCATTCTTAAAAGGGCAAGTCCACCCCAAAAATAACTTACTTTCAATAGAAGCAGAAAAATCAGACAAACCAATCAAAAAAAGTTTGAGCTAAATCGGATAACTAATTAGAAAGTGAGGACATGTCGTCACAAACTGATAACAAAATTGGCAATTTGTGTAGTGATTTCCACTGTTCATTGGTTTTACTTACTTTTTCATAAATTCCTAACTTTCTTATTAGTTGTCCGATTTTGCTCAAACCTTTTTTGATTGGTTTGTCTGATTTTTCTGTTTCTATTGCAAGTAAGTTATTTTTGGAGTGGACTTGCCCTTTAATTTTCTCTTCTTATCTCCACTCTCTCTCTCTCTTTTAATGTTTCAGTCATAAAACGCAATTGGCCCAACTTAAATTTGTTGCTGTCAAGCCAACATTGGCCCGCCGGCCACACAGATGTTGGGCCAACGTCATATTGCCATCTGGGCTATCTCTCTCTCTCTCTCTCTCTCTCTCTCTCAACCACACCAGGGCCCTGTTGCACAAAACTTACCATTGATGGTAACTTTGCCATCAATGGTATCTACCATGGAAACCTTGATTTTGATTGGCTGTTGAGCCCTGTTACCATAGTAGTTACCATCGATGGCAAAGTTACCATCAATAGTAAGTTTTATGCAACGGGCCCCTGACTAGTTACAGAAGGTAGAATTGAAAAACAAGACAGGAAACAGAGTGTGACGGACATGGCATGATGGCAACTTATCTTTATATTACATATTCACCCTGAACAAATACTCGTCAAAGATTATTTACAACAGTACATCTAAATTGAACTAAATCATCATTAAACTTTCAATTACAATTCAAACAAGACTGTACACAAAAGAACCATTCATCTACTGTCCATATAAGGCTGAGGCGGCATACACCTAGCTGTAACTACATGTAGATGAAATTAAATTAGAGGGAGAGGATTGGGAAAATACATGTATAAATTGTTTACAAACTGTCATCCAGAAGAAAAATTGGCAACAACATTTTGATTACGGTAAGTGATTATTTGGAATCAGAGAGTTCTACAGGAGCGAAACCATGGACCAGGTATATACATACACTACAAGCACTCTAGTAGAAGCAAAGGCAAATAACATTTAAAATAGTTTCTTTTTCTTTTCATGCAACATTTGAACCTTGTTTTACAGAACACTGCTATAACAAATTCTTGTAAATTTGCCAGTCCTGCGTATTGTATTTCATTATCTTTTAGCATTAATTTACCATGTTTCAATATAAGTAGCAGGTAATTCATTGGTCCCCAAATCTAAATAATTACTGAATAAAGGTTTCACTATTCTCTGCAACTTGTCACTTTAAATCCAATAATTATGAGAAACGAATTGTCAATTAATAATTATAACAGGTTAAGTTCATCTTATGAAATACATGTACATGGCAATTCCATCAGCTTTCAAAACAAGTAAATACAACATTATCTTACTGAACTTCCTTTCAAGTCAAATCAGTATATCTGCCCTGTATCATCATGCCAGAAATTCATTCACTATTAAGTACATGCATTCTTTCTGTAATTATTTTGCAATATAGCACATTTCAAGCTTTGTGCAGCAGATAGATCCAGATTGTATTCTTCAGCTATGTCATCCTACTATTTGTGATGATTATATTGACTGGATAAATCACGGGTATTCAATAGTGCATCAAGGTTTGTAATTGTGAACAGGTGAACTTCAAATACAAGTTCAAGACTTTAAGATGAACTTTTCATTCTTGAATCGCGATGTTCAGATGATTGGACAGACAATCCTGTAGTTCATCTTAAAATATCAGACTGGCTGAATGACTAAGTTTGTTTGAAGCTAATGAAACTCCCTCTAGATAAAACACCAGACGCTGTCCGACTGATTAAGTTTGTTTGAAACTAATGGAGCTCCTTGAAGTTTTCTCTCACTTGAGAGATTTTTTCTAATTCTGGGACTTCTTCCTGACTGAAGTAGGAAAAAGGGGGATTTGTTTTCCATGTTTTCCTGATTTCCAGGATAGCAGGAAACCCAGAGAAATCAAGTCTTTACTTTCATAACATTTACATTGAAGTGATTGAACATTTATTTGTGCAGTTGTGGTACATATATAATAAGATTTAACGCCCATTCAGATATAAGCAGTAACTCGCTTTAAAAAGAACATTGTGGCTAACCACATGTAATATGGTATAGGAATGAAATAAAATGAAATGAAATGAAATGAAATATGGATAATGCACTTAAAATCTACTGTACAACACGCTGATCAGTGAGTGAGTATGTGAACAGGCTATTGATGCCCCTTCTATGTATTTAATTACATCCTGCCATTCTTCATTTACACACAACACAGACACAGTAACGTTTGTTTAATATTTGAGGTGATTTAGCAAGCCAAGTGTGAAGGGAGCTTCATACTTCACTATGTACAGCAAGACATGGTTAATTACTGAGCCAACCAAGATTGATTTCGAACAATATGCTTAACACTGGCTGGAAGATAAAAGGAGCTCCCTTGAAGAAAAAAAGAGCACATTATTGTTTAACAGTTTGTTTGGCAATTTCATTCTGTTATTCGGCAAGTTCATAAACTGGTAGAAACAGAGCATATGTCTGACAAGATCAGGAAAATGTTTCAATTGTCTATTGATTTGGATAAGAACTGTAACAATTATTATATTTAGGGAAATATTGTACCTTAATTTAATTGGAATTTGATTCATACCATGGTATAGAAAACCTGAAGAGCTTGAAAATTGAAATCATATCATCAAAACCAGAGTACCGGTACTAATTTTTTTAAAGGAATTATTATTTATGAAACTGTTCCCACCAATAATCATTTTGCTTCACATCACCCAACTGACTGATTCAATTCTTCAAAATGTATTTAAAAAAAAGTAAAGTATTACCTCTACATGTAATCATAAATTGGTGATGAACGGATCATGACAAACACCTGTGAGATCAACTTTAAGCAAAAAATATTCTTCAACACTGGCAAAAAATAAATCTAACACATTTCATTTCTATGCCAAGCTTGCGTTCTTTCCTCTAGAGGAGATTGAGATTCAGGCACATGTTTCCCTGCAGTAGCACAAAACTATCTTTGATGGATCCTCTTCAGTCATGAAACAATGGCAAGTGAAACATCACTGCCAGAGACAATTCTGAATACTCTGTTATTGCAATACTGAAAGTGAATTATCGTATTCCATTTCCTCTGCTTCTCAGCAGCAATAATTCTACTCATCATAGAATGTCAATGAGCTCCCATGTCTGTTGACACAGAGAGTTCAAAGATGGAGTTGAAATGTCATCTTGGAAATAATAATGTCTGAAGCTCATAACACCAGCCAGGGATGTGACTGGATAGTGTCCTTGTTCCTGTCTCCGTAATCATAGAGCAGCTCCTCGTTGACGGCGATGTCTCGCTTGGCGACCAGTATGAGGTGGGGGCACCCTCCAATGTCCACTAGTTTCGTGCAGCAGTTTCCTTGGCGACTGTGATTGAGAAGCCTCCCCACACGACCAGATTCCTGTGTGGCATCCACACTGTGTACAATGAGATCAACAGCACAATGAAATACAAGATCAATGTTAGGAGAGTCTAAGAATTGTAGCTCTGTTCTATGTTCTCAGTTAAAACAAGACAGCAATCAAGATAAATTTAACTTAGTCTCCCAGATGCTGTTCCTTATTTTGCACTTCATATTTGGACCAATAGAGCCCAAAGCATAATTAGTTTATCTTTGAAAGCATTTACTGAAATAAGTCTTGATTAAAAGCCATAAACCATTTCTCAATTACATCAATTACGAGTAAACAGAATTTACAAAACCCTGTGACTTTAGGACTTTGGTTGTTTGACCTATATATTATTCAGTTTAGCTTTGAAGAGAGGCTTGCCCTGGGGTTGGCTGAAATCCTTTCATCATTGTTTTTAAAGCTAATAAGGTACACGTTCAAAGAATTTTCAACATTGTGACTTTTTGCTCTAGTTTGTTTGACCCCCACATCTATTCAGTTTATTTGTTAATGAGGAATCTTTACGTTCTAAAAACTCTAGATTTCTTGTTCTTCCTAAGCTCAATACTAAGTGGGGGGGAGGTAGAACCTTTGCTCATGCAGGGCCTCCACTGTGGAAAGCTCTTCCTCAAGAGACTCATCATAGTAGATCAACGTTTAAAAATGATTGTAAAACCTAACAGTACTGTTTAATTTTGCATATAATTATTTGTTCTTTCATCTGTGTATGTTCTTTCTTCCATCTGTTCCTTGCTTTATAATGCAGATGCTTTTATCACATGATCCCTTTTCTCTTTTTTTCAAAATGTGTGCATTGAGCATTTGCTTTCAAGTGGATTTGACTCGTGTGGCCTTACTAATCTCATATGGTATTATTATTATTATTATTATTATTAAAATGGCAAAGTCTTCATGTGCATGCCTGAAATATAAATCGATACTAACCAATAGCTCTTGTTCCTGTGTTCAAAGTAGTACATGTAGCAGCCAATCTTTGGATCAGCCCTGTATTTCTGCTCTCTCTCCTTGGACAATTGAATGTCGATGAGATCTCCGATGTACTCCACCACAAAGTCACCTCTTCTGAATGGTTTGGTAGATACAACCCCTCTGCCCTTACCAATGATCTCTTCAACCTGCGAAGAGTAATAAGAATGAGGTTTTAAATAGTCTGTTGGTATCAGGGACTCACAGAGCTGAAAAGCACCTTACTGAGAATATATGTGTATAAAAAAATGGATGTCCTGGGGGCCAACCAATTATGAGTGGTGGTGGTGGTGCGGGGTGACATCACACTTAACAAGAAAAAACAAACATTTTCTTTGGATATAGACGATAGACTTCCTTACCTTGACACCTTCCTCTCTGTTAGATAAGATAGCCTCTTCAAGTTCCCATTTCCTTTCAGCCTGTAGAATCATGACAACAATACAAAGCCAACATTGAAGCCCGGAATAACAATGTTTAATATTTCTTGGATTAATGTTGATAAATAGCAACTTTTTCTTTTTGAACAATTAATTTCAGCTCTGTACACCAGTGCTGTAAGGAGCAAATGAGAGTTTATGAATCAAATTATTTATTGTAATGTAGATTAGATTATGTATTCCATGCCTTCTGTGTGCAGAGGCATAACAACTGACAATCAACCTTAAAAAGTCCCCCCCCCTCACTCAGTGTTATTTAGGGAACGCATATGCCTGTTCCCAGCACCACCCCCCCCCCCCCTTTTCTGAATAAGTCCGGTGTGTAAAGATAATACAGGTAGATTTTTTTCTTTTGTTATACAAGCCTTTTCAGCACCCCCCTCCCCTTTTCAGCATAAGTCTGGTGTGTAAAGTCAATACGGAAAGATCTTTTTCTTTGTTAATTATGAGCCAGAGATTTTGGGAACACGCATGCGGTCCCTCCGTTCCCGGAGTTGGGGGGCCGGGAAAAAGTCATTCATTTTGACACCATAGAAGTTAATTTACGTAACACACTTCACATACTTACATCGACTACTGATTTACATCGTCTGTCACTCCTCCTCACTGGGAAGAAATCAGTGATTGTCTTCATCGATGGCTCTTTTTTAATTCTTTGTAGAGATGAAATGAAGACAAGACAATGGTAGAATAATGGTACATAGTAGGTGAGTTTAAAAGCAATGACACAAGATATTACTACAGCTCATTTAGACTAGTTTACGTATTTTAGGTTGATCAATTGCTCCACATTATTACAATTATTCTTATCATTAATTCTTCCTGCCACTGCTGACCCCCAGCCAGTATTCTTTGGACTGGCTTTAACCTCAAGGTGACCATTGAGTGACCAAGAGGCAACAACATTCATAGGAGTAAACATTATGAGACCCTTATGTGTGCATCTTGTGAGCTGTGAACAATTGTTTAGAGAAGTAGACTTTGGAACAATCATAGAAATCAAAATCATCAACATGTGCTGTCACCACAATATGGTTTTAACAGTATACAAGTAAGCTTCATGCCCTCATAAACGATTTGAACAATCATTTATGAAGTCATTCATATATCAATCTCAACTGACTTTGGTTTAGATGCACTTCTTCCACTATTGTTGGCATTGACTGATGAATTTCCTTTCTTCCTGCCACGACCCCGGCCAGTATTCTTTGGACTTGCTTCAACCTCAAGCTGACCATTGAGTGACCGTGAGTCACCAGCACTCTTTGGAGTCTTTACCATTCGACGGCCTCTGCCTAGCCGCATAGAGTGTCTGGTGGGTGTATCTACATGTATAAAGGGAAATAGAAGTTAGATTTCAAGCGAGGGAAGCTGTTTTTGGAAAGGAGTTGTGGTCTGCAAGAAACATCAGAAACTATTTCATAAAATCCTCTCAAAATCAAATGGCAAAATCAGTAATGGTCATCGAGGACAAGGCACCAAAGATGCTTATAGGAGGCATGATAGCTCAGTCGGTAGAGCAGTGGTCTCGTAATCCGGTAAGGCAATACGCTAGTATCCTTTGGTAAGGCGTTAATCCTCATTACCAGGTCCCTAAGAGAGGACCTAAAGCCATCGGTCTTCTGGTTGCTTACTAACAAGCATTTATTGCTTTCTTAGCTGTCAGGTAAAATAACCACCACTATTTGAAACAATATACAGTGTGAGTCAAAAAAAAGTTTACACCTAGAAAATTGCTAATTATTTAAAAAATCATTGATGAACATTAAACTTTTATATGTATTATGAAAGAGTGTTTTATCCCAAATCATTTGGTACCATTTTTGTGTGGTATGTGTTCACGCTTGGATGAACAGGAGACATTGTTTGCAAGAGTGCAAAAATCGACTTGCGCGAAAGTTGCCTATGTGATGTTTGAATAAAACAATTGGGGTTTGGGTATTAATTCGGTCTTTGCAGATCCAAATGACACCCCTAACAAAATTAATCATGCCACACATATCAAATATCGAATATCAAATATCTACGAACATTTGTGCGCGTGTGTGTGGGTGTGTGTGACTTTGCCCTTTGCAAAAAACATATGTAATGCATTTCATTTGATACATTCAATCCATTCTCTCACTCCGCTTATCCCAACATCATACTGTAGGCATCACTTTGGCGCATTTCGATTTTTGCACTCTCGCAAACAATGCCATCTGTTCATTTAAGCGTGAACACATACCACACAAAAATGGTACTAAATGATTTGGGATAAAACACTCTTTCATAACATGTATAATAATTTACTGTTTATTGATGATTTTAAAAATAATTAGCAATTTTCTAGGTGTAAACTTTTTTTTGACTCACACGGTACAGCCACTTCAAAGCAGACCAAAATAACTAAACACAGTGTGATTCAGAAATTTAGAATTGATTAATTGTTTAGGTGATAATCTGAACTTGGGCATAAGATTTCATCATCTTCAAATTAACAATTTACAAATGATATATAAAGGGCTAATTAAAATCTCACGAAGAGAAATCTAAACGACAAAATATTTTGCTGATCCAATCTGTTAGTGTTGGTGTTACACTCAAACACAGTACACCATTCTTTGCAAAGTACATTAAATTTGTTTGAATAAAACAGGCTGTAAATTATTAGTAAAAAACGAACAAGATAATCTGCATCTTTTAAATCGTCTGTTTGCATGGACCCATATGGACAATAAACTCATATTCATTAACATGGAGTTGACAACTTTTTGTGCCTGTACCACAGATGCAATCATCTTACCGATCACTGCACTAGCATTGCCAGCAGATTGCACATCTCCCTCTTTCTTGACCTTGACCCTCACAGAATCTCCTGCTCCTCCTTGAGTGGAGGCATCCCCACCTCCAGCTGCTCCCTCTATGGCTCCCTCTGTGGCTCCTGCAGGGGAATCAGGGTCGAGCGGATAGACAAGTGTTGCATCTGGAGACGGGGAGTCTTCCTCCCGGCCAGGGACACGATTGGGTGTCTTGGGAGGGGTACTCTCAGGGGTGACGATGCCTGATAGGAGGTCTGCAGCACCAGGAGAAAGAACAAAGAGAGCTACAAATAATTCACTTCATAACGGGGTGTTTCACAAAACTTGTCATCAGTGACAAGTGACAATTTTTGTTATAAGCTACTAAAATCCTTGCTTCTGATTGCTTATCAGTAGATTTGTCACTGATTTTGTAATTTGTCATTGCAAAAAGGCTTTGTGAAACAGGTCCCTGGTAACCACTTCTGTTCAACACACAATCTTAATAAAGCAACTTTCATTATTCACATTTTCATTTTATCAATTATTAATTTGGGGCTTCCAATATTTTCTCTGGGACCAACCTTAATGATATCCATTTATCAGTTCATCACTATTTTAATCATAAAGGTGACTCCCATTGGAAAAAGGCTTGACTGGAAACTGGAGAAATTGTTTTCCAGGCTATGTAATCTAATGGGAGACATTTTGAGATTTTTTTTTTAATGGCTGGCAACTTTTTATTAGGATTACCATCCAATGAATATTGGATTCTGTTCCCTATCAATGGTAACAAAGAATCATTTTATCAAGAAGGCACACTATACATGTACATGTATTGATGTCTCATAACAATAATAATATTTAATTGTAATCCTCACCATTTTTTGTTGAAGAAGATGTAGCTTTCTCATGTACAATCATTGTAGTAGAAGCTCCTGAATTGGCTGCCGGAGGACTGGGCACAGAGTCCAAATATTTAGTGATCTTCTGAGAACCATGCTGGGGTGATGATGTACTCGCCTACATACAAATAACAATATAAAAAAACAGTACATTAATGTTATAAATTTGCTACTACACCTGGGGGGCGTTTCACAAAACTTGTCATCAGTGACAAATGATAGTTTTTGTTATAAGCTACTGAAATCCTTGCTTCTGATTGGTCATCAACAGATTTGTCACTGATTTTTGTCATTGAAAAAGGGTTTGTGAAATGGGTCCCAGTTCATAAATGACAATGCAATCCACCTCAAATTAACAAGCAGGCAACATGAATTAGCATAAAGTGCATTTCACATTTTTGTTTCTTATGACACACGGATAAGGAGGTATACCTAGGGATATTTGTTTTGAGAACTTACTTTTCTGCCTGCATTTGCCATTTATTCAGAGTTACTGTTATTCAAACAAGAACTACATTAGAGAGAATTTCAAAGAAACAATCTACACTATGAGACCATCTCAATGCCTACAAAAATATCAGAAGGGGGTTGAGACTTTGAGTGCATTAATATTCAGTAGAATAATTTCAATTCTCACACTGAATGCCTACAAGTCATTCAAGCAAAGAAAACCATCCTCTGAGGTTGTCTCTGTGCGTGGTAACACATTTTGATTTCCTATGTTGGATGGTAATACAAATCAGGCTATATAAATTAACTAAAATTTGAATGTACATGTACGATGCAAAGTCAAAGACTTATCCTTGTTTTAAAGATAGATCCACAAAAATAGTGTAAAAGAATAGATTTCAAGTCATTTTGCCACCACAGACATTGTTGTTTTTCATAACA
This sequence comes from Strongylocentrotus purpuratus, assembly GCF_000002235.5. Classification (NCBI taxonomy): domain Eukaryota; kingdom Metazoa; phylum Echinodermata; class Echinoidea; order Camarodonta; family Strongylocentrotidae; genus Strongylocentrotus; species Strongylocentrotus purpuratus. The sequence continues at coordinate 383,464 of NW_022145605.1, read as the reverse complement.
ATGTAAACAGACCAAAACGTCAATTGGATCATAGGATTATGAAGACGTTACAAAAATGGATTCAATAAGAAATGAAGTCTTGTTGAACTTGTGATTGACTTTCACATTCTTTACACAAAATCTAAACCTTGAACTTTAACCATCAATGCAGTTAACTATAAAACATACAGCTGAACGTTATTTTGCCATACAGTGTATGTTGGCTGTTTGTATGTTTCTGTTTCGGTTGCGTCGGTATACTCAGGGTTAACTGTACTTCACCAACGTTTTTATTATTATGGTCATGGATCTGCTATGGAAGGAGAGGTATGTTGTATGTTGGCTTTTTTACTTACAGGATCAATATTACGCTTGGATTTCCCCGGATGCTTACGACCTCCACCTTGAGGAGTACAAAAGGAAGCAAATTTGTTACATTTGATATATATAATACATGTTAAATTATATATTCTTTACATACTTTTCATATTTCATAGACTATATTTTAGTACATATTGTAAGGGCATGATGGGGGGTTGCAGGCGAGCGCGCCCCTGTGTGAAGTTATCTACAGTAATGATCATGAGGATCTGAGACATTACGGTAGATAACTTCACGCGCCGCGCGCCCGCCCGCAACCCACCATCGGTTTGCACTTGTATTGTGCAGCGGTTTGCCGTGAAACCTGTGAAAAAGTGTTTGCTAATATCATTATCAATGTTTTTCCGAAAAATACTCCAAAAATAACAAGAAAATTGACACGAAACTGGTAATAAACATAACAAATTTTAACTCATGATCGTTATATAAACATTTGATGAATATTTACTTCATTTTGGGTATGTTTTAGTGGGGTATCTCCATGCCGGAGTTACTTATGCAGTTACAGGTCAAATTTTGGATAGGATCATACATCATTCATAGGCTTCTGAACTAGCGCCAAGTAAAGTTCAAGGGTCTACGCGACGTGCTTTATTTCATAGCTGCTAGCTGCTGATTAGAAACACATTATCTAATAGATCTAGGTCTAGGCCTAGACTAGTCCAATTATGATTCATATTTATGTCCCAAGTCGTGACACAAACGTTACTAACTCCAAGGAGCTCCGACCCCGAAGGCTAGGCGTCCGCGTCGGACGCCTTCCGCATCGGCGTCGGAGCTCCCTGGAGTTAAAACGTTACATGTATCTAAACGTGTGGGACTAAAATAAAGCTCTCGGCCACAGTCCTTCATGAGCGCCAACAACAATGCTTCAAAGTTTCCATATAAATGTACCATCAACAGTTTCACTCATCATATAAGTAAGGTAATAATATTCTTCTCACGTTTTCCCATGGTTGAGCTTATATCGCAATGCAATATAAAGGATGTGACACCAATGAATATACCCGTCGTCTGTCTCACAAAGAGGGGCACGTAAAATTCAAAGTTAAATGGACCGATTTAGCTTTGCGATTGGTCAATATTGTTAGCCTCTTCCAAGTCGTGTTTGGTCCATTTATTCTTGAGCCACTATGATATGGTTATACTGTAGATGAATTCCGATCAAATGAAAAGCCTTACATTAAAAGTTTAGGTATGTATTTATCGTAATAACATTTGATGAAAGCAATGTGGGGGGGGGGGGGATTTATTGAAATTATACATAGGCCTACTACGTATACTATAAATATAGGGGGTCATGATTCAGGCCCCCATAGAAGACCACTACTTGTTGGTGAATGGGCTACCCTGACAAAAGATTAGAATAAATAAATCAATCAATCTTGGAGTCGGACCCTTGATTTTTTTTTTCAACTGAAAGGAAAGAGTGGGGGGGGGGGGGTCAAATTTAGAGAAATTAATCATAGACAAACACACACAACTCTTGCATCGGTGTCCTTTTCTCTCTCTCTCTCTCTCTCTTTTTTTTGGGGGGGGGGGCATACGCCCTCGTAATAAATAGGCTAATGGCGACGACACAACAAAGGCAAGTAAATACAAAGATGGCGTATGAAAAGACAATGTCATTTTTATCAAGGACATCGAAGAAATAGCTAGATGTACGTAAACAATAAGAAGACATTTGAGTTAAGGAGGCCTAATTGTGGGATTTCCATTTCTTTTTTGTAAAAAAAAACTAAGCCATTCTTTGACTTTTAAGTTCTATAGTTTCAAGTTTCAAGTTTCAAGTTTCAAGTTTATTTATCTTTCTTTCATAACACACATTACAAATATGACATGAATATAAAAGAGTGAACAGAATATGGCGTTACAATAGAAAGATGAGGTGACCTTGGTTGAAAGCAAGGCTTGTGGATTTAAGGTCCCTCATGACTAGTTCATGAGTATGTCCTAAAAGAACAAACTCGTCAGATAAGAATAATGTGTACATTTAAATGCTTACAAAACTAAACTAACTAAACTAACTAAACAACTAATAAAATATTAAACATAAATAAGTACAATAAAATCTACTAAGTACTAAATAATGGCTATAAACAACTGGAACAGGAATATACTACGAGTAACAGGAATAAAATACAGACAAAAACTAAACAAGACAGACAGATGAATGGATGTTAGAAACGGGAGTAGAATTAGCTGACCTATATAGCAAATAATTTTCTTAAATATTGATCACAACTATAAATCTAGATGATATCACTATAAGACGCGATCATAACTACTTTTGAAAAAATCAGATCAGATTCATTTTCAATATGCATGGTATATCCTGAAATCATTTTGTCATTACGTAATACGTCTTTGTTAATGGTCGCGCACACAAAGGTGACGTACATGTACAAGGCCATGACGCCATGTAGATTGCTTAAAGGTGACGTACATGTACAAGGCCATGTAGATTGCTTAAAGGTTGAATTTCTTCGAAAGTAGTTGCGATTGTACGTGTCACATGTACAAACTGAACATTACTTTCAGTACGGTACTATAATTTTACATGTAGGCCTATGTAGAACCTACAAACCAACGTTATAACAGGTCGAATAAATAAACACAGATCCTGGGGTAAGAGGAATCCCCCCCCCCCCCTCGGCCTAATTTCCTTTTTTTCCCTCCAATCCGTGACAAAGTTCCTTCCCCCCCCCCACCAACACTCCCTCTTTATGACAGTGAAAAATCGTTTACAATCTTCATTAGGTATATTGCACACTTCATTTTAAGAATGATCATTTCAACTGCAATGTAAAGTTTGCAGATCTTTTTTTTTATCAACTTGTGGATCGAGGAGAAAGGGAACACAATGTTCACATTCCCATTTGAGAAGAAATAAAATTTCATGAAAACTCTCATTTCTCGTGGTAAAAGATGTAAATATCTAAAATCACACTTTCCATTTTCAGCCTCGAGAAAGAAGGCTGGATTCCCCCAAAACGCAAGAGTATTTTCCGGAACGTTTTCCTCTCCCAATATTTCGGCCAACACAATTAAATCAAATTTATATTCATCATGATTACAAATAAAAAAAAAAGTTCTTGGAAAACGTTAACAAAGGCAGGACAATTATAGTTAGTAAACCTGTATGTTTAAAACCTACCTGCTTCTACACAGATCAAATTCAGTTGGCCATGAGGCATTCCAATTTTTAAAATAATTTTCCCCAATAACCACATAAAAACTAATGACGATTTCTTATCCCAAAATGAACTAGATGGAACTTCGACTGCGCGCAGTCGAAATGATGCCTCCGTCATGCATAAAGCAATTTTACAAACCAAAACAGAAGAAATTGTTCAAATTCAAGTTCAATTGTAATCCATTAACAGGTTCTCAGAATATCGTGATTACAAGCAATTTCTCATATACATATATGACCCTTTGATCTTTGACCACATGACCCTAACATCTACTCAATTCATTGGCTCTGCAAGATGTCCCGAGTTAAATAGTAATCCATCTGTCAGTTCTAATGAGAATGCGTTCACAAGCTATTTTTGCATACATAATGAGCCCATGACCTTTGACCTTTGACCTCATGACCCAAGAATCTACTCAGTTCATTGGCTCTGCAAGATACATACATGATCTAAGTTTGGGAGGAATCCATCAATCTGTTCTAATGATAATGCGATCACAAGCTATGTTTGCATGCATAATGAGCCGCATGACCTTTGACCTTGACCTCATGACCCCAAAATTTAATCAGTTCATCGGCTCTGCAAGTAACATACATGACTTAAGTTTGGCAGGAATCCATCAATCGGTTCTTGAGATAACGCGATCACGAGCTGTTTCAGCATACATAATGAGCCCTATGACCTTTGACCTTTGACCTCGTGACCCCAAAATCTAATCAGTTCATCGTGTCTGCAAGATACATACATGACCTAAGTTTGGCAGGAATCCATCATTCGGTTCTTCAGATAACGCGATCACGAGCTGTTTTTGCATACATAATGAGCCCTATGACCTTTGACCTTTGACCTCGTGACCCCAAAATCTAATCAGTTCATCGTCTCTGCAAGATACATACATGACCTAAGTTTGGCAGGAATCCATCAATCGGTTCTTCAGATAACGCGATCACGAGCTGTTTTTGCATACATAATGAGCCCTGTGACCTTTGACCTTTGACCTCGTGACCCCAAAATCTAATCAGTTCATCGGCTCTGCAAGATACATACATGACCAAAGTTTGGCAGGAATCCATCAATCGGTTCTTCAGATAACGCGATCACGAGAACGGGACGTACGGACGTACGTACAGACGTACGGACGGACGGACAACCCGAAAACATAATGCCTCCGGCTACTTCGTAACGGAGGCATAAAAATCCTGTTGATTTTTGCATTCAATCATAATTATATTTATACAATGATAATAATCATAGACTGACAGAACACTCCATAGCGCATTGTAGAGAAAAATCAAGGTGATAAATAAATGATTATTTAAAGATATTTTCATATTGATTACTAGTTTAACGATGCATTAATGCATAACTGCAAGAATATACAACAATAAACAGTACGCCATCAGTTCATAATTGTTTAGTGTAGTACTCTGTACGACGCAGAGAAAAAATTAAAGCTTTCAGTGCACATCTGGCAATCTTAAATATACATGTGCAAATCGACGTATTGCTGCAATACAATCTGTCTTAAAATCTATGATTTTATTCGCAATCATCAAAATTAGTTATATTTTACATATTGCATATCCATTCCCTAGCCAAGACATGTTTGACACCATTTGATGTTATTACATCAAATTTAATCAAATCCTTCGCTACCATCTAATAACCAGATCTACTGGGAAAATGCAATAATATAGTCTGTTTGTTTTCTGGTTAACATCTGCTTGTTGCTTACCTCAATGTCATGAACTAGCTGGTTGTATTCAATACATGTATTATGCCAGTGTGTTATGCTGTGCCAAAGTACTAGAAATATAAGTATTCCCAAGTGAATGAGCATCTTCAATTGTAAAGGCAACCAGAACGTGTCTAACTTTGTCTTTATCTTTTTCTTATCCTCATCATCCTCATAGTCGCCTTTTTTGTTGCCTTCCTTACATGTTTATATTGTGATAGCGAAGCGCACTCAGCAATGATTGAGGAAACTAACAACAAAACTTAATATTTAAATAACTACCATATCCTCAATCTCAGACTACTTGAATGGATAGTTATTTGAATGTCATGATTCAAAATGCATAAAACTACACAATATACACCATTTTGAAAACAAAAATCAACTGAATGTACTAAATAATAGAAAGTCGAATTATGTACAAAACTATATACAACTGTTATAGAGGTGGATCGTGTTCTTTATGTACGATGCAGAAGATAACATGCTTTTTAAAAAAATTTATATTCCATTCTTTCTTTATATCGTATGTTGTCGCAGCTCAGTCACACAAACAACTACAGATCAATAAAAATTTGCAATTACATTATTTTCAATGGCCCAAAAAAGGTCAGTTTGTCGGTGTCACCGAATTCAGTGCCCCCGCGTATGACAGATACGATTGCATACAATTTAATGACTTTTTCTTTATTCATTGACCCAACATTACAATTCATTAATCAGTTTTTAATTATTTTTCTTTGACATCGATATTAGATACTAGATTTTTAATATGTCAATGTCCGGATACGGGACTGTTGAACTCTCTACGACAGCTAGTCAAAGGTTTAGTCTGGTATTTTATGAAATCCGTGCCCTTTCATCTCTATTAGCTTCATGAGTCGTTCTTTGAGATGCTCTCTTTTCCTGTACATCGGGAGATGAAGCACGATGAAACCATGACATGTATTCACTTCAGGGCACATGTCCTTTGGGGGTTTCCCCTTACAATCTTTGTCTCCTCCCATGGGCCACATCCTAGGTCTAACCTCCTGGATTCCACCAATCGGGACATGGTCAGCACCCGTCATGACTCCTGAAAAAAAAACATTTGCATAGAAGATGAATAATCGGTAATTGTCCATTTTTTTTTATTAAGGCTCATAAATCAGAAAGTTTCTTACTCGGAAGGTTGACAATTCGGAAGGTTCGTATTTCGGAAAATGAAATAGGGCTCATAATTTCCATGAATTTAAACGTTTCTAATTCCGAAAATGACATAGAACCTTGTATAATTTGTTAAGAATTATGAACTTTCGGAGAATGAACCCTATTTGGTATGGGAATTTTTTTCTTCTGCTGAATTTCAAACCTTTTATTACTTTTGGAAAAAAAGGGTGCCTTCCGACATAATCAAAGGTAGTTGGTGGATCATGAAAGCAATGTGCCCTGAAACATGGTGACTTTAATGATTTAGACATTAAGTTTTTACTTGAAAATAATAAGTTTAAACAAATTGTTACACAACCAACTCGAGGGTCTAATATTCTTGACATGATTGTAACCACTATTGCTTTATTGTATAAAGAAGTGGAAATATTGCCGCCTATTGGTATGAGTGACCACAACTGCATACTTTGGCTACCCAAAGATAAGATAAATCGCAGTAACCGAGTAAAGAAAAAGCTTGTTCTCCCTATTCCGGATAGTGGAAAAAGGTCATTTGGTAGTTGGTTAACTCAGTATACTTGGGATGAGATGTTCAGTGTAAAAGACCCATCTATGAAATGTAAAATGTTTTTAGATGCAATTCAGTCTCAGTTGGATATACATGTTCCTACTAAGGAGATTCGTTTGCATTGTAGAGATAAGCCTTGGATAAATGCTGAAGTTAAAGATGTTATCCGCCAAAGACAGCAAGCTTTTAATAACAAATCAAAAAGTTTGTGGCATCATCTAAGAAACAAGGTTAAACGGTTGATAGAGTTCGCAACTTAAAAAGTGACAGCCCTGCAGCTTGGTATAAGCAGATTCGGATTTTAACAAATACTGAAAAGAAACATACTCCAATTGTAGTACCAAATATTGACCCGAATGACCCCGACAAATTCAAATATATTGCTAATTATATAAACGAGCATTTTTAGCGGTGGCATCCGATCTTCCAGGTCTTAGTAGGAATGATTTACCTGCTTACTTACCAGCTCAGGAAACATGTCCGATTGTGCGGCCTTATGAAGTTTTTAAACAATTGAGTTCGTTAAACCAACAAAAGTCTGTTATAAGTGGAGACTTACCAGTGCGAATTCTTAGAGAGTTTGCACTGGAATTTTGTACACCTCTTACTGATATCTTAAACACTTCTTTCCAGTCGTCAGTGGTACCATATCAGTGGAAACGATGTGAGATCACGCCAATTCCGAAATGTAAGCCTGTAATACCTCAGAATTTAAGACCTATAGCACTAACTAGTTATTTTGCGAAAATAGCTGAGTCTTATATATGTAAATGGTTACTCGAAGACATTTCAATTCAAATTGATATTAATCAATACGGAAACCGTCAAGGTCTGTCAACTAATCATTACTTAATTCGTTTGCTTCACCAGATTTATAAAAATGCAGAAAATTCTCGGTCCATATCTACACTTATACTTACAGACTTTTCAAAAGCTTTTGATCGTATAGACCATAATATACTTGCCAATAAGTTAATCCACCTTCATGTTCGGCCTTGTATTATTTCATGGATCTTAGATTTTATTGAACACCGTCAACAACGTGTGAAATATCTTGGTCATTTTTCAGACTGGTCAACGTCTCATGCCGGTGTAGCACAGGGTACAAAATTAGGACCAATTATTTTCCTAATAATGATAAATGATGCTTGTTTTAACTCAGAAGTACCATACTTCAAGTAATGTAGACGATCTGACATTAGTTGAAAGTCGTACATTATCACAACCATCTAAATTACCAAATACTTTATCTGATTTTTATCAATGGTCTCTTCGTAATAACATGACTCTTAATCCATCGAAATGTCATTGTATGTTTATCTCTTTTTCTAAGAATATAGCTGATCAGAGACCTTTGTTTATTGGGGATGAGTGCTTAAACAGTGTACAAAAAGCAAAAATTTTAGGAATAACTGTGCAGTCCGATTTGAAATGGGACAGTCATATCTCAGACCTTTTATGCCGTGCTAATAAAAAACTTTTCATGCTTCGTATTCTCAAAACATACAGATTGCCATTCTGTGATCTAGTAACAATTTACAAGGGATATATTCGCCCAATATTGGATTATGGAGTACCTGTTTTTAACGGAAACCTCACCCAAAGTCATATCTTAAGTTTGGAACGAATCCAGAAAAGAGCATGTAGGACCATACTAGGTGACCAATATATTAATTATGACAAAGCTCTTGAAGTGTGTTCTTTGCAGACCCTATCAGATAGACGCAAACAATTATGCACTAATTTTGCTTCATCTCTTGTCAACAACCCACTTTGTAAACATTGGTTACCTGTTAACAATAATGTAGATTATTCACTGCGAAGAAGGACCAAGTATCGTCAATTTCATTGTAAAACGAACCGCTATAGAAATAGCTCAATTCCATACCTAATAGACCTGTTGAATGCATGAATGAATCTTAATTGTCTACCTGTTGAATGGTCCGGTGTCTCATTGTCTGCATACATTTTTTACATTTTTATATTTTACATTCCGCATTTTAAATTTTAAATTCTATGCTTTCATAATTACTTGTAACATCTTTTTAAAATGTACATTGAATAGTGATAAGGTTTTGTAGCAATCATGACATGGCAATTCTGATCAAATGGTGTTCAAGTTTTTAATTCATTTGCTTATTTATCCCCAATGTACGAAAGTCGGGAAGGAGCTTACTTGTCTTGTTGTTTTTATTTTTTTGAAATACCCGACACTCCTTGACACAAGAGAGGTCCAAGGATGAGCGAGCAGACCGTTAGCTAGTGTATGGGAGTGTGAATGGGAGTGTGTATAAAAGTGTAGATGTGAGTGTTTATGAGAGTGTCCAAGGTACAGGAGTGAGCATAGGAGCGTGTATAGGAATGAGAGCGTGTAAGAGCAAAGGGCCTGCTTGCTCATCCTTTGACCTACTCTTGTGTCACCTCACAAAATATATTTTAAACGTGAATTAATTTGCCTGTTATTGCCTTAGTCATATTAGTTATGAACTTTATTATGAATTTTGTTTTACTGTATATTATACTTTGTGACAATGTCAACCACATTTGTATGTATTATAATTCATTGCCAATGTAAATTGTTCATAATTCAGCCATCTGGCTAGCTGCGAAGTGCAATCAATAAAACCTTTTCAATCTCAATGAAACATGCAGAGCGAAAGACATGACTAGATTATTATCATCTTGTCACAGTGACACTATCAGTGTCTTGAAAGTAACACCATGCACGTCAAAACAGGATGTCATGTCAAAATGACAAAAAAGATGCCAAAGCAGCACAATATTTGTCTTGTCACGTATGTTTTCAAAGGGATTATCAACGTCATACGTTCAAACACGACGAAGTGACTGATCGTCTTTATAATCTATTTTGCATACAGCACTGTGTTATATGTACGTCTATTTATATACAGTTAGGCCTTTGACGGTCAACGATCACCAGTGGAGATTTGACTTACTCAGAAAGTCTCTTTTGTCATCCTCAGTGAGATCACCATGGAACACTGACCAAAACATCTTGACCACGAGATGGTTTGCTGTGTAGCCTTTCTCATCATAACCAAAGCTCTGTGCAGAGAAGAGCAAATTAAAACATGAAAATGAACAACAGCAACAACAAAAACAAAGAAAAGATAACTGATTTGTGCCACAAAAAATAAACCCAATATCAAATTTATTTCTCAAGAAACAAATTTAAAGGATACAGCGTGTATTATCTTTGTTTTAACTTCTTTAAATAAATTATCTTCTATTAAATCTAAAAGCACCTACTAACTTTGCATTATGTAAAAAAAAAAATCGCGATATTTTGTTTATTTTCTGCAACCATGTTGTCCGAAGTAGATTCATTTTCTACGTTTGTGATTTTTCTTGTTAGTGCGTTAATTAGAGAACTTTTTTCTTTAATGTTAAAGAAGAGGAGCTCACTTTTTGAAAGGCCTTCCAATCATATTCCCCTCCTTGGAATAATGACATCAGCTCTTGTGGTGTGAAACGTTGGTGAAGACCGAAACAACCGAACATGCTCCGAAAACTCTTACTGAATACCTTGAACTGGGAGGATGCTGTGTAGTGCCTGGCGTAAAGTTCAATATACTCTCGACTGGAATTCGTAAAATAAAAGAAAGAATTTCATTGAAAGCCAACCAGACTTCACGATTCACTTCATTTTCAGGTTTTGGTTGGAAACTAGGGTAAAGATAACGCATTCTTTATTAATAAGCATCTCTTTTATTTTTCAAAATTACTTCTCGGGATACCATAACAATATAGGGGTGGAAATCTCGAAATCGAGTGCCTAATTTAATACAAGAAAGGCACTTTTTAACTGTTAAAATTAAAGCTATAAACTCCAAATGGTAAGTGACATTTGTTTTGAAATGATGTTTTGCGTTAGTATGAAATCTATTATCTAATAATTCTAGAACTAGTATTCAGAAAGGAATTTAATGTAGATAATTTGTCATAAACAATGTAGGGATGTTTTCGTAATTACATTCCAAGACAAAGTGACCACAATGCATCTACTTCCTCGACCACATCGACCACATGTCCAATGTAGAAGTTTTAAAACACACAACGGTATAAATCTTTCTGACTGGATCGTACTATACTTACACATTTGCAGTGGTCACGACCTCGTCTTTCCCTCCTGGTTTAAGTTCGATCTCCGGTTCGTTCACCGGTCCATCCACTGTAAATCTGTAGTCGGAAAGGTCATCGTCACTCGCCTCTAGCAATGTTTCCATGCCCTTCGCCATCCCGGGATCTAGCAGTTTCAGATCTTCCAAACTGGATGGGCTGAATATTGTTAAAATAGAGTCGTATTATTCCTCTAGTCACCTGTTGCAACCAGCTACAGTTAATAACTAAATTATTCATACCCTTACCAATTTCTTAAATTGTTTAAATAAAACAATTGATTTCTCCCAATTTATGTTTCTTAGGAATGTGACATTAAAGCTTATATCTAAAATTATTCAACAAAGGCCCTAATTGAACCAGTCCACCTTTCATTCTTGAGTTACGAAAAAAAAAAAAAAACATTGAAATGCATACGAGATGGATAACTCTCTCTCTCTCTTTCACACTCTCTCTCTCTCTCTCTCTCTCTCTCTATGTTTCTCTCTCTCTCTCTCTCTCTCTTTCTCTCTATCTTTCTTTCTCTCTCTCTATCTCTCTTTCGCGTCCACCTCTCTCTCTCCCCCTTCTCTATTTATTAGCTAGCTCTTACATTCAATGTATTCCAGATATGTAATCATTCTTTGGACTGTCGATCACAAGGTCCGCGGTTCGAATCCCGTCGCGGCACTAATGTCCTTTGGCAAGACATTGATCTACATTTGCCACATTCCACCCAGGTGAAGTAAATAGAGACCTGTAGGAAGGAATTCCTTGAATGCTGCGAGCACCGAAATCGGTAGCCTAGCAGAGCCGGGGTAATATTGGAGCGTTTTGAGCACCTTGCAGGGTGGATATGTGCGCTATATAAATATCCAATATTATTATTATTATTATTGTTATTATTATTATTATCCAAGAGCTTGTGGAATTTGACAACGAGCTATCTGTCCAACAAACTCGGTATACAACTCGTAAGGTAATCGGAGAAACAAGTCGGGAAAGCCCGATCTCGCGTTAGTTCGCGAGGACTTACAATTATTTTGAAATGTTTTAAACAAAATGAAAATGTATCAATGAGCTCTCGAGTTCGAAATACAAATGAAAATGGTACGAATTGGGAACAAAATTTGCAAAAGAATGAAGGACTTTGTACCCCCTGGCCCCCAAATATTAGAGACACGTAACTTCCTTGCCTTTCTTCGATTCCAATATTTCCAAGCAGTTTCTTGTAGAAAAGAAATGGAAACGGCATTGTGACGATGACCTTATTGTAGAACATCAGAGCGAACAGCTTCCCGACTGCTCGCAATTTGTCCAGGTCCTTAGAATCCTATGATAAGTTTTAAATACAGAAGAATACAAACTTTAATTGCACGGTGTTTTGATCCGAATGAAAGGTGCACACTATTTCCAAATTGACAAGGCATATTTTTTCTTGGCCAACAAATATTATGTATATGGGGGGTGCAAAATATTGGTTAGTACTCATGGTAATAAAGGTTCTAACTTTCTGGTTATAAAGTCAAGACTTTGATCCCGTTGGGACACTAGCTTGCCTGCCTGAGTCTCGAACCCACTCACTGAAAACTGGGCCACAGGTCTTAATTACTCATGGTCGAGTAATCAGATTAGAAACCAATAAATTCATGAACAGACGACAATGTCGATAGATTTTCGAAAGTAACTCTGGGGGTGGGCAAGGAGGGCTTTTATATTCGGGGGGGGGGGTAAAAAAAAAGGCACTATTAGTGCATTGACATTGAAGATTAAATCAAGCAAAACATTTAATTTACATGTGGAAGTTTCTATACAGAAAACGTACTTTAAAGAGAGAGATTTAGAGGGAGGAGGGGGGGGGGGAGCAAATACTATTGTGTTCCCCTGCCAACCACCCATTGACGCCAGTAATAGCTATAATCAACTTACATTAACAATATATTGAGATTAGTAATAATGGGTAATCTAACTTCTGAGATGGAAATTTGATTTCGATAATGACCTTGTTAAACCACAATGTCGTACACGAAGGAGAATCATCGAGTTTCTTGAAGATGGAATGCTTCTCGACATTGAAGAGCTCTTCGAACAGTCGGGAAAAGAATTCCTTTACGAGAAATATAAAGGAAAATACACGTTTCAAACAAAACGAAACAAAACAAAGTAAAACAAAACCCCAAATGCACAAACAGAATCAAAGATCTGAAACAACTAATAATCAATACTGGTTTTCTTAAATTTAAAAATTTACGGTCCAGTATAGATTACAATATCGAAATTGAAATATCTTATTGTTAATTCAGGTTCTCCATTTCGAATCTTATATAGAAAAAGCAATATAACACACGTACAACTAATTTGAAATTACCAAGAGGGGTTCGGCAGAAGTTGTATCAAGCCTTGTTAAGTCTTATCATTTCCGAGGAAACCGGTTACAGAGCGGCTTGTAATTCTTTTGACCATCATAGTGTATAATATTATCCGGCTTTAGTAAATAATTGAGGCATTTTCAGCGTTGTTTTCTTCTCCAACGGCCTCGAAAACTTTGGCATAAGTCATTGAAATTAAGCATGTCTGCATTTTCTCTTTGAAGATAAAGTTATGTTTACACGATCGCAAATATTTTCGAAAATTAACTCTAGGTCAATTTCGATACCCTATTGTATGTCCAATATCAATAATGTTCAGATTACGTAATACGTCATAGTCATGTTCACACATTTAGATAGGTGACGCACGAGGCTATTGAAATTGCCTTCGGTTGATGTTTCGAAAGTAGCTGCCATCGTGTGAAATGGTGTTCATATTTACCTTCATGGGGCCACCAGCATTTACACCCAAAGACACGTTATCCTTGAAATAGACTTCGAACGGGAGCAAGAGAGACGTTTCATCTTTACCTTTAACCTTCGAGATAGCTGATTCAACAACCTTCTCTTTGTCGTCGTCAATTTCAAATTGAAGGTGTCCTATTTTCAGGTTTAATGCAGCTGTGATTATTACCAACATAATCCTTGATCCTATTCCGAAAGCTTCCTCGAATTTCAGTCGAATATCGTCCAATGTCCTATTGAAGTGAAGCTATATGATATCACAGGTAAAACAGAATTTGAAACGAAGTAAGCTTCCCAGCCTTGTACTGTCAATAATAATGGTAATGATAAATAACAGGTATTCTGTAAAGCAGGGCTCCTACTTAGACGAGTTGAATTAGCGAGTTATGGCGAGTTGTGGTGATAACTCGTGAAAGCTCTTCTTGTAACTCGGGATAACTCGCAACAATTCGGTATGGCTTAGCGTAACTCTTTACAACATTCCACGACTCTACTCGAAGTCGCGAGCAGTTCCAAAATTTTGAACATGTTTAAAATTTTCGCCGATTCGTTGTAATTCGAGGTGAACTCGCCTACACTCGTAGTCGTAATATACTCGCATTACTCGTAACAAGCTCGCACTGCACTCTTCATAACTCGTAGCAACTCACCACCTTATTAAGAGTGCAGCGCGAGCTTGTTACGAGTAATGCGAGTATATTACGAGTGTAAGCGAGTTCATCTCGAGTAACAACGAATTCATCTCGAGTTACAACGAATCAGTGAAAATTTTGAACATGTTCAAAATTTTGGAACTACTCGCGACTTCGAGGAGAGTCGTGGAATGTTGTAAAGAGTTACGCCGAGCCATACCGAGTTGTCGCGAGTTATCCCGAGTTACAAGAAGAGCTTTCGCGAGTTATTAGGGACTTTTGCGTTGACTGATACGTGTGACGTCCATTCAAGGCAGTGCATTAAAAGGACGTCGATCGTAGCAATCCACGTTGTCGTTGTGCAAATCTAAAAGTCCCTATTGCGAGTGCCTCTTTGAGGCAACTTACCACAACTCGCCTTAACTCGCCAATACAACTCGGCTAAATGGGAGCCCTGCTTAACGTTTTTATAATCCAAACAGAAATTGGCGATAGTTAGTCTATTTACTCAAGCACGAACGTTAAGCGATTTAGTATAGCCTAGTGTCTCAACAACACACACAAAAAACAATGAAAATGAATAAAAGAGAAAACAAAGGAAAATAGAGATAGATAAAAAATTATGTTTTAGGTTATCTGAAATTCAGATGCACTTAAATCCCAGGAGGAATTAGACCTCCCTGCATGGTCACTGACATGTTGTTATCTCATCAAATCAGCTCTCGATTAACATAAGAAAAGGGGGATCATTGGAGACCAACGGGTACCGCTTAGGCAGTGTCTGCTATATATAGAGGGCGCAAGTAGCTACTGCAAGTAGCAGTCCCGCTTAAACGACATTTTTAAAGGTAATACAAAGTTTTAGGAATTTTTGAAAATTGGGTGGATAGTGATTCTTTACAATTTTGATATATTTGGATGCCCCTATAGATGTATTATAAGCACTAGAAAAATTAGCCCCTGAAATACTTCTGCTTTCGAGAAATATTGAATATAAAAATTTACCGGTGCTCCCGGTAAATTTTGATAAATTTCAATTATCGCCTACTGCCGTACAATGGTAGCTGCGACCATGAAAATCTCAAAATAAGTAGATGTGATATATAATTTCCAAACGGGAATAGCTAATCGGTCGATTTTAGTCAAGAAACATCGTTGTATAGCTTAATTAATATCTTGACCTTGAGAGGGTGCTATACAACATTTTGAGTTTATTATTTACAATTTCATAACTTTAGACTCGATTTCAACTGCGACAACGTTCAGTAAATATTGTAGGATTGCCTATGCTTCCAATATGTTCATTTGAACCAAATTCATGACCCAATACCAAAACTTTGTATTACCTTTAAGTGGTGTAAGTTCATATTGGATTATTTTTCCACAAAGTAAGAAATAATGAAAACAATTCAAAAACTTAAAGCTCTAGCTACGTTCTGGTTTTGTTTTGATTAATAAAACAAATAATAAAAATCGTTGAGAGTTCACTTCTTCACTATGACCGGTTTCATTTTTGTTCCTTCAGATCAAGAAATAAAATTAAAACCGGTGATAGTGAAGAAGTAAAATCTCAAGGATTTTTATTTCAAATGCTTTAGTCATTGTATAGTCTCAATAACAAACTGGAAAATGATATTTGCATGACTCATTAACTGAAATTGAAATCTCCTCTTTTATTCGCCTTTTCATAAAGACATATTAAATAAATTAGTTCATGGTTATGAGAAGTAGCGTAATATACAGATAGTGACCATTGTAGGGAATTTCTTAAATTCACTCAATTTAGTTTTCATTTATCGAGAAATCAAGAAGAAATTTACTGCTTTCTCGACTTGATCATGTCAATGAAGAGAACCTTAAACATACCTGACATGCATAGTCAAAGTCCATACACAGCGTTTTCCACTTCAGATGTACATCCAGTAGAAAAAGCAGGACACCTAATGGAAGGAGACCCTGAATAAAAGTAGAACAAATGTAGAACAATATTTACAATTACATAAGCGGACAAGAAGAAAAAAATCAATGACGGGAGTCAATATAATCTCAAATCCAAGGGTGAGATCAGATGATTCGGAATTACCTGTTTTTGGTTAAAAATCATCACAAACCTATCATTATATGTTTCTTTATTAGAATCTAGAATGAAATGTTACATTTTCAACTAGATCTTGATACAGACGATAATATATTTAAATCAAGTAGTAACCACATTTATTAACACATGTATTTATCTTCTTGTTTAAAGTAAAAGAGTTGATAGTGGTCTTTGTTTATCAAGATATATTGAGTAGTTTAAATACTGTATTGCCTTCAAGTGCCTTCATCATATAAACAATAACTAATTCATTAATTGTTTCCTTCTTTTCATAATAAGTACCTATTCAGGAGGGATGGGAGGGAGGCATCCAACGAAAATTTACCGACATATATAAAAATGTATGTCTTAACAGTTTTAACTAGGTTGACTATCCGTCGTCAGGAGTGAGGACGGATAGTCAACCTATTGGAAACGTTGAGCCTCTCCTATACCACCTTGTCCACCTATCCTCTCCTACCGGCGTTAAAGTTCTCTTTAGAACTATATTAGCTCAAGAAAGCTTTCTCAGGACTACCATGAGTCCTTTTCATATGGTGGCCCTGAAGGGACATCGCGAATAGACTAAATCGTGAAAAATATGCGATAAAATTCACGATATCGTCAATTTTATCGCATATTTTTCACGAAGAAATTCACGAAATTGACGATATCGTGAACTTTATCGTGAACTTTTCACGATGAAATTGACGATATCGTGAATTTTATCGTGAAAAGTTCACGATATAAAGTTCACGATATCGTCAATTTTATCGTGTACTCTATCGTGTACTCTATCGTGTACTCTCCTGACGGGCGCTTCGTAAACAAAACCAGCCCTAGCTGGGGGAGACAGAGAGAAGGAAAAAAGGGAAAGGGAAAGAGAAGATAAAAGGAAAGAAAGACTAATAAGAAGAAAAGAGGGAAACGGGGGGGGGGGCGAAGGGCTCTTGCCTCCTCCTCACTCCCCGCCAAAAAATAAATCAGAGAGAGAGAGAGAAGGGAAAGGGAAAGGGAAAGAGAAGATAAAAGGAAAGAAAGAAGAGGAAGAAGAGAAGAGGAAAACGGGGGAAGGGCGAAGGACTCTTGCCCCCCCCCTTCCCCCCCCCCCGCCAAAAAATAAATCAGAGAGAGAGAGAGAGAAGGGAAAGGGAAAGGGAAAGAGAAGATAAAAGGAAAGAAAGAAGAGGAAGAAGAAGAAAAGAGGGAAACGGGGGCAAAGGGCTTTTGCCTCGTCCCCCGCCCCCCGCCAAAAAATAAATAAGAGAGAGAGAGAGAGAGAGAAGAAAAGGGAAAGAGAAGAAAGAAAGAGAAAAACGAAAAAGAGGGAGAATAGGAAAGAAAGGAAAAGAAAGAAAAGAAAGGAGGCAATAGCCCTTCGCCCCTGTTTCCCTCTTTTCTTATTCTTTTTCCTCTTCTTTCTTTCCTTTTATATTTTCTTTCCCTCTCCCTTCTCTTTCCCTTTATGGCGGGAGGGGGGAGGGGGAGGTAAGAGCCTTTCGCCCTTCCCCCGTTTCCCTCTTTCCGTCTTCTTCTTCTTTCTTTCCTTTTATATTTTCTTTCCCTTTCCCTTTCCCTTCTCTCTATCTCTCTCTCTCTCCTATTTATTTGTTGGCGCGGGAGGGGGGGGGAGGAGGCAAGAGCCCCTCTTTTCTTCTTATTCTTCTTCCTTTCCTTTTTTATTCTCTTTCCCTTTCCCTTCTCTCTCTCTCTCTCTTATTTATTTTTTGGGCGGGGGGATGCAAGAGCCCTTCGCCCCCGTTTCCCTCTTTTCTTCTTCTTCTTCCTCTTCTTTCTTTCCTTTTATCTTCTCTTTCCCTTTCCCTTTCCCTTCTCTCTCTATCTCTTATTTATTTTTTTGGCGGGGGATGGGGAGGGAGGAGGCAAGAGCCCTTCGCCCTTCCCCCGTTTCCCTCTTTCCTTCTTATTCCTCTTCTTTCTTTCCTTTTATATTTTCTTTCCCTTTCCCTTCTCTCTCTTATTTATTTTTTTGGCGGGGGGAGGGGGTAAGAGCCTTTCGCCCTTCCCCTGTTTCCCTTTTTCCTTCTTCCTCTTCTTTCTTTCCTTTTATCTTCTCTTTCCCTTTCCCTTTTTTCCTTCTCTCTGTCTCCCCCAGCTAGGGCTGGTTTGTTTACGAAGCGCCCGTCAGGAGAGTACACGATAGAGTACACGATAGAGTACACGATAAAATTGACGATATCGTGAACTTTATATCGTGAACTTTTCACGATAAAATTCACGATATCGTCAATTTCATCGTGAAAAGTTCACGATAAAGTTCACGATATCGTCAATTTCGTGAATTTCTTCGTGAAAAATATGCGATAAAATTGACGATATCGTGAATTTTATCGCATATTTTTCACGATTTAGTCTATTCGCGATGTCCCTTCAGGGCCACCATATTTTCAGGACTACTACACGTACACGAGAAAGATTACCAACAGTCCTTTTCTAATCCTCCTCCTCTCACATGGTTCAACCGTAAGCCTTCTGTATAATTTCATGATTGTTTTTTGTAGTGCAGTGTAATGTTTTCGAGAAAATATGAAGCATAAGAAGACTGAATAAATACCAGGAGAGGGGGTTGCAAATGCTGTTGATGATTCCCAAGAAGATGATTCTCGATCTTCCTATTTGTTTCTTCATCTCCTGGTTGAAGGATGTAAAACTGATTCACTGGAACCTTGTACCCATGCGATTTGTTGACCTGTATGTGAAATAATCCATGAACTTATTTCAATCTCATTGCATCATTATTATAGTGAGACAATATTACAGTGAGCAGGTCCACAGACACGTATTTAAAGGGAAATCCTACCTTGATAGCAAACTACTCTCGAGGAAAGCCGAAAAATAGAGAAGTATATGACTAGTGAAAGTTTGAATGAAATCTGACCAAAATAAGAAAGTTATGAATTGTTGAAAGTTCTAATCACTACAGACATGTGCTCTTTAAATTGGCTAAATCTGTAATGTCTCGTGGATGGAGTGGGACAAGTTTCCCTTTTGTTCAAACACACAAAATTACTAAAATTTCAATTTTTCAAAAATGTATGATTCAGGAGGGTCTATCCTCAAACCCCGTGTCCACACCCAACATGTTCCGTGATTATAGGCGTGATTAGTTATACCGTTTCGGGATAGTTATACTGTTTCGCGATAGTTATACGATGAAATTGTTTGTGTGGACGCTTACTAACTATACGTCGTATAACAAAACTTCGTATAACGAAACGATGCCCAAACATGCGTTTCGTTATACGACGTATATATAATCACGCCTAATCACGCCTAATCACGGAATATGTTGTGTGTGGACGTAACTTGTATAACTAGTCGAACTAGAACGGTATAACTGGGCGGGGCTTAACGTGACCTCGAGCGAAAGGAGACCTGACCTCTCATTTCCGCTTCCGTTTCATGATCGCAGCATAGCAAACTGCGCACCTATACGACATTTCGCTGTAGAGTTTCAGGATTACTTTCGTGTGTGTGTGGACATCCTGGAATTTATACGATGATTATTTATACGACATTTCTTGTGTGTGGACACCCTGAAATGTATACGATGATTCTTTATACGACGTTTCGTTATAGAGTTTCGGGATAAATTGTTTTGTGTGTGGACACGCTGTTAGAGGACTTATGATAATATGCTAACCATAATATATTTTGAATAGTTTCCCAAGGGAGAAGGCACTAGGAGAATAATTTATATTGTGTACACGACCAACAGAAGAGGTATCCGTGACTACGTCACAATCCACTGACTGAGATACGCATAGACTTGGTGATCTCATATTTCAAACATTCATAATTTTCTTATTATTGTTCCGATTAATATCAATTTTCGCCATTATATTTATCTTAACTTTATTCTTACATACAAATCAATTTTTTTTGCACTGGATGTGCAACAATAAATCTCAAGAGGGTAAAAGTAAAGGTTGCTGACCGGAACAGTTCAAGGTAAATTTGTCAACCTATCCCCAACATAAAGTATGCCTCAGATTATCACTTTGCTACTTTGTTACGTTCTGTTGCTATAGGTCTAGTGTCTACATCACTGTTTCACAGTTATGAATATTCAAATTGCTATAATATGTCACATGAAAAGTCAGAAATACAGAACGACCAATATCAGTTTTAAATTGAAAACTAAATCATTTCCATTTCCCAAACATACGAACCTGTCTCAAGAGTAGCAATACCGCTAAGTATGGGTTATTATGTGGTATCGACACCTTTTTGTCCAGACAACACTTCAGCTCATTCCTGAATGCCTGTACGTAGACCTTAATCACTCTGGCTAAAAGATCCGAGTCATCACCCCACCAACGAACTGTCAGGCGAAAATAAAATATAGTTTATATGGTCCAATAGTCTACGTTATCAAGACGCATTCTATGCTTTAAAGTAGTCTAAAATCAACCAGTTGTAGTCAATAATTAAATAAGTTTTTATTTAATTCACGACTGAGAAATGTATTTGATCGTAACGTAATGACTCCCATATACTTGCAAATAGTAGACCTCTACGACCTAATATTTTGAATTGACCGTAATAATGTAATGTTATAAAATCGAGATGTTTGAACGACAGGAGTGGGTCCGATGCCCTGGCCTGAGATAATAACAGGGAACATTATATGCTTCAAGTCACTTTTGATTTTGTTTTTACCTAGCACTTCGAAGTTCCTCTTTGCTGCTTCATACATCAAGATCAATGTTTCTGCCATTTCTCTGATGATTCGATCACCCCACTTTGTATCCGTTGTATCCGTTGTATCCGGCCTGTCAAAGGCTGGACACTCGAGTAGGATCGGAACTACTCGGAGAAGATCGGGTTCGATTCCATCCTTGCGTAAGTCTGAACGCATGTCACTCATGTGCCGGAAGATTACTTCTGCCACCTGCATCAAACATGAGCCAAACGATAAGCAAGAATGGGATGAATAGTTTTAAAAGAATGGACAATATGCAGAGAGGTGTAGACACGACTTCAGAATACGAAAAAAGTTAGACACGACTTCGTGTCTAAAGTTAGACGGGACTTAGACAGGACTTAGACAACTGTTTAGTTTAGACACGACTTCAGAATACGGGCCACAGAGTTTGGCCAACCCGATTCGAGTTGGGCAAACTCTCTGCATAGATGGCTCTGGGGGGGGGGGGGGGTGGAGTAGGAAGGAGTCTCTTGTGCATTAGGAATGCTTGATTCAATCAGTATACTATATGGTAGAGTATTAAATTAAATTAAAAATGATTTATTAAAAATCATACAAAGCAGCCCGTAAGCTGAATTGCATATCGATTCACAATAAAATAGCAGTAAAATTTGAACTTACAAAAGAATACCTTAATCTTAACAATTTAAAAGCAACATAGTTCCAGACAGTACATTATAAGATGAATCATCCTCGGGGTGTTGTTATGCAACACTGAATGAAGGAGAAGAGAGAGAGAGAGAGAGAGAGAGAGAGAGAGAGGATGGAGAGAAAGAGAGAGAACGATGAGCGCATTAAGAGAAAGAGGGAAAGAGAGAGATATACAGTGCGTCCTAGAAAAAACGAAACCGAGAATTATCAATGTTTTATCATAACTTAATCACATTTATAATTACTAAATGACACATAATATTTGGAAAGCTTAGATCCTCCTCCTCCTTTTTAAAAAAAAAGGCATGCATGAAGTCTTTCGCTTACGGCTGATTGTCAACGAAATGGAGTTAAGTCTTTTGTCAACTGTGTTTGTTGCTACGGCAGGCACCCAGTGTGAAAACGAATTCGTTTGATAAAATTATGGAAATGCAAGCACTACTTTAAACAAACAGAACTTTGTTATTCCTAACCCATTTTTCCTGATTGAGGTGTCATTATGAAAGAGCAGAACCTCAACTTTCTAGTAATGTGATTTTCTCTTTGAAATTCGGATACCGTCCGCCAAATGACTTTTTGGTTTCCTCTCTTCAAGTTCATTTTAATCACTCATGCGTGAAATATGCATCATTATGAGTTGCATTAAATGAAAGAAGAGGATCTAAGCTTTCCAAATATGTGTCATTTAGTAATTATGCATGTGACTAAGTTATGATAAAACATCGATAATTCTCGGTTTCGTTTTTTCTGGGACGCACTGTATATATATATATATATATATATATATATATATATATTAGAGAGTGCGATGAAAAAATGAGAGAGAAAAGGAAAGTTTCAACAGGACCTACATTTAATACATTATAACGACAGAAAGTAACTTACATGAAGACATGGATTGAATGGCATAATTAAACTGCAAAATGAAAGGAGACACATAATTATTTAAATCTTTTTAAATGAAAAGAGGGCGACCAGCCGAGAATCATCGAGTACAAAAATGATCAGTAAAACATGACGATTAACAAAATATTACAATCGATATTTGGCGGTTAGAGGGGAAAAGGGGAGTGAGGAAAGAAGAGAGAAAGAGACACTGATAATCAGAGAGAGAGAGAAAGAGAGAGCGATGAAAGAGTGAGGGAGGAAGAGAGAGATGAAAGGATAAGAGAGAGAGAGAGAGAGAGAGAGAGAGCGAAATAGATGTGGTGGATCTCCAACTGGCAATAATGTGCGATGTCATGTACGCGTAACGCATGTCACAAAATACAAAGATGACTCCTATTAGATTCGTGCACAAAATTACTCGAAGTGTCGATTTTGTTCGTGATTTTTAAATAATGGAACAGATAGTTATTAACAAGTAAAGCATATCGCCCATAACAACTTAAGAACATAATTATGGCTATCCCATCATGAATTCGAAAATGAAATTCTTATATTTTGTGTAGAAATATTTTACAGTTCTCCTTGTCGGGGCCTTCGTGTTACACATCAGAAACAAATTTATTGACAAAAAGAAAGTTATCAATCTCAAATGTCAATTTTCATGACTTTCTTCTATCTTTGATAGCCTATCTCAAATATACTCCTCCCCGACCCCGTATTTGTCTGATTCCACTAAAGCCAACTTTTTACGAAGGGGTACCAATTAGTTCACGTGGAAGAGAGACAGACAGAGAGAGAGAGAGAGAGGGGGGGGGGGGGGGGGGAGAAAGATAGGATACACAAAAGGGGACATTATTTTTGCCAAACACATAAAGAAGCGAATGGAGAAAAAAAAAAAAAAGCAAAACAAAACAAATAGGGAAATAAAAACATGCCCATTAAATCTTTGTGCTCAGAGGCAGCGCTCCTGGAGGTCAGGGGCACAGTGCCCCCTCACTTTTTAAAATACCCCTAAAGTGCCCCTTTTTACATACAAAAATACACCCCTTTTCCGTTTTGAAAACGTACTTGGACATGGTGAATAGAAGCAGAAATATAAGAAAAAAATAAAGAAGGAATGAATGTTTTAGATATCTATGTTTTAACTGAGAAATCTCCATCGTACCTCAACACTAAAATTCCCCCCTTTCTCAATGTCATAATGAAAGTGGTCACCGATAATGCTTGAAGGAAAAATTTTGTTTTGTTATTAAAGTGGAAAAAAATATAAAAATTTAAATAATATTTTGTTAACAGCGAACTGAACAGATATTTAGCATAACAAATCATGACCGAATTGCCGAGTTGTAATATGATATTTGACACTTTGATTTTTTATTTCAGAAATGTTGACTAAACTCAGTCAAACAAAAATTACTATATGCTTGACTTTAACAATGTCCTGCGATCACAATGAATCAATTAGAGAGTGACTCCATAAAGAACAGTCATTTTATGCATAATATTAATGTTATTCCCAGAAGATGACGTTTGCAATCATAAAATAAAATAAAATAAAAAAGAGAGTTCTGCATACATGAATGTTACAAACTAAAAGTGTTGTCGATTGATTGATTGATTGATTGATTGATTGATTGATTTTATTCGTCAAGTATAGTACATTGAATGCTTACATAGAGCAAAATGAAACGAGAAGATACATTGACAGGATAACCCATGAAAGCCGGAAAAGGCTTATTTCCAACGGGGTCCTATAAAGTACGTGTACAGTACGGCATGAGAATAAAATATCACAACTAATAACTACTACGAATATTACGAATAAATAATATAACATAAACAACAACAAAAATTTCTAGAACTTATAGCAAACAATGATCTACGGTATATTATGCAAGATTAAACTTAAAAACATGCGCTACACATAATGAACTGTGATTTAAGATAACTGATATTACTGTTCTTGAAGGGATTCATGCTTTAGGTATTGTTTTAATACACTTTTAAAGTGTAAAAAATTCTTAACTATTTTGACATGTTTTGGGAGAGAATTCCAAAATTGGATACCATTAAAATAAAAAGAGTTTCCAATTTGTCCTTTTCGCTTGGGTAAAACAAAATTAAAATGACTATTTCTTGTATCGTATCCATGGATATTTGAGACACGAGTAAAATTATTAGTAATATAATGATCTACATCTGAGTAGTATATTTTATGGACATGGTGTAACACGAGTTGTTTAGACCTTTGACCTACATAGAGTATACCTGCTTCTTCAAGTTCATTTTTCCCGACGTGTGTTCTTGGGCCTAAGCAATTAATAAATCTTACCATCTTATTCTGAATTATTCTTAACTTTTTCTTATCCATCTTGCCCAGACTACTGTACCAAGCAGCATTAGCATAATCAAATAAACATTGTATCAAAGCAAAACACAAAATACGTCTCGACTTCATGTTCATACAAGTTTGGTATCTATACAAAAATTTTAAGCGAGAATTAGCCTTTTTGGCAATTGAATCTACCAAACCTGTCCATGACAGATCACTAGTTAAATTTATTCCTAAATATTTTACTAAATCTTTACTCTCAATCACTTGATTATTATAGGTAACCTTGAAGTCACGTGTATATTTAAACTTTCCCTTCGAACAAAATAAAATACTTTCTGTTTTTCCAACATGTAAACTAAGCTTGTTGTCTGTCATCCATTCGATGCATTTTGCCAATTCTGCACTTAGTTTTTCTTCAATTGACTTAGGATTTGTATCTGAATATAGTAACACACTATCGTCAGCATATAAAAGTAATTTAGAATCATTAACACAAGTACACATATCAATAATATAACACATAAAGAGAATGGGGCCTAAAATGCTCCCTTGTGGAACCCCGCATTTAATAGGCTGGGAATCAGATATTACCTTCTGCATAGTTACCACTTGATGGCGATTAGTTAAATATGATCTAAACCATTTAACACATGCCGAATCCAAACCCATCACTTCCAATTTCTTTAACAGTATGTTATGATTGACAGTATCAAAGGCTTTTTGTAAGTCCAGAAGAACCATTCCAACAAAGCGCCCTTGAGAAACTTCATTCCTGACAAAATCCGATAAATGTATTAAATATGTTTCAGTGGAATATCCGTTACGAAAGCCGGACTGAAATTCATATATTAACTTTTTTTCTTGAAAATATTTCTCTATTTGAGCATGAACCGATTTTTCCAAATTTTTTGAAACTACGCTTAAAACACTGATAGGCCTATAATTACCAACGTCAGTTTTGTCTTTCTTTTTATGTAGCGGTGTTACTTTTGCAATTTTCATGTCGTCAGGAAAGGTAGAAGACATAAGAGATAAATTGATTATATAATTCAAAGGTTCATACAAATTTCTCGCCCCATCTTTTAAAAATCTGGCTGGTATCATATCTAGTCCAGTACTTTTCGATACTTTCAACTTGTTTAACTCATCTAAAACAAACTTTTCTATAACTGGAGAAAAGTGAAAACTATCTTTTGAGATGTCTTCTCGTCATAAAACTTTTGAAATCTTTCACTGTCGGCATGGAATTTGTTCGTGTTTACTGGTAATTTACACGCTAACTTGTCAGCCACAGTTGTAAAATAATTATTGAACTCATTTGCTATTCTTGATTTATCATGACATAATTCTCCCTGGACATTAATAACTGTCTCTTGAGCACTTTTCCCTTTGCCTTTTAGACCTAAACCCTTCAAATTTTTCCATAACTTCCTGGAGTCATGTTTATTTTCTTCAATTTGATCTTGAAAATATTCGACTTTAGCTCATTTAACCTTTCTTTGTACTAGATTCCTTAATGCTTTGTATTTTCTTGCGAGATCCAAATTACTAACATCCCTTTTCATATTTTTGTAAGCTACATTTCTCTCTTTAATTATCGCAATAATTTCATTGTTCATCCATTTTTCTGTTCTTTGCTTGATTCTTACTTGTTTAAGAGGTGCACTCATATTAACTATTGATAAAAAAATAGTTTTAAAATTTGCCCATGCCATATTTACTTCGTTACATTCTGTTATTTTAGACCAATCGGCTAGAGATAAATTTAAATTGAAATTAAATTGAAATTGAAATTGAAATCATCTACATTATAACTTTTCATTCTTCTAATGGATATAGTTTTGTAGTTTTGTGGTACCTGTTCTATGAGTTTGGTGTTGTCTTTGAGCAGGAGAAAGGTTTCCTTCAGTGAGTCAATTTTCAAGGCCGCATATTGGTCTCTGCAAATGAAATAAACATGTAGATTACAATACTTTTATCAATATATATAGATAGACCTACAGAAAATAATGATGTGGTATAATAATGTTGACTTGTAACAGTCATGCGGGGGCTATAAGCTAAACGTATACTGTGTATGGTTATAATTATTAAGATAAATTTCCAATGAATTAGACAATATTCAAACAAATCTGTATAAACTGTAAACCAATACAAGTATTCAATGTCGTTTGTATCGAATCATACATACAAGGTGAAACTCTTCAAATGTTTCACAATTATGGCAAATGGAAGACTCCTTTATGTCATCGATATGAATCCTCTCTGGGCTATACACAATACTTTGTTTGCCGTGGCAAAATATCATATTAATAATAATAATATTACCAAGGGAGGAGTCATCAGCTTCAGTGATGTTCTTCCTGAAGGCCCTGCAATTATTATAACCCCTCAATTAACAGGTACCCACTTACACCTGGGTGAAGAGTGGCAAATGTAGATAAATGTCTTGTCAAAAGATGTAAGTACTTGGCTGAGATTCGAACCCTCAACTCTTATATTGAGTGTCAAGTGAATGAAAGGTGATGGCGGATCCAGGGGACCATGGGGAACCCCCTCCCCGTCTAAAACTGATGCATTTTCCTTCTGTTTTTTTTTCTTTGGCAGAAGGACTAATAACTCATTTGAAAATGTTCCATTATCCACTGAGGAGTCTAAAATAGTTCGTTTTGGATTCGATCCGATTCCAAATTAAAGTGGAATCCACTCCAAGGAGTGGTTTGCATTATTCTCCTGAGAATGGTTTTAATAGTGTGTATTTCTCCTCCAAAACAAAATTGTCACTAACATGAATCCTGAAAGAGTGCACTCCCACTACTGTAGATTTAAAGAGTGAGATAAACCCCCTTTTGTCACATGTGCCACCAACCCCTCTTCACACCCATCAGAAAAACCTGGATCCACCACTGTTTATCAATACATTCAATTCGATGTGGTTTATTTTATTTTAAAAAAATAGTAGTCTAGGGAATAATATCGCAATGTTTACAGTCAATGTACAAAGGTCATAAAATAGGATCATCGATTTAAACAAAACAAAACATTTAATGAACAAAGCATTAATGATAAGAATTTAAAGTACTTAATCATTCGAAATAATCGAACTTTCATACAAGTATAAAGCTTTGGAAACAAAATGTTCATCATTATGCAAAATAGAAGTAAAAGATCACTCGAATATTTAGCTGGAAATTAGCTGATTTATATATGATGCAGTATAAAAGACAAAATCTTCTGAATTTATTATTCCAAGATACATAATCATGTGTAAATCAAAGGTTTAATGTTGGATATAAAAGAAATAAAACTATATATTTTTGTAATACAAATATAAAGAAACATGGCTAGTAAGTATCCTTACGGACCTTACCCGAGCCTAATGAAATCAGTATCTCGGAATGCTTCTACCAGACATCTTGGTTTCATTGCTTTAAACAGGTCGGTTCGTTGCTTCTGAGTTAGATCAGCTCCAGAATTTAATCTGAAGATGCTCTCCAGTACTATCTTGGAATTGGTTGCCATGGTTATTGGTTCCTGAATATATCCAGCTGAAGATGTTTTAAAATTGAAATTAAAAGCAAAATATTTATATTTTGGCCATCTTTTCAACGAAAATGAGGTTTTCCGTGGTATTCAATTTAATTTTTGAATCCAATACAGAATATTTCATCTAGTCTTCAATGATGCATACACGGATCTATCAGGGAAGGGGCTACCCCCACTGAAAAGTCGATCTCTACAAAGTCTACAAACGCTAGGTTACCCAGCAGTTGTGGAATTTCATCGTTTTTAAACATGCAACGCCCCCCTCCGCCTCCGCCTGCACCTTTCTAATAACCCTATATCAGTCTCTACAATGGAGATGGATTGAATTCCTGCAGACTGGACATAGTCAAAGATAGACGAAAATAAGAACATATTCATTCCTTATTCATTTTTCCATACAGAATATTTGAACAATAAATCAATCACTGATATTAGGTAAGATAAGATAAGATATATATTCGTCTTTCTCTCAAATGACACATAGAACATAACATTAGATCATTATACATTAACAATGCAAAATAACAAATTATGGCAATGATAAAAACAAAGTTAACTAAAAGAAAGACGAGGAGACCCTGATAAAAGCAGAGTTTGTAAGTTTTGGGTTCCCTTCTGAGCCAAATAAACAAAGATGAGTAGATATTTGTGACTACCTAAGAATACAATAGGGAAAAGGGGGTATAAAAAACAAGAAGTTCACACACACAACAACAAACAACAACAACAACAAAAACGAGAGACGAGACTAGACAAGACGGGAGAAAAGAGAAAATATGAGAAATAATAGAAGACTACAACACATCGCCAATAGGTACAGCACACAACGGGCACAAGACAACAGGGGGAGGGAATAAGACTAGAGATTGACAATCTGAAAATATATTGATAACACCAAACAAATATATTAAAATGGTGTCAAATGAGTACCTTAAATCCTAGCTTTCAAATGAGTATTACGTAATTATTGTACGTACCGTGATAAAAACCTTCTCAGTCAGTGTACTTCATGTGAATGTTATAATAATGAACGACAGCAAAAGTGTTTACAAATAGACGGGGCTGAATTGCGCTCGTACCATAATTCATAACACTAAGCACAGCGCCGTATGGTACGTTCATTCCCACATACCGTACATGCAATGCGGGGAATCCCCGTCTCGCTAATAATAGTAGTTGCGTAATCTCTTCGGTCATTCATTTACAGAAAGGTTTGCATTGCGAAAACGGCATGTGCAATCTAGACTGACCTCGCAAGACAATGTATTTGACTGTGTGTAGGGTGTATGTATATTGATGTGTTTTCTTAGTTCTAGCTCGGTTACTGTGTGATTGACCCGGCCCCCTCACTCAGTGTTATTTAGGGTACGCATATGCGTGTTCCAACCGACCCCCCCCCCCTTTTCAGCAAAAGTCCGGTGTGTAAAGTCAATACGGCTCGACCTTTTTCTTTTGTATACGAGCCTTTTTCAGCATCCCCCCCCCCCTTTTCAGCAAAAGTCCGGTGTGTAAAGTCAATACGGCTCGACCTTTTTCTTTTGTTACGAAAAGGACATTTTGGCAACACGCATGCGGTCATTTTGAAACCTGAGTGGGGGGGCCGGGGTGATTGAGTGGCGGCATTTCCTCCGAGGAAAGTCACTACACAACCAAATTTCCAGCTTCAATCAAGGTCCAACACTAGTTTACTTTAACAATAACCATTATCCTTAACCTAACAAAATAAAAACAAATTGCAAACCTAAATTTAACCGTACACGTCTGAGAAATATATCCAGGAGCGAATGCGGATCACAAACTATATGTCAGTTATTATCTTTCTTTTCCTCTTTGAAAAGCATCAAAATAGACCTAGACCCGGGTCTTTTCATGGATCGCATGGTGACACTTTTGTCGGTAGTAAGACGTTTGTTTGTTGTTTTATTCTTGTAAGGCGATTATACAATCCTTGTAATATGTATGTTCTTGAACTTAACTTGCCATAATGACGGTGATAATTGAGTACCTTAATTCCTAGCTTTCAAATTTATAGTTTGAACGTAATACGTACCGTGATATGACCCTTCTCAGTCAGTGTACTGCTACGTGAATATTATGATAATGAACGACACAAAAATGTGTATAAACAGACAGACTGGTTGGATTGCGCCGTGATTGCGCTCGTACCATAATTCATAACACCAAGCACAGCGCCGTATGGTACGTTCATTCCCACATACCTGCAATGCGGGGAATCCCCGTCTTGTTATATAGTGGTAGCAAAAGAATGGTACAAGCGACAAAATGCCTATACAGGTACTAGTAGGATGGCAGATTTTGAATGCTTATATATAAGCAGGGTAGTTGTAGAGAGGGAGAATGGTAGTAGAGGTGGGGTGGTAGTAGAGGCAGGATGATAGTAGAGGTAGGATGATAGTAGAGGTATAGGGTAAAATGCAAATGGACAGTGCACTCATAATGAATAACCTAAAACACTCAATTGTTAAAGTAATTTATTTTACCGAAAATATATTGATATATAATTGATATTTCATACTTGTCTAATTTGTCAGTTAGCAGTACAATTTAGAAAAGAATTCCATAAAATATCAAAGCATTTCTCCAAGCGTAATAGAGTGGTGAAGTGTGACGTCATCAAAATTCAATTTTTAGAATTTTTCAATCTTTTCTTCATTTTCCGAAAGAGCATCCAAAATAATGTCCAAATGTCGAAAACAAATTAAATATGTTAAGTATTGGCTGAGATATGACCATCTTAATAAATATATTTCCTATAGGAACTCAGTGTTACATACAGTGCGTCCCAGAAAAAACGAAACCGAGAAGTATCGATGTTTTATCATAACTTAATCACAACCATATTTAATGAATGATACATATTTGGAAAGCTTAGAGTCTCTTCTTTCAGTTGATGCTACTCACGTGATGCATATTTTACGCATGAGTGATTAAAAGCAATTTTAAGGAAAGAAACCAAAAAAGATATTTGGCGGGCGGTATCTGAATTTCAAAGAGAAATTCATATTTCTAGAAAGTTCATTTTCTGCTCTTTTATATGAGCAGATTTGACAAAAGACTTAACTCCGTTTCGTTGACAATCAGCCATGCATGAAGACTCTCGTCTACGGCTGATTGTCAACGAAACGGAGTTAAGTCTTTTGTTAATTTCGTTTATTGATACGGCAGGCAGCCAGTGAAAACGAATTCGTTTAATAAAATTATGGAAATGCAAGCACTACTTTAAACAAACAGAACTTTGTCATTCCTCGCTCATTTTTCCTGATTGAGTTATCATATGAAAGGGCAGAAACTCAACTTTCTAGAAATGTTAATTTTTCTTCGAAATTCAGATACCGCCCGCCAAATGTCTTTTTAGTTTCCTTCCTTCAAATTGCTTTCAATCACTCATGCATAAAATATGCACTATCTGAGTAGCATCACATGAAAGAGGAGACTCTAAGCTTTCCAAATATGTATCATTCATTAATTATAGTTGTGATTAAGTTATGATAGAACATCGATACTTCTCGGTTTCGTTTTTTCTGGGACGCACTGTATATGCTCTGAGTTCCTATATTTTTTATGCTCTTTCGGAAAATGAAGAAAAAATTGAGAAATTCTAAAAAATAGTTTTGTTATGACATCACAGCTTCGGTACTCTATGGCTACATTTCTATTCGAATATTGTAATTACATCACAGTTACATGCTATTATTATATAAAAATCGTTGAAAGTTCTTAGTCACAAAATGCTTACAATTTTAATACAATCAAAATCAGTAATTTATTTTCAACATGTTTATTTTTCATCATGTTTATCATGGTTTCATGTTTCTTTCATATTCTATTTTACATATTTACTTTCAGTTTCATTTATTTCTCCTCAAGAGATCAACAGATACAAAAACATATATAAGCAGACAAATGTATGATAATACATAAGAGGAATTATAAAAAGTGAGGAAGGCAGTGGCCAAAAAGGAAACAAACCTTGTAAGAGGCCAACCCTTTAAGAAAACAAGATATACAATATGTAACATAAAACACATCAAAAAGGAACACAAACTAAGATAAGAAATGAAGTAACTAACCTAATGAACAAACACAAGAGCCCAATACTGAATCTAATATCTAGATAATAAAACTGCTTTATATTTACTTCTAAAAAAATATACTGAGGAGCTATTTTGAATGTTAAAGGGAACTGAATTCCAAATTCACTGGACCCTGGTAAAATAAGCTATTTTTAAAAAGGGAGGTATTGCACTTTGGGCTGCGGATATATCGAGAATTTCTTGTGAAATAATTATGCACAGATGTATTTAACCGGAAATATCTCAATAACGAATTTGGCAACAGATTTTGTTTATAAGAAAACATAAACAAGGCTATATTCAGTTTTAATAAGTCCATAATATTGAACAGTTTTCAAGGAGGAAAATAAGTGTCCATAGTGAGAAAGGTAAGGTGAGCGAGTTATAATTCTCATTGCCTTTTTTATAAACGAAATATTCTATTAATATGTATTTGGAAAGTATGACCCCAGGCTATATTACAATAATTTAAGTACGGTAAAATCAAAATATTATACAATATAAGAAGAATTCTCTATGAAGTTTATATATAATTTCAATGTGTTGGCAATCTTATTACAGACGGCACCAGCATGTTCATTTCATGTTAACCTATTATCAACAGTGATATCGAAAGGTAGCAAATTCAACTTCAATGACAGCCATGTCATTTAAATAGACATCAATTTTGAAAGACGTTTTATTTTTGTTCGTAAAAACCATAAAATTTGATTTCCTAGTTAATTTATTGACAATTAGCCACTTAAATACATATTTCAGTTCATTATTAAAAACATTTTGTAAAGTATCGAAATTATGGTGAGACATGAACAAGCTGGTGTCATCTGCATACCAAATGCAATTCAACATTTTAGAAATATTGCCCGAGTCCTTTTTTGTAAATTATAAACAAAAGCGGGATCAAGATCGAACCTTGATCTTTATTTGGAGCCACTATCTTTTGGCAAGATATTAACCTCCACTTGCTACCCTCCACCCATGTGTAAATGGGTACCCAGTAAGATGCGACCGTCATTGTTGGTCAAACAGTTTTCGAGCGTCAAGTAACACCTGACTGGAATGTAAATTATTTCCTAATCGAGATTCAAACCTTTGTTGCTTGTGATCCTGAAGGTGATACTAAAAAAATGAGGTGCCGTATGAAAGATCATGTTTATCTCCATATTTCGAAAGGTGCATCATGTAGATCTAGGCCCACAATCGAGATCGGCGGTCATCTGCGTTGTGTGCAAATGTAGCCATCAAATTTATCGCACAAAAACTGTATGGTAGCCGCGCTCCGCCCAAACTAAGTTTTAACATGTAAACCAATGGGGATCGCAACTATAGGTTTTCCCGCCCAACTTCGTAAACTTAGCATCCGAATTAACGTTACCTTCATTCAAGTTCGTATGAAATTGAATGACTATGTAGATCAACATTCAAAAAGCTAATAGCGTCATTCAATTTAATTTAGTAGCATGCGATTTCATACTCTTGTCACGGAGACGTGCAAAACGAGCATTCAATTTAGAAAAGCGTGCAAAGAACATTCAAATTCGCGCCGGGCAGACGGTGGTATGTATTCGTGCATTCAAGTTCGTGATTAAGCATACTATGTGACATTTTTGCATTGCTTTTCATTTGATGTTAACTTGTCACTTCATATACTTCTGTTTGAATAATTTATGCAAAGTTTACTTGGAGGAATGACATGCGTATTCGTTTGTAGATATCTGTCATTACACAGGTATAACTGTCCCCAGAGAAGGTGCACAATTTGTGACTTCTCTTCTAAGCACAATCTATATATAAACAGATCCTGGACAGAGGTAGAGTTCAGCTTTAATAAACATGGACATGATGGAAACAAGATACGATGATGAATAAAGAAAAAGATGTTAAATGAAAAGATAGAAAGATCACCTACTCAATCAAGATTGATCAAAACAAACCATTTAAAAAATAACTTCAAAGACATGTATAATGAAAAATATGAAAATATGAATAAAGAGATGTTTCAACAAAAATAAAGAATGTCAAAAGAAAGAGAAAACATAAAATGCAATATAAATATATCAGACAAATAAGAAGATGGTATAATGTGAAATCACGTCAGAAAAGACCATAGAGAAAAAGAATAAATAAATGAACATGAAATACTGAATATCCTAATAAACATCGAACATCATACTAACTGTGATTATGAGGTCTAGTTTTAATTTGAATGACCCGATTGCGAAAGAGGTTGCCCATAGACGAAAATGAAACCGCAATTCGCCAAAGAATTCTCCTCCCGCTCAACTTTAGCGAAATTGAATGACCCTTAAGCATTTCCAAATTGACTGAACCAAGCTTTAATTTGAATGTGCATGTTTAGAAAATTCGGTGACTAGAAACGAAATTGAACGCATCAAAAATGAAACAGTGTAGCAACAAGTAGAGAAAATTTGCTCGTACATGAATGCACGTTAATGAAATTGATTGCTGCTATGACGAAATTGGCCGGGAAAACATATATTTTCCTGGTACCAATAATCTTGCGGGAATATCACTCATGAACTATTGGCATTGTTCATCTCTATAAGGGAAAGGCTAAAATCACGACTGCAATTTCGACCAATCAGATGGCGATATTTCTAAAGAGAAGTATATAATATTGAATAGCCCGTTAAAGGGATCGTTTAACAATGTTAAATCTGAGATACGCGGCCCTATGTGTTATCAGTGTCTGTGATATGGTGTAATATTGAAGCCCTAAAAAAATGCGCTTCAAAATGATCAAGAAATGCCTCAAAAAAGTAAAAATCGTTGAGTGACCGGTTTTACCATACTCGTTTTTCCCAATAGACTGTAGTGTTATGAAAACCGTTCGGCAAACGGTTTTCAAAATTTGTAATTCCAATCATAAATATCTTGATAATCAGACAGGCGATCGGCTTGTAAAAGTCTTGGGGTTCCTGACTGGCCTAAAGGTTTATAATTATCGTTGCAGCATGAGCTAAATCCAAAATTTTGTTTCAGAATCTGAGACAAAGTTACCGGATCCCTTTAAAAGCAGTGGAGAGATATTCATCTAATCGAAAAAGAGCTTTAACAATTTGGGATGTCGTAAAAATCATTTCTGTGGAAGAGATTTTTTCTATTTTAAAATTGTTTGCTAAATTGTTTTGTGTGTTTCATATTATTGTACTATGTTTCTTGTATTATTGTAATGCTAGTTTGAAGCATATTTCCACATTGTGGAAGAAATAAATATATATCTTAATATCTAAATTATGTTTCATGAAAGGACATTGTTTAACAAACTGATATATGACAAAAATGGTTTGATATATTCAGGGGCGTTAAATCCTTGGCAGGAGGGGGTTTTGCCCCCAATTATTTCAGAATCAAATAAGTGCAGGTACATGTAATTCAATGCTAAACATCCACTGTTAGAACGCAAGAAACTTTTTTCGTATGTATTTATTTATTTATTTATTATAGTAACACTGTCGTCCGTCCTTCCGTGCGTGCGTGCGTGCGTACGTGCGAGCGTCCGTAACAAATTTGGTTTCAAAATGATATCAAAATACAGGCTAAGTTCGATTTTGGAGTACATAGGTCAAAGGTCAAAGGTCATAGCTCATTAATTATGCGAAAAAATACACATCTGGTTTCTGGTTTCTGATCGATAACTTTAGTAATGTTTGACAAATTTTAATGAAATTTGATATGAAGGTACATGATATAAAAATACAGGCCAAGTTCGATTTTGGAGAACGTAGGTCAAAGGTCAAAGGTCATAGCTCATTAAATATGCGAATCTGGTTTTCGATCCATAACTTTAGTATTGTTTGACGGATTTTAATGAAATTTGATATGAAGGTTCATGGTATCAAAACACAGCCGAAGTTCGATTTCGGAGTATGTAGGTCAAAGGTTCACGCTCATTAAATATGCGAATCTGGTTTTCATT
Organism: Strongylocentrotus purpuratus; assembly: GCF_000002235.5. NCBI lineage: Eukaryota > Metazoa > Echinodermata > Echinoidea > Camarodonta > Strongylocentrotidae > Strongylocentrotus > Strongylocentrotus purpuratus. Next base: position 346,610 of record NW_022145605.1, on the reverse strand, counting down.
CGATAACTTCAGTAATGTTTGACGAATTTTAATGAAACTAATATGAAGGTACATGGTATCAAAATAAGTTCGATTTCTGAGTATGTAGGTGAAAGGTGAAAGGTCATAGCTCATTAAATATGCAATAACACCTAATTATATATGTGAAAATGTGGTTAACTTCTTTGCCTAGTAATATAATAGTACAGTCCAATGGAGGTAACGTGTTTTGACGTATATAGGCCATTTGTACCCTGCGAGGGGATACTACGCTGTGCGTTGACTTGTTTATTTTAGTATTATTTCAAAAGGGTGGTCTCATTTCAAGTCAATTTCTGGACCTGCTCTCCCAGAACATGTACAATAAATTTAAAAAAAAAAGGAATTCAAAACATACATACTAAGGTAAAAATATACATGGCATTTGCAATAATTCAATATTATTATATTAATAAGAAAAAGGAAAAAAAGATTGAATATATAGGTAACATAAAAACACACATTAACAACTATAAGAAAAAGCTCAATAATGATTGACAGATGATGTTTGTTTGTTTGGTTGTATTTCTGCGTTATTGGTCGCTAGAAGAAGTCCAATAAAGGTACTGGTAAAGCATTATCAAGCTTTGCCATTGTGTGTAAATGTGTTTTTACAGACGCGTATCAATCAAATATGATTCATACGTCTGGGTTAACGTCAATTTTTGTTTCTTGTCTGTGTTCAAGGGGGGGGGGGGGTGTTGAGTTACAAACGAATACTGGGCACTTACCCTGTTCCCTCCTCGTTGAGAATAAAAAAATTTTTTAAAATGGGACAACCCCCACCCTCCCCCCCCCCCCCTCTTGAGCACAAAAAAGAAAGAAGAAAAAAAAAAAATCAAATTTTCGGGGACAAAAAAAAAATGAGTGCTCACTAAGGGTCGAGAAAGAAGGCTGGATTCCCTAAAATGTAAACAATTAAATCGTATTTATCTTACAATTCAATTCTATTCAATTCAATTCAATTCGATTCGATTTAATTCAATTCAATTCGATTCGATTTAATTCAATTCAATTCAAAGTTTTAATATTCAATACTTTTTGTCATGATTACGAAAAAATAATAAACAAAGTTCATGAAAAACGTTTACAATTTATATAGTAAATCTGTAAGTTAAAAACCTAAATGCTTCTATAAAAAATATTTAAAAAAAAAAAAAAAAAAAAAAAAAAAAAAAAAAAAAAAAAAAAAAATCGAATTTCAGTGGACCATTTGGCATTCAAATGTTGTATTCCCCCCATAACCACATAAAAGCAATGCCAATTTCTTCAAAATGATATTTACATTCAATCATAATTATAATTATATTTGAATTATAAAAATCATCGTGAAGAAACCGCGCCTATGTCTCACAAGACAATAGGCCTACATGGCGCCTTGTGGAGAAAAATACACGATGATAAAAAATAATAAGCCAGTTCACGGTTGCAGTCTGAGCATGAGCAGATAAAGGTCATTGCAGAACAAATTTTGAAATACACGGAGACGAAATACTGTATACGTGCTCATGAAAGTTATGTACAGTAACAGTATTCATTCATGCACATTCAGTGCACTCCATGATACACAGGTGGAAGTATTCTTCGAAAAGGATTCTTTGAACAAAGGATATTTATATAGCACCTCCATCGCTGTAGGAGTGATTATTTCAAAATGTACAAAGTGGGACCTCTTCATGTTTCGAAGATCTGTGGATATTCGGGGTCATTGCAGTAATGTGCTAACCGTGAACTGGTCTATTGTTGAAAGATATTTTCATATGGATTATCAGTTTAATGAAGTATATATATATATACACAACTGCGAGAATATACAACACTTTTAGTACGCCATCAGTGTATAATTGTTTAGTGTAGTACTCTGTACGACGCAGAGGAAAAATTAAAGCTTACGGTGCACATCAGACATTATTTTCTCATTTATATACATGTGCAAATCGGCGTATTGCTGCAATACAATCTGTCTGAAATTTTATGATTTTATTCGCAATCATCAAAATTAGTTATATTTTACATATTGCATATCCATGTGTTGATAAATTTTTCCACTAGACAAGACATGTTTGACACCATCTGAGCAATTTGTTATTACATCAAATTTAATCAAATCCTTGGCTACCATCTAATAACCAGATCTACTGGGAAAATGCAATAATATAGTCTGTTTGTTTTCTGGTTAACATCTGCTTGTTGCTTACCTCAATTTCATTGACTAGCTGGTTGTATTCAATACATGTATTATGCCAGTGTGCTCTGCTGTGCCAAAGTACTAGAAATATAAGTATTCCCACAGATGAGCATCTTGTATATAAGGGCAACCAGAACGTGTCTAACTTTGTCTTTATCCTTTTCTTATCCTCATCATCCTCATAGTCGCCTTTTTTGTTGCCTTCGTTACATATTTACGTTGTGATAGCGAAGCGCACTCAAATGATTGAGTAAACTAACAACAAAACTTAATCTTTAAATAACTACCATATCCTCCACCTCAGACAACTTGAATGGATAGTTATTTGAATGTCATGATTAAAAATGAATAAAACTACACAATATAGACCATTTTGAGGAAGAAAACAAAATCGAGTATGTTCAAAATAATAGAAAGCCTAAAACGACAACTATAAAAGTGGTGGATCATGTTCTTTATGTATGATGCAGAAGATGACAGGCATTTTGATATATTCCATTCTTTCTTTATATCGTATGTTGTCTCAGCTCAGTCACACCAACGAAACCAATACCAAACCAAAACAACTACAGACCAATCAAAATGTTCAATCATAGTATTCCCAATGGCCCAAAATAGGTCGGTTTGTCGTTGTGACCGAATTCAGTGCCATCGTGTATAACAGATACTATTTTATACAATTCAATTATTCATCATATACAAATTATTTTGCAACTGACCCAACGTTACAATTCATCAACCAGTTTTGAATACTTTTCTTTGACTAAGAAATTAGATTTATAATATGTCAATGTCCGTATACGAGACTGTTAAATTGTCTACGACAGTCCAAGGTTTATTCTGGTATTTTATGAAATCCATGCCCTTTCATCTTTATTAGCATCATGAGCCGTTCTTTTAGATGCTCTCTTTTCCTGTACTTCGGGAGATGGAGCACGATGAAACCACTGCATGTATTCACTTCAGGGCACATGTCCTTTGGGGGTTTTCCCCTACAATCTTTGTCTCCTCCCATGGGCCACATCCTAGGTCTAACCTCCTGGATTCCACCAATGGGGACATGGTCAGCACCCGTCATGACTCCTGAAAACAATTCGCATAGAAGATGAATAATCGGTTAAAATTAATGTCCATTTTTGTTTTCTTCTTATATCAAGGTTCATAAATCAAAAAGTCTGTTACTCTGAAGGTTGACAATTCAGAAGTTCGTATTTCGGAAAATGAAATAGGGCTCATAATTTCCATGAATTTAAACGTTTCTAATTCCGAAAATGACATAGAGCCCTGTATAATTTGTTAAGAATTATGAACTTTCGGAGAATGAACCCTATATGATATGGGAATTTGTTTCTTCTTCTGAATTTCAAACCTTTCATTACTTTTGGAAAAAAGAGTGCCTTCCGACATAATCAAAGGTAGTTGGTGGATCATGAAAGCAATGTGCCCTGAAACATGCAGATCGAAAGACATGACTAAATTATTATCATCTTGTCACAGTGACACTATCAGTGTCTTAAAAGTAACACCATGCATGTCAAAATGACAAAAAAGATGCCAACGCAGCACAATATTTTGTTTTGTCACAGTATGTTTTAAAAGGGATTATCAATGTCATACGTTCAAACACGACGAAGTGACTGATCGTCTTTATATTATCTATTTTTCATGCAGCACTGTGCTATAGGTACGTCTATTTATATACAGTTAGGCCTTTGTCGGTCAACGATCACCAGTGAAGATTTGACTTACTCAGAAAGTCTCTTTTATCATCCTCAGTGAGATCACCATGGAACACTGACCAAAACATCTTGACCACGCGATGGTTTGCTGTGTAGCCTTTCTCATAACCAAAGCTCTGTGCAGAGAAGAGCAAATTATGAAAGTGAAAATGAACAACAGCAAAAACAAAGAAAAGATAATTGATCTGTGCCATGAAATTTAACACAATTTCAAATTTATTTCCCAAGAAACAAATTTAAAGTATACAGCGTGTATTATCTTTGTTTTATCTTCTTGAAATAAATTTTCTTCTATTAAATCTAAAAGCACCTACCAACTTTGCATTATGTAAACAAAAATCACGATATTTTGTTTATTTTGTGCAACCAGGCTGTCCGAAGTACATCCATTTTTTTTGTACATTTGTGATTTTTTTTTTTTTTTGTAGTACGTTGATGAGAGAAAATAGGAAAAAAGAGTGTTGAAGAATTTTGAAGAAGAATTTTGAAGAAGAGGAGCTCACTTCTTGAAAGGCCTTCCAATCATATTCCCCTCCTTGAAATAATGACATCAGCTCCTGTGGTGCGAAACGTTGGTGAAGACCGAAACGACCGAACATGCTCCGAAAACTCTTACTGAATACCTTGAACTGGGAGGATGCTGTGTAGTGCCTGGCGCAAAGCTTAATGTACTCTCGACTGGAATTCGAAAAATAAAAGAAATATTTCCATTGAAAGCCAACAACACTTCAGGATTCACTTCATTTTCAGGATTTGGTTGGAAACGAGAGTAAAGATAACACAGCCTTTATTAATAAGCATCTCTGTTATTGTTCAAAATTACTTCTCAGGATACCATAATCAATATAGGGGTGGAAATCTCGAAATCGAGTGCTTAATTTAATACAAGAAACGCACTTTTTAACTGTAAAGCTATAAACTCCAAATGTTATGTGACATTTGTTTTGAAATGATGTTTTGCGTTAGTATGAAATCTATAATCTGATAACTCTAGAACTAGTATTCAGAAAGGAATTTAATGTAGATAATGTGTCATAAACAATATAGGTATGTTTTTTTAATTACATTCAAAGACAAAGTGAACCACAATTCCTCTACTTCCACGACCACATCGACATGTCCAATGTAAAATTTAAAAACACACAACGGTATAAATCTTTCTGACTGAGTCGTACTACACTTACACATTTGCAGTGGTCACGACCTCGTCTTTGCCTCCTGGTTTGAGTTCGATCTCCGGTTCGTTCACTGTAAATCTGTAGTCGGAAAGGTCATCGTCACTCGCCTTTAGCAATGTTTGCATGCTCTTCGCCATCACGGGATCTAGTAGTTGCAGATCATTGAAACTGGATGGGCTGAATATTGTTAAAATAGAGTCGTATTATTTCTCTAGTCACCTGTTGCAAACAGCTAGAGTTAATAACTAAATTAAACCAAGTTTTGTAATTGTTTAAGTAAAAAATGAAAAAACATTTCTCCCAATTTATGTTTCTTCGGAATGTGATATCAAAGCTTACATCTAAAAGTATTCAACAAAGGCCCTAATTGAACCAGGACATCAAATTTGAAAGAGGTATGAATAATTTAGTTGTTAACTCTTTATAATGAACATTGCATCCTCAAATATGATTTGAAATGTATATGAGATGGATAACTCTCTTTTCTCTCTCTGACTTTCTATTCTTTTCGCTATCTATCTCTCGCGCGCGCACGTACCTCCCTCACCCCCTCTCTCTCTCTCTCTCTCTCTCTCTCTCTTTCGAGTCCCGCCGCGGCACTAATGTCCTTTGGCAAGACATTAATCTACACTTGCCACTCTCCACCCAGGTTTTAAATGGGTACCGGTAGGAAGGAATTCCTTAAATGCTGTGAGCGTCGAAATTGGCAGCCTAGCATGGCCAGGTAATGTTGGAGCGGCTTGAGGGCCTTGCAAGGTCGATACGTGTGCTATATAAGAATCCAATATTTATTATTATTCCACCTCTCTCTCCCTTTCTCTATTCATTAGCTATCTCTTACATTCAATGTATTCCAGAGCCATTTATTTATATGCATGTAATAATTCTTTGGTATGTTTCAGGCGCGCGGGAAGCAGTTTGGGATTGGGGGGGGGGGGGGGGGGGCAAACATTCCAGGGGGCTCACATTCCAGGAGCAGTGACGTAATAAGAAAAAAGGTTCGGAAGGGGGGGAGACGAAAAATCTGCATCACCACCAGTCTTACACGTTACATGCAGGTCCCGCGGAACTTTTTTCAAAGTGGAATATTATCGATCAGGTAGAGCGTAAATTGGCGTGGGGTCTAGGGGCTGAGCCCCCGGAAGCTCAGGGGTTTTAGGTCATTAATTACGGTTAGATGAGCATCCGGGGGCCCTCTGTAAGGCAATTGACGTGTTCCAAGGGGGGGGGGGGGAGAGCCCCAAAAAGCTCAGAGGTTTTAATATTTAATTACGGTCAGATGAGCATCCAAGGGCCGTCTTAGGGCCCTTGGTGTGGTCCAGGGGGCAGAGTCCCCGGAAGCCCAGGGTTTTAGGTATTTAATTACGGTCAGATAAGCATCCAGGGGCCTGCCTTAGGGCAGTTGGTTGGGTCTGGGGGCGGAGCCCCCGTAAGCTCTGGGGTTTTAAGCATTTAATTACGGTCAGATGAGCATTTGTTATATCTTATTTGTGACATTGGCAGGTCACTTATTTTTTTTCTCCGTCTTTCTTTCTTTTTATCTTTAACATACTTTTTAAAAAGGAGGGGGGGGGGGGGGGGCTCGAGCCCAGCCACTTTGCAGACCATGACATAAAGGCTTCTAAATAAGCGTATTTTGCCTGACTGTAATTTGGGAATTTCTTATTTTCCAACAAACGCATAAAAAGGTATGACTTACAAAAAAAATGGAGAAAAAATGCCGGAAAATCATGTCACAACATCAATATTTGTAAATCACTTGTTTCGAATAAGAAATACATCACCCTCCCCCCCCCCCCATCAGTACGTCAGCCTTCAGGGGCTCATGTCTTCTTACCCCTATAACAAAAAAACGGACACGCTTTCCCATTCTCGCTCAATATGTCCACGATATGCGCGTATCGCTATTATAGAGACCTCCATTGATAAATACCGTATAGGTGGCATGCGCAATGTTTATGAAATTTAATTCCTGTGAACTTTCCTTTTTCTTTTAATGGTATTGTATATGTGATTTAATTCAGGTTTTTATTGTTTTTACGTTCTTTCGGATTAAAAATACAAACCATGTTTACTCCCTTACTGTTTTTTTTAAATTATTTAGAGGGGGGGGGGGCGTTTTTTTTTTTTTTTTTTTTTTTTTTTGGGGGGGGGGCAAAAATGCGTTTTGCCCCCCCCCCCACTTTTTTGACTGGGGGGGGGGCAATCTCCCCCCCCTGCCCCCCCCCCCCCCCACTTCCGGCGCGTATGGTATGTTCTATCCAAGAGCTTGTGGAGTTTGACATCGAGCTATCTGTCCAACAAACTCGATATACAACTGGTAAGGTAATCGGAGAAACAAGTTGGGAAAGCCCGATCTCGTGTTAGTTCGCGAGGACTTACAATTATTTTGAAATGTTTTAAACAAAATGAAAATATATCAATGAGCTCTCGATAATACGATAATACGAGTTCGAGAATACAAATGAAAATGGTACGAATTGGCAACACGATTTGTAAAAGAATGACGGACTTTATACCCATGGCCCCCAAATATTACAGACGCACAACATTTCTTGCCTTCCTTCGATTAAAATAAAAAATTGTTGATTAGGTGTGTACCTTTTTCCAAGCAGTTTCTTGTAGAAAAGAAGAGGAAACGGCATTGTGACGATGACCTTATTGTAGAACATCAGAGCGAACAGCTTCCCGACTGCTCGCAATTTGTCCAGGTCCTTATAATCCTATGATAAGTTTTAAATACAGAAGAATACAAACATTTATTGCACAGTGTTTTGATCCGAATGAAGGTGCACACTATGTCCAGAATTGACAAGGCATATTTTTACTTGGCCAACACACATTATAATAATAATACTAATAATAATAATAATACTCTTTTAAGGTCCACTCCAAATTTTATTAAACCGAAAATGGAAATTCTTTTTGCCCAATTGATCGTGTGCCCGGCAGCCACTGAGCAGCGCCAGATCGACGTTGCATTATCCCTTATTGTTGAACGCCAAACAAGGTAGCAGCAACTCCCGTCTTTTAACGTCTTTTGGTATGACGCGGCCGGGTTCGAACCCACGACCTCCCGGTTGTGAGGCGGACGCTCTACTTAATAGCTATAATCAACTTACATTTACAATAGATTGAGATTAGTAATAAGGGGTACTCTAACTTCCGAGATGGAAATATGAATTTGATAATGACCTTGTTAAACCACAATGTCGTACACGAAGGAGAATCGTTGAGTTTCTTGAAGATGGAATGCTTCTCAACATTGAACAGCTCTTCGAACAGTCGGGAAAAGAATTCCTTTACGAGAAATGTAAAAGAAAATACATGTTTCAAACAAAACAAAACCAAACCAAACCCCAAATTACAAAAAGTATCCAAGATCGGAAACAGCTAATAATTAATACTGGTTTTCTTTAATTTAAAAATTACGGTCCAGTATAGACTGCAATATCGAATGTATATATTCAGGTTCTTCATCACGAATCTAAAATAGAAAAGGCATTATAACTAATTTGAAAGTACAAAGAGAGGTTCGGCAGAAGTTGTTTTAAGTGTAATTAAATCCGAGGAAACCGGTTAAAGAGCGGCTTGTAATTCTTTTGACCATCACATTTTATAATATTTTCCGGGTTTAGTGAATAATCTAGTTATTTTCAGCGTTGTTTCTTTCTCCAAAGCCTATACAGTCACAGCGATTGAAGAACAAAAAAAATGTTCATACGACGTCAAAACTCTGGCTAAGTCATTGAAATTAAGCATTTCTGCATGTTTTCTTTGAAAATAAAGTTATTTTTTTACACGATCGCAACTATTTCCGAAAGTCAATTCAAGGTCAATTTCAATACGCAATTGTATTTCCAATATCAATAATTTTCAGATTACGTAATACGTCATCATCATGTTTACACATTTAGATAGACGACGCACAAAGCTATTGAAATTGCCTTCGGTTGATGTTTCGAAAGTAGTTGCGATCGTGCGAAAGGGTGTTCATATTTACCTTCATGGGGCCACCAGCATTTACACCCAAAGACACGTTATCCTTGAAATAGACTTCGAACGGGAGCAAGAGAGACGTTTCATCTTTATCTTTAACCTTCGAGATAGCTGATTCAACAACCTTCTCTTCGTCAATTTCGAATCGAAGGTGTCCTATTTTCAGGTTTAATGCAGCTGTGATTATTACCAACATAAGCCTTGATCCTATTCCGAAAGCTTCCTCGAATTTCAGTCGAATATCGTCCAATGTCCTATTGAAGTGGAGCTATATGATATCACGGGCAAAACAGAATTTGAAACGAAGTAAGCTTCCCAGCCTTGTACTGTCAATAATAATGGTAATGATAAATAACAGGTATTCTGTAAAGCAGGGCTCCTACTTAGACGAGTTGAATTAGCGAGTTATGGCGAGTTGTGGTGATAACTCGTGAAAGCTCTTCTTGTAACTCGGGATAACTCGCAACAATTCGGTATGGCTTAGCGTAACTCTTTACAACATTCCACGACTCTACTCGAAGTCGCGAGCAGTTCCAAAATTTTGAACATGTTTAAAATTTTCGCCGATTCGTTGTAATTCGAGGTGAACTCGCCTACACTCGTAGTCGTAATACAGTGGCGGATCCAGGGGGGGGGGGGGGGGCCCGGGGGCCCGGCCCCCCCCCCCTTGAGAAAAAAAATCATGTTAAATCACGTGATTTTTACCTTTTTTGGGAGTTGGCCCCCCCCCCCCTGACGCTCAAGGGGGGGGGGGGGTGCAAATTGAAATTTTTTTGAGGATCAAAAAAAAAAAAATGTGCTCACTACCGGGCCCACCAATGGGCCCACTGCACTACTTGTAGCTACTGGCGCCCTCTATATAACAAACAATGACTAATCGGTGACCATTGGTCCCCCATGATGTTAACTGAGAGCTGAGTTGATGAGATAACCACCTGTCCAGTGACCTTGCAGGGCAGTCTAATCCCTCCTGTAAACTACGGCAGATAAGCTTTAAAAGGACGTCGATCGTAGCAATCCACGTTGTCGTTGCGCAAATCTAAAAGTCCCTATTGCGAGTGCCTCTTTGAGGCAACTTACCACAACTCGCCTTAACTCGCCAATACAACTCGGCTAAATGGGAGCCCTGCTTAACGTTTTTATAATCCAAACAGAAATGGCGATAGTTAGTCTATTTACTCAAGCACGAACGTTAAGCGATTTGGTATAGCCTACGGTCTCAACAACACACACAAAAACAATGAAAATGAATAAAGAGAAAACAAAGGAAAATAGAGATAGATAAAAAATTATGTTTTAGGTTATCTGAAATTCAGATGCAATTAAATCCCAGGAGGAATTAGACCTCCCTGCATGGTCACTGACATGTTGTTATCTCATCAAATCAGCTCTCGATTAACATAAGAAAAGGGGATCATTGGAGACCAACGGGTACCGCTTAGGCAGTGTTTGCTATATATATAGAGGGCGCAAGTAGCTACAAGTAGTTGTGCAGTCCCGCTTAAACGACATTTTTAAAGGTAATACAAAGTTTTGGGAATTTTTGAAAATTGGGTGGATAGTGATTCTTTACAATTTTGATATATTTGGATGCCCCTGTAGATGTATTATAAGCACTAGAAAAATTAGCCCCTGAAACACTTCTGCTTTCGAGAAATATTGAATATAAACATTTACCAGTGCTCCCGGTAAATTTTGATAAATTTCAATTAGCGCCTACTGCCGTACAATGGTAGCTGCGACCATGAAAATCTCAAATAAGTAGATGTGATATATAATTTCCAAACGGGAATAGCTAATCGGTCGATTTTAGTCAAGAAACATCGTTGTATAGCTTAATTAATATCTTGACCTTGAGAGGGTGCTATACAACATTTTGAGTTTATTATTTACAATTTCATAACTTTAGACTCGATTTCAACTGCGACAACGTTCAGTGAATATTGTAGGATCGCATATGCTTCCAATATGTTCATTTGAACCAAATTCATGACCCAATACCAAAACTTTGTATTACCTTTAAGTGGTGTAAGTTCATATTGGATTATTTTTCCACAAAGTAAGAAATAATGAAAACTATTCAAAAACTTAAAGCTCTAGCTACATTCTGGTTTTGTTTTGATAAATAAAACAAATAATTCAAATCGTTGAGAGTTGAATTCTTCACTATGACCGGTTTCATTTTTGTTCCTTCAGATCAAGAAATCAAATTAAAACCGGTCTTAGTGAAGAAGTAAAATCTGAAGGATTTTTATTTCAAATGCTTTAATCATTGTATAGTCTCAATAAAAAACTTGAAAATGATATTTGCATGACTCATTAACTGAAATTGCAATCTCCTCTTTTATTCGCCTTTTCATAAAGACATACCAAATAAATTAGTTCATGGTTATGAGAAGTAGCGTAATATACAGATAGTGACCATTGTAGAGGATTTCTTAAATTCACTCAATTTAGTTTTCATTTATCGAGAAATCAAGAAGAAATTTACTGCTTTCTCGACTAGATCATGTCAATGAAGAGAACCTTAAACATACCTGACGTGCATAGTCAAACTCCTTACACAGCATTTTCCACTTCAGAGGTACATCCAGTAGAAATGGCATGTGAGCTAATGAACGGCGACCTTGAATAAACTTAGAAAACAAAGACAAATACTTTCAATTACATAAGCGGGCAAGAGGAGAAAATAACAAGAAGGGAGTCAATATGATCTAAAATCCATGGGCGAGATTCCCCCCCCCCCCCCGGCTATGAGATGGCCGAAATTACGGGGCCTGTTTTTGGTTTAAAATCCTCATGAACCTATCATTATAAGTTTCTTTATAAGAATCTAGAATGAAATGATATATTTTCAAATAGATCTTGATACAGATTTAATTCATTGTCGATAATATATTTATATCAAGTAGTATACCCCATTTGTTGAGACATGTGTTTATCTTCTTGTTCAAAATAAAAGAGTTGAAAATTATCTGTTTTTATTGAGTAGTTTCAATATGTTATTGTCTACAAGTGCCTTCATCCTGTATACAGTACCTTAACGATCGATGCTGAAGATCATAATGGTAAAGTATTGATGATGATGATGACGATGGTGATGATGGAAATGCCGATGATGATGGAAATGATGATGTTGATGAACGTCATATTGATAACAGTGATATATTGTCAACAACGCCTTTATGATGAATTTGCCTATAATTTCATGATTGTTTTTTTTTTTGGTAGTGTAGTGTTGTATTTTTCTGAAAATGTGAAGCATAAGAAGACTGAATAAATACCAGGAGAGAGAGTTGCAAATGCTGATGATGAAGCTGGAGAACATGATTCTCGATCTTCCTGTTTGTTTCTTCATCTCCTGGTTGAAGGATGTAAAACTGATTCACTGGAACCTTGTACCCAAGCGATTCATTGATCTGTATGTGAAATGACTCATTAACTTATTTCAATCTCACTGCATCATAGTGAGACAATTTTGTATTGAGGGAAATTCTACCTTGATAGCAAACTACTCTAGATGAAAGAAGAAAAATCAGAGAAGTAGTCGAATGAAATTTTGAATGAAATCGGACAAAAATGAGAAAGCCAATAATTTTTTGAAACTTGTAATTCCTACAGGCATGGGCTCTTGACATTGGCTAAATCGGTAATGTCTCGAGGATGAAGTGGCGGTCAACTCTCCCTTTTGTTCAGACACACAACATTGTTATTAAAAAAAATCAAAAAGGCATGATTCAGGAGGGTCTATCCTCTTAATAGGTCTTATAATAATATGCTATCCATACTGTTTTTTAGTAGTGTCCGAAGGGAGAAGGCACTAAGGAGAAATACAATAATTAGTGATATTTGTGCACACGACAAACGGAAGAGTTATCCGTGACTACGACACAATCCACTGACTGAGATACGCATAAACTTAGTGATCTCATATTGCAAACATTCATAATGTACTTATTATTGGTCCGATTTATTTCAAATTTTCGCCATTCTCTTTAACTCAATTTTCTTCTTACATACATGTGAACTTATTAAAAGGGTTGGATTGCCCTTTAATTGTACAAATAGAGGCTCAATACTGAAACACGTATCCAGGCGCGGATCCAGGATTTTCCAATAGGGGGGGGGGGGGGGGGGGGGGGCCGGAAATTTGAAAATTGCGCGGACCGTTTTTTCAACTCAACATACCAATACTGACAAGGTCATATTAGAAGCACCATACCGGTAATTTTTTTGACATTTTCATCGGGGGGGGGGGGGGGGGGGGGGCTGAAGCCTCTTGCCCGAAAAAGTAATTTTCTGGTTTCACAATTCGGCTAGTGAGCGAAGCGAGCAAGCAAAATTTGAGGATAATATGTATTTTGTGAAAGTGTTATTTATCACCAAAATATACGAGAAAAGATATAACAAATTCATATTCGAGCAGCTCACTGTTTCCCTCCCCCCCCCCATTACGCGCGACGCGCAGAAGCTTTAATGTTTCATGAAATTATTAGAAAAAGAAGAGGATTCGTTGTACCATTCTCGACTCCTAATCCTTGTCTGAATTAAGTTCCTCCCCCCTGCTCCCCCCCCCCCTCTCCCGCGCGAAGCGCGGAAGTTTTGACGTTTCATTAATTGATATTAGAGAAAGAAGACGATTTGTTGTACCATTCTCGACTCTTATTCCTTGTCTGAATTCAGTTTTCTCCCTCCCGCGCGAAGCGCTGAAGCATTGACCTTTCATAGTTTAATGAAATTATTAGAGAAAGAAGATAATTCGATGTTCCATTCTCGACCCTCAACCCTTCTCTGAATTCAGATTCCCCCCCCCCTCCAGCGCAAAGCGCAGAAGCTTAACGTTTCATTAAATTATTAGAGAAAGAAGACGATTCGTTGTACCGTTCTCGATTCTTAATCATTGGCTGAATTCAGTTTCCATACTCCCTCCCGCGCGCAGCGCGGAAGCTTTGACGATTTATTAAATCATTAGAGAAAGAGTACCGTTCTCGACTCTTAATCCGTGTCTGAATTGAGTCCCCTCCCCCCTCTCTCTCTCTCTCTCTCTCGCGCGAAGCGCGGAAGCTCTGACGTTTCATTAAATTATTAGAGAAAGAAGACGATACGTTGTTCTGTTCTCGGTTCTTAATCATTGTCTGCATTCAGTTTCCACCCTCCGCGCAAAGCGCGGAAGCTTTGACGTTTCATTGAATTATTAGAGAAAGAAGATGATTTGTTGTACCACTCTCGACTCTTATTTCTTGTCTGAATTCAGTTTTCCCCCCTCCCGCGCAAAGCGCGGAAGCCTTGAACTGTCATAGTTTAATGAAATTATTAGAGAAAGAAGATAATTCGTTGGTCCATTCTCGACCCTCAATCCTTCTCTGAATTCAGATTCCCCCCTCCAGCGCAAAGCACAGAAGCTTAACGTTTCATTAAATTATTAGAGAAAGAAGACGATTCGTTGTACCGTTCTCGATTCTTAATCATTGTCTGAATTCAGTTTCCATACCCCCTCCCGGTAAGCTTTGACGTTTCATTAAATCATTTGAGAAAGAGTACCGTTCTCGACTCTTAATCCTTGTCTGCATGAATTGAGTTCCTCCCCCCCCCCTCTCCCGCGCGAAGCGCGGATCCTTTGACGTTTCATTAAATTATTAGAGAAAGAAGACGATTCGTTGTACCGTTCTCGACTCTTATTTCTTGTCTGAATTCAGTTTCCCCCCCCCTCCCGCGCAAAGCGCGGAAGCTTTGAACTTTCATAGTTTAATGAAATTATTAGAGAAAGAAGATAATTCGTTGGTCCATTATCGACCCTCAATCCTTCTGTGAATTCAGATTCCCCCCTCCAGCGCAAAGCGCAGAAGCTTAACGTTTCATTAAATTATTAGAGAAAGAAGACGATTCGTTGTACCGTTCTCGATTCTTAATCATTGTCTGAATTCAGTTTCCATACCCCCTCCCGCGCGAAGCGCGAAAGCTTTGACGTTTCATTAAATCATTAGAGAAAGAGTACTGTTCTCGACTCTTAATCCTTGTCTGAATTGAGTTCCCCCCCCCCCCCCTCTCCCGCGCAAAGCGCGGAAGCTTTGACGTTTCATTAAATTATTCGAGAAAGAAGACGATTCGTTGTACCGTTCTCGGTTGTTAATCATTGTCTGAATTCAGTTTCTCCCCTCCGCGCGAAGCGCGGGAGCTTTAACGTTTCATTGAATTAGTAGAGAAAGAAGATGATTCGTTGTTCCATTCTCGACTCTAAATCCTTGTCTGAATTAAGTTTTTCTCCTCCCCCGCGTAGCGCGTAAGCTTCTGACGCTTCATTAAATTATGAGAGAAAGAAGATGATTCGTTGTCCCATTCTCGATTCTTAATCCTTGTTTGAATTCATTTTCCCCCTTCCGCGCAAGGCGCGGAAGCTTTGAACTTTCATACCGTTCTCGGTTGTTAATCATTGTCTGAATTCAGTTTCTCCCCTCCGCGCGAAGCGCAGGAGCTTTAACGTTTCATTGAATTATTAGAGAAAGAAGATAATTCGTTGTTCCATTCCCGACCCTCAATCCTTCTCTGAATTCAGATTCCCCCCTCAAGCGCAAAACGCAGAAGCTTAACGTTTCATTAAATTATTAGAGAAAGAAGATGATTTGTTGTACCGTTTTAGACTTGTCAAAATGTTTCTTTGTCTGCTCCTTTTTCCGTCCTATGTCCTCTTACTGCCGCTACCGCCCCTAGCTACTCATGCTTTAAAGGGAAAATGAAACAATCATGATTTTGATAGCATACAATTAGGTCAGTAGAAATGAAAGGGGGAAAAAAATCTATTTATACACCAACCATGAAATAATCGCGACCGGGAGCGTTATATCTTAGTTTTGTGTTATCGGGCGAGGGCCGGGGCGTAGCGACCAAGCGAGATTTTGCAATGTAGAATGCTGAAATTATGCATTCTAGAAAATCCTTTAGTCCAATATGTATATTTCTTTCTAGCTATATGTCTAAATTTCCGGGAGGACGTGTCCCTCTATCGGGCCCAGGATCGCCGCCCCTGTCCATTATCACTACCAACATGAGTTTAAATATAAGCACAAGCGAGTTGGTATGAGCTGAATCCAAATGAAGGGCAAAATAAGAGTTGTGAAGCGGCCCTATACCGTTAATTTAAAATTTGACTGTTTAGTATATAGCTTCTATTTGAAAGACATCCAAAATATTGTGCCCTTTTCATTTTTTTTCAAAAAGCAGGGGCTGTTTGTAACGTTTAACTTTGAATCCGTGGCTCGAGATTTTATGCGGCCGGCCCGGCCCCCTCTATTCAATAACGTTTCCCAAGCCTTCTGGAATGACCCCAAATCTCCCGATTACAGTTTTTCCCTTATTCGTCGTTACTGTCACTTAGCGCCATTTCCTTGTCTTTCCCCCTTTCTCACCCGACTTTTCTCTTCCCCTTTCCACCCGCCCCCCCCCCCCCCACCCACTCAGTGTTATCTAGGGTACGCACATATACGTTTCCTCTCTTAGTTTGAAAGCACCCCTTTATCTTCGGTCTGTAAAGTCAGTGCGGGCCGGATTTGTGTGTATTTCGGCCGGACTTTGTTGCGTGAAAAGTAACCCTTTATCGGAAATTTTGGGAACACAAAATCGGTCCCTCCGACCCCGGAGTGGGAGTGAGGTGGGGGGGGGGGGGGGGTATCTTCTTTTTTTTTCTCTCTCTCTCTTTCTCTCTCTTCTTTCTTTTCTCTTTTCTTTTCTTTTCTCTTCTCCTTCTTTTCTCTTCTCCTTTTTTTCTTCTCTTCTCCTTTCTTTTTTTTCTCTTTTTTTTTTGCGCCGCCAATAGGGGGGGGGGGGGGGGCCGCGGCCGTTTCGGCCCCCCCCTGGATCCGCCATTGCGTATCAATGAGTGCATAATCTTCCACTGGGTGTGCAACAATAAACATCAAGAGAGGTAAAAGTAAAGGTTGCTGACAGGAAGAGTTGAAAGGTAAAATGCTCAACCTATCCCCAACACAGTGGCGGATCCAGGGGGCCCGGGGGGCCCGGCCCCCCCCCCCTTGAGAAAAAATAATGTAAAATCACGCGATTTTTACCTTTTTGGGGGTTGGGCCCCCCCCCCCCCCCCTGGCGCTCAAGGGGGGGGGGGGGGTGCAAATTTTAAAATTTTCGAGGACCATAAAAAAAAGTGTCCGCTTACCCCTCCCCCCCCCCCCCCCCCCCCACTGAGCGACTTTTCGGCCGGCGCGATTTTCAAATTTTCGGGAGCAAAAAAAAAAAAAAAGTTGGGCCCCCTCCCCTAAGAAATCCTGGATCCGCGCCTGCCCCAACAGTATGCATCAGACTATGTTACGTTCTGTTGATAGAGGTCTACATCACTATGTATTTCACAGCTATGAATATTCATATTGTGATAATACGTCACATGAAAACAAACATGAAGTCAGACAGACAAAACGACCAATAACTGTTTTAAATTGAAAATGAAATCATTTTCCGTTTCACAAACATACGAACCTGTCTCAAGATTTCCAGCATCGCTAAGTAAAGGTTATCACGTGGTATCGGCACAGTATTGTCCCAACAACACTTCAGCAGATTCCTGAATGCCTGTAGGTAGACTTTAATCACTCTGGTTAAAAGGTCCGAGTCCTTATCACACCAACGAACTGTCAATCGAAAATAAAATAGTTTATTTTATGGTCCAAAGGTCGAATTTATCAAGGCTCATTCTACGCTTCAAGTCAGTCTAAAAAAAAAATTAGTTGTAGTCAATTTATTATGAGTTTCCTTGAAGTTCAAGACTGAGAAATGTTTTTTATTATAAACTAATGACTCCCAGATAATTGGAAAAAGTAGACCCCTACAAACTACATATTTTTAATTTACCTTGATAATGTCATGTTATAAAATCGAAATACGCCTCCGCAGGGGGGGGGGGGGGTGTTTGCGGTTACCCCCCCCCCTCAACAAAATTCAAAAAAAAAAATTATGTGCTAAACGGTGATTAAAAATTACCTTACCCCCACCCCCTCCCCCCCCTACTGAACGAAATATCGGTCGGCATAATTTTCCAATTTCCGGGACAAAACAAACCCCCCCCCCCCTCCGCTTATTCAGCGGCTGGCTGAGTCGTTGCGAAATTTTTCCTTAAAAAAATGGGGAAAAAAGGATGCTCTTATCCCCCCCCCCCCCAACTCCCCCCTCCCCCCTCCCCTGCTTATTCAGCGGCTGGCTGAGTCGTTGCGAAATTTGGGGCGCGATTTTCAAATTTTAACCCCCCCCCCTTCGAAAAAATCCTGCATTTGACACTCTTGACCATACAATACTTATACGTAAATTGGAATACTATGGATTGAGGGGTGTTGCTATACAATGGTTTAAAAATTATTTACCAAATAGAAAACAATATGTATGTTATGATTCAAATGAATCAGAATTAGTATCTATAACTTGTGGAGTGCCACAAGGGTCAATCCTTGGCCCTTTGTTGTTTTTGATATATGTAAATGATATTTATAATTCATCAAATGCACTACAGTATATTTTATTCGCTGATGACACCAATGCATTTTGTTCCAATTCAGATTTTCAGATCGTTTTAAGAAATATTAACGCTGAATTACCAAAATTATCAAAATGGTTTAGAAGTAATAAACTGTTTCTTAATTTAAAGAAAACAAACTATATAT
Source organism: Strongylocentrotus purpuratus (assembly GCF_000002235.5). Taxonomy (NCBI): domain Eukaryota; kingdom Metazoa; phylum Echinodermata; class Echinoidea; order Camarodonta; family Strongylocentrotidae; genus Strongylocentrotus; species Strongylocentrotus purpuratus. The sequence goes on along the minus strand of NW_022145605.1, from coordinate 327,832 downwards.
ACTTTCAGAACAGAAAAAATAACGATATTCCTGACATTGAAATTACTTTGTATGGTGAAATATTGGAAAAAAAGGATAGCACAAAGTTCCTTGGTGTTTTGATCAATGAAAATCTGAGATGGAATAATCATGTGCAATATATTTCTAATACTATTTCCCGTAATATTGGTATTCTCTGTAAATTGAAACATTATGTCCCTTCAAATATCTTGTTTATGTTATATAATTCATTAATACTGCCTATTAGACTATTAGACTATTATTATTATTATTATTATTATTATTATTATTTCATATCGTAACATTATATGGGCAAATTCGAAAAGCAACGTTGACGCCATTTTACTGTTACAAAAGAAAGCCATGCGTATATGTACTGATTCTTCCTATCGCGACCACACCAATCCCTTGTTTTCAAAACTAAAAACTCTAAAAGCTGATGATATACATTTTCTACAAGTAGCACTTTTCATGTTTCGCTTACAAAATGGTCTACTCCCTTCATACTTTCCCCCATTGTTTAATATGAATAAAACCATCCACTCCTACCCTACAAGGCAAACTGAAAAATTCCATTTAAGAAATCCAAAAACCGCATTGGCTCTCAAATCCATTAGACATGCCGGCCCAGACATCTGGAACTCTCTGCCCATTGTAATAAGAAACCTTAGGACATTGTATTCTTTTAAGAAGGCAGTTAAAACTATGTTATTGTCTAAGTATTGATCCTGTCGTGTGTAATTTTACTGTATTCATGTTTGTGTGTACATTGACTGTTTACTCAACAATGATGTGTAATCCATTCGTGAATGAACCTGCATTCAATCAGCAGATGTATGAGATTTATTGTATAATTACCAACGCTCCTTCTCTCTCCTTTCCTGTTCTTCTCTGCAAGTCACACTCTTTTTTATTTATATTTTGTATTGTTGTATCTAAGTTGAGGGCTGCGGGCACGTCAAGCTACTCTGCTTATTTCTGTAGCCCTCCTGCATCTAATGTATGTTAATTATGCATTCAATATATTTGTTTAATCTTGTTTATTATCTGTATAAAATTATATTCACTTAAAACATTGTATCAAACCATATTATGTTCATGAAAATGTATGATGAAAAAAGAAAAAAAGATGCAGAAACCAATAAATCAAATCAAATTAAATCAAATCAAATCAATGCCCTGGCCTGAGATATATCAGTGTATATTATGCTTCAAGCCACTTTTGATCTTGTTTTTACCAAGCACTTCGTAGTTCCTCTTTGCTGCTTCATGCATCAAGATCAATGTTTCTGCCATTTCTCTGATGATTCGATCACCCCACTCTTTATCCGGTCTGTCGAAGGCTGGACACTCGAGTAGGATCGGAACTACTCGGAGAAGATCGGATTCGATTTCATCCTTGCATAATTCTGACCGCGTGTCCTTCAGGTGCTCGAAGATAACTTTGCTACCTGCATTAAACATGAGCCAAACGAAAAGAATAAGATGAGGAGTTTTTAAAAAGTAGGGACAATAATTATGAAGAAAGATGTATATATGGTGAATACTGCGTTGCTAGGCAAGCACAAAAGAAAATAATACACGTCATGGTTGTGACCAACTGATTCAAATTGGTCAAACTCTTTGTATGGATGGCTCTGGGGAAATTGAGTAGAAAACGGGCTTCATGTTTATTAGGAATGCTTGATTCAATCACTACAGTATATAGTAGAGAATAGTATAGTATAATGTAAATATAGTATAGTGTATAAGAATAGTGTAAACTAATAAAAATGTACCTCTCACCAATATCAATTTAAAACACCAATCATCCTAAAAACCACTGCCAAACTCAAATAAATCCTCTTTCTTAAATCTCCAACATAAAAGTAGAAGAGCCCTAAATCAATATACAACCATGGACCTATTACGGATGGACATTCGACGTGATTCTTTCTTTGATCCAATGATAGTCACCGCCTTCTGAATTATGTGCATCTTAATGAGAACATTCAGCTGTTTTAACAATAACGACTGCGTAAGCACTTTCGGTCATTGACAAAGGAGCATTTTCCCTCTCTTGGGTTTTGTTTGGATGGTGTGCTCTGAAAGAGTGTGTCTTAAATAAAAACATCCCCAATGGGGAGCAGCAAAGTTGAAAAGCAGACGATTTTGGTGATATGAAATGTATTATTACTGATTTGCACACTTTCGCACACACCCATGACCTTATAAAACAATTAAAAGGCCATGATCTTTATAAGCCCTGTGCGTTGTAACTCTGGAATATTATGAGGAAATAGGGGGAAACGGGATTTTAAATCACAACCAATCCAAATATAACCTCTATCTGGTAATATCAACATGTTTTTCAATATAAAATACGGTACACGGAACAACAATTTCCGATTATAAATCAGAACTGTACATCGATTTTCCATGATTTAAGCGAGTTATTATCTTCTGCACAAGTATATTTACATGTGTAAAATCACTATCTTGATTCTGTCCCGGCTGCGTCTTATTTTTTCGTACCACGGCGAGCCCAGATTCCAGTATGAACTCATTTTCATACATAACAAGCTACGAAAGCTTGCAAAGAGGTCACAAACAATTTGACTTTGATTATTTATTGCTTTGCCTCACTATTTATAAAGGCAAAAAACTGAATAAACTGAGATTCGAACCCTCACGTCAACTTCATAGTTCTATTAGTAACACGCTGTCCTTACCGATTGAGCTGACGATGAGTTGATGACAGATTGATTTGTATAATTACTATCACCCTATTAACCACCCTAACGGATTCTACGTGCGCATGCGCTGGTTTCCTTTGCGAGTGCGCATGCGCAGGTTTCCCTCGCCAGCTCAATCTGGGCTCGCCGTGGTACGGACAAATAAGACGCGTCTGGCTTTCCGGCGGTGACCATCATGATATCAAAGTGACGAAACATGTACGGAATGTTATTAAGACGACATTGACGGAGACAATCACAATGAATTCGTTATTAAAAGAAAACAATGAATGTCCATCCGTAATAAGTCCATGATACAACTGACTCAGAAGATGTCCATCATAAACCAATAGCAAAATAGTTAAGACTGAATATTCAAAAGGTAAAGGAGAAGAGAACCAATGATAAGTAAGAAGTGGAAATACATAATGCATTAACACAAGATCCATGAATAGAGAATGAGAAGAGAACAAAGGAACATTCCAGTTGAGATGGAAGACTTGGTATGTAGAGGAGATGAATGGAGGAAGGAATTGGGTTGGGTAATTGAAGTTAATGTATATGTAAGTGATAAGCAAATGATGTGAAAGAAACAAATAGTAATTGAAACAAATACAAGCATGGAGGAGTCTCATTTCAACTCTTACAATAGTATAGTTGTATGTATAGTATAGTATACACAAATATATACTGAGAGGTTCTGGTTGAAACTATGGGCAAGAGGTGACTCCAAAATTACTATTTTATGGAGTCACCGAGGCCCATAGTAATCACCAGTACTTTTTTTGTTTCAATTTTTTTTTTTTTTAGATTTTAAAAACTCCACCGTATCTAGTTCACTAAAATATCCCCTTTCTCAATATCATAATGAAAGAGAAATTTTCACGAAAGAGTAGGTAAAAAAGGTCACCCATAATGTTTGAAGGAAAAAGTCTGTTCTATTATTAAAGCGGGAAAAAGATATTTTGTAAGCAGCGAATTGAAGGGTTATAGCATCACAAATCATGACCAAATTGCCGATTCGATATCGAAGATTTGACACATAGATTTCAGAAATTGTTTCAGAAATGTAAAACTAAACCCAGTCAAACAAAATTGGCTCGACTTGAACAAAGTCCTGCGACCACAATGAATCAAGAGAGAGGCCAGGGGCGTCGCTAAACCTTTTTCAGTGGGGGGGGGGGGGTGTAGAGGCCACCGATTAACGACAAAACTAGCCACCAATTACCGACAACTTTATTAATGCCAATGTATCAATGTCTACAAATTTAACCGTATAAACCCGGGGCCGGGGGCTAAATTATTTTGCCTACGAACTATCAGGCGCGTGGCTAGGATTTTATTTTAGGGGGTGGTAGTGAGCACGCGAAGCGCGTAAATCACTTACATAGCGCGCTCCCTATAGAGGTGGGTGCAGGGAGGGGGTTGTTTTCCCCTCCCGCGGGAGGCGCGAAAAGCTTTAACGTTTCATCAAATTATTACAAAAGAAGACGATTCGTTGTACCGTTCCCAACTCTTAATTCTTGTTTTGCCCCTCTCAGGCGAAGCACGGAAGCTATGACGTTTGAAAGAAGACGATTCGTTGTATCGTTCTCTACCATTAATCCTTGTCTGAATTCAGTTTCCCCCTCCCGCGCGAAGCGCGGAAGCTTTTACGTTTCATTAAATTATTAGAGAAAGAAGACGATTCGTTATACTGTTTTCCATTTTTAATCCTTGTCAGATAACAGTTTCACCCCTTCCGCGCGAAGTGCGGAAGCTTTGACGTTTCATTGAATTATTAGAAAAGAAGACGATTCGTTGTACTTCTTTACCATTAATCCTTATCTAAATCCATTTTCGCCCCTACCGCGCGAAGCGCGAAAGCTTTGACGTTTCATTAAATTATTAGAGAAAAAAGACGATTCGTTGTACCTTTCTCGACTTTAAATCCTTGTCTGATTTCAGTTTCCTCCCGCGCTTCGCGCGGTAGTCCAGATTCAGTCCGTTCGTTCTTTTTATCCCCCACACACAGCGCGGTCTCTCCACTGATCGCGCAATCCCCAAATGTCCGTCCACATTCGAGGTCCAGATTTAGAGGAATGGCTAGGTCTACTTTCAACGTTGAGGGTGTGTTATTTTATCAGCTGATTGGGTGCGCTAAACGAAAACGGTACAGAGGCTGGACTAGTCGCGCGGGTGCATGGGGGAAGCTTTGACGGTTATCAAATTATTAGAGAAAGAAGAAAGATCGTTGTACTTATATTATTTGAATACATATTGTCATTCCTGATTCCTGACCATTCTTGTCTCCAAACTGTTTACTTTTGTTCATTACAATGAGTAACTAACGGTATGACCATACACTATGTTTATTATATACTCATATCGAGAACAAACTATATTTTAATATTGTTTCAATAAGCTGCAGATATATTCCCTTCCCTTTTTCCTTGTCTTCTGTAGTTAATTGTGAGTATCGGTTCATGTATCCCTGTAATCCCCCTTTCCCTCTTTTAGCGTGTATTTGTATTTTATAAACTTTACTTTAGTTAATTATGTCATTTTTAGTTTTAAGGAGCCTATCCACAACAAGCTCTGCTTTTCCATAGGCTCCGCCACTTCATCTCTTAAGTTAAACTTAATGGACAATATTCTGAATAGTGTGTACCGGCATTGTATGTACAAGTATAAAATAATCATTTTCAATATGTTGTTACACTCTTTGTAAAATGAGATATTGTGGAAACCAATAAACTATCTATCTATCTATCTTTAATTAAATTATTAGCCGAAGAAGGCGATTCGTTATACCGTTCCCGACTCTAAATCCTTGTCTGAACTCAGTTCCGCACTCCCGTGCAAAGCGCAGAAACTTCGTCGTTTCATTAAATTATTAGAGAAAGATGACGATTCGTTGTACCGTCCTCGACTCTTTATCATTGTCATAATTTCAAAAATGTATACTTTGTCAGATAAAAATTCACAGTTCGTAGGGAAAACAAATTTGCCGGCCGACCGACATAATACATCTCACCGACTTCAAACTTCTGCATTGATATAGTACACGATGATCGAGCAAGAATACCGACATAGCTGACCCGACACAGCAACATATCTATGCGTATCTTTCTTGCTCCCTCGACGAGGCGACTCCAACCAACAACCCCCTCTCTCCCTCTTACTCCGACCCCTCCTCTCTCATGCTCTTACCACCCCCTCTCTCTCTCTTCTCTTTCATCCCCCTTTTTTTTCTTCCTTTTCTTTCTTTTCTCTCTTTTCCTTTCCTTTCTTTCCTCCCCTCCCCCTTTTCTCATTTTTCCCGAAGGCAGCGCAATTTTACCGACAAAACCCCAACAAGTGAGGGTGTCGCACCCCCACCCCCTCCCTTTAGCGACGCCCCTGAGAGTGGCCCCATAGATAGCAGTCATGTTTTGCATATCATTTAATGTTATTCCCAGAAGATAAAATTTGCAATCATGAACCAAAATGAAATTGAGAGTTCTGCATACATGAATATTACAAACTAAATGTATTGACACGTACCTGTTCTAAGAGTTTAATGTTATCTTTAAGCAGGAGAAAGGTTTCCTTCAGTGAGTCCATTTTCAAGCCCGCATATTGGTCTCTGCAAATAGAACACACATGTAGATAACAATACTTCGATTAATAAAGATAGATAGACCTACATACAATAATGGTGTGGCATAATACTGTTGATTCAAGCGCGTAGACAAGATTTGACTTTAGGGGGCGGTAGCGAGCACGCGAAGCGTGCAAATCACTTACAGAGCGCGGAAGCTTTGACGTTTCATCAAATTATTAGAGAAAGGAGACGATCCGTTGTACCTTTCTCGACTTTTAATCCTTGTCTGAATTCAATTACCCTTCTCCCGCGCAAAGCGCGGAAGCATTGACGTTTTCATAAAATTATTAGATAAAGAAGACGATTCGTTGTACCGTTCTCGACTCTTAGTCCTTGTCTGAATTTTCAAAAATGTTTCTTTGCCTGCTCCTTTTTCTTCCTACGTCCTCTTACTTTTGTTTCTTGTCTCCTTTTCTTTTTTCTCTTCTCTTCTTTTTTTTGGGAGGCGACCGCCCACACCGCCCCCCCCCCCCCTGGCTACGCGCCTGTGTTGATTTTTAACAGTCATGCGGGGGCTATAAGCTAAATGTATACGGTGTATGATCAGAATTATTAAGATAACATTTCCAATGCATTTGACGATATTCAAACAAAGCTGCATAAACTGTAAACTAATACAAGTATTCAATGTATTCAGTGCATCGAATCATATATAAAAAGGTGTAATTCTTCGAATGTTTCACAATTATGGTTAACGGAAGACTACTTTTAGGTCATCGATTTGAATCCTCTTTGGGGTATACACAACATTTGTATGCCACGGCAAACTTTAATATTAATAATAATACTATTACCGAGGGAGGCTTCACCAGCATTAGTGCTGTTCTTCCTGAAGGCGCTGCAATTAGTATTACCCAAACAATTAACAGGTACCCACTTACATCTGGGAGAAGAGTGGCAAATGTAGATTAATGTCTTGCCAAAAGACGTTAGTGCCTGGCTGAGATTCGAACCCACAATCCTTATATTGAGAGTCAGGTGAATGAATGACTATACCACGACACCTCCACAATTTATATGGGCAAGGTCATGGCGAATGCTTGGGGACCATGTAATGGGGTATCCCCCCCCCCCCCGCCCTGAAAAAAATGATGCATTTTCCTTGCTTTTCTGGTCAGAATTTATATATTTCAAGACTAATAACTCATTTGAAAATGTTCCAATACTGAGTATAAATCCACTGAGGAGTCTAAAATATGAGAGATCACTACGTTTTGGATTTGAATCAATTCCAAATTAAAGTGGAATCCACTCCATGAGTTGTTTGCATTACTCTCTTGAGAATGGTTTCAACAGTGTGTGTTTCTCCCTCAAAACAAAAAAATCCTAACATGAATCCTGAAAGAGTGCACTCCCATTTCTGTAGATTTAAAGAGTGTGATGAACCCCCTTTTGTCACGTGTGCCACCAACCCCCTTCCCATCCATCAGAAAATCCTGGATCCGCCACTGTTTTTCAATACATTCAATTCGATGTGGTTTATTAAAAATTAAACAAATAGTAGTCTAGTGAATATTTGCGCAATGTTTACAATGTAGAAAGGTCGTAAACTAGGATCATCGATTTAAACAAAACAACAAAAAAATAAACAAAGCATTAATAATAAAAAGTTAAAGTACGAAATCATTCGAAATACTCACACTTTCGTACAAGTATAAAGCTTTGGAAACAAAATTTTCATCATTATGCAAAATAGAAGTAAAAGATCACTCGAATATTTAGCTGGAAATTAGCTGATTTATATATGATGCAGAATAAAAGACAAAATCTTTTGAATTTATTATTCCAAGATACATAATCATGTGTAAATCAAAGTTCAATGTTGGATATAAAATAAATAAAACTATATATTTTGTAATACAAACATCAAGGAAACATGGCTAGTAAGTATCCTTACCCGAGCCTAATGAAATCAGTATCTCGGAATGCTTCTACAAGACATCTTGGTTTCATCGCTGTAAACAGCTCGGATCGTTGCTTCTGAGTTAGATCAGCTCCAGGATCTAATCTGAAGATACTCTCCAGTACTATCTTGGAATTGGTTGCCATGGTTATTGGTTCCTGAATATATCCACCTGAAGATGTTTTCAAATTGAAATTAAAAGCAAAATATATTTATATTTTTTCCATCTTTTCAACGAAAATGAAGTTTTCCGTGGTATCCAATACAGAATATTTCATCTAGTCTTCATTAATGCATACGCGGATCTATCAGGGAAGGGGCTACCCCACTCCAAAGTCGGTCTCTACAAAGTCTACACACGCTAGGTTACCCAGCAGTTCTGGAATTTCATCGTTTTGAAACATGCAACCTCCCCCCCCCCCCTTTCCCTCCCCCTCCGCCTGCACCTTTCTTATAACCCTATAGCAGTCTCTACAATGGAGATGGATTGAATTTCTGCAGACTGGACATAGTCAAAGATGGACGAAAATAAGAACATATTTGTTCCTTATTCATGTTTCCATACAGAATATTTGAACAATAAATCAATCACTGATATTGATAACACCAAACAAATATATTAAAATGGTGTCAAATGTGTACCTTAAATCCTAGCTTTCAAATGAGTATGAACGTAATTATTGTACGTACCGTGATATGAACCTTCTCAGTCAGTGTACTGCATGTGAATGTTATAATATTGAACTACAGCAAAAGTGTGTACAAATAGACGGACTGAATTGCGCTCGTACCATAATTCATAACACTAAGCACAGCGCCGTATGGTACGTTCATTCCCACATACCGTACATGCAATGTGGGGAATCCCCGGCTCGCTAATAATAGTAGATGCGTAATCTCTTCGGTCATTCATTTACAGAAAGGTTTGCATTGCGACATTGGCATGTGCAATCTAGACTGACCTTAGCCTATAATCTAGGCGGAGTGCCGAGCTTTTTTCTTTGCTGCTAGACTAACCTTAAGCAGAACGTCTGATACGGCGAGACTACGAACCGTGAGCCGCGAAGCCTATAATCACTGGTCTAGCTTTAGTCGTTGTTTTTTTTGTTATCGACCATGAATCCATGGCAGTTTTTCGTACGAAAAAACCTCATGAATACGAAATGAACTCAACCAATCAGAAACACGTATGGAGAAGAGTCTATGCATATGCATATTATAAATCACGTGACATTACGTCATTTTCTTCATCCAAGATGGCGGGTAGTTCATGCGACGACGATCTTCTGCGAGAAAGTTTATCATATGCGGCCAGGGGCGTAGACAACGGGGGGATGAGGGGGATGCATCCCCCCCACCTCACAAGGTGGGGGGGATGGCATGTACAATCATCCCCCCCCAGGTTTTGGGGAATGATATTTGCTTACTTAATAAGTCATAACGATGATAATAATAGTAATAATAATAATGATAACAATTATAATATTAATAATAATAATAATTATGATGATGATAATAATAATCATCATCATTATTGTAATCGTGTTTATTGTTATTAGCCGCATTCACACGGTGAAAGCCAATTCAGACGGTAAAAAAAAGGAAATCTTACAAGTATTTTGTGGTTATCTTGTGGTTTGGAAACCACAAGATAACCACAAGATTAAACAGGCGCGGATCTACGGGGGGGGGGGGTTAGGGGGTTCAACCCCCCCCCCTTGGGCGGCCCAAAAAACAAACAAAAAAAAAAGGGGGAAAAAGAAGAAAAAAAAGAAAAAAAGAAAGAAAAAAGAACGCACGCTGGAGAGAAACCCTTTCAAGTGCAAATATTGTGAGAAGATATTCAACTCATCTGGTAACTTAACCAAACACATGATAACTCTGGATATAACTGTGTATTTAACTGTTACTTGATTTAAAAAGACGTTATCATGCACTGCTTTTTATGGTCTCCATTGTGTTAATAGATGCCAGGAAAACATCACTTACGGGGTTCAAATAAACACCCCAAAAAAAATCGGCTCGCCGCTTCGCGGCTCGTGGACGATGCTCCGCATCGTCATTATTTTGGTCACCCCCCCCCTTAGCAAAAAGCTAGATCCGCCCCTGAGTCATCCCCCCCAGGTGTACGAACCTGTCTACGCCACTGTATGCGGCCAACAAACTAGGCATTCCTAATGGAAAATTCAGAGAACTGCAGGAATCCGCTATTCGTAGCGTTATTGAAGCCGGCAGGGTTATTTTTGTTGCATTACCTACTGGTTTTGGAAAGAGTGCAATATACCAAGCAATCCCCTTGTGCTGTGATTTTCTACGCGACCACGGATTCTATGATCATGATGAGCGGTTGCGGTTTCTTATATCTGATTGGTCGAACGTAACATGGGTGTACCTTATTTGGTAGGGCTGTTGAATGATTCATAGATCCGCCATTTTGAATATATATGAATATTGATTAGCTAGACCAGTGATTGGTGAGCCGCTTCGCGACTCACGGTTCGTAGTCTCGCCGTATCAGACGTTCTGCTTAGGGTTAGTCTAGCAGCAAAGAAAAAAGCTCGGCACTCCGCCTAGATTATAGGCTAGACTGACCTCGGAAGACAATGTATTTGACTTCTGTAGAGTGAATGTATATTGATGTGTGTTCTTAGTTCTAGCTCGGTTACTGTGTGATTGAGTGGCGGCATTTCCTCCGAGGAAAGTCACTACACAACCAAATTTCCAGCTTCAATCAAGGTCCAACAATAGTTAACTTTAACAATAACCATTATCCTTAACCTAACAAAATAAAACCAGCTTTGACGTTTCATTAAATTATGAGAAAAGCAGACGATTTGTTGTACCGTTTTCGACTCTTAATCCTTGTCTGAATTCAGTTTCCCCCTTTCCGCGCGAAGAGCGAAAAGGTTAGGTGTTTGATTTAATTAATATAGAAAGAAGACGATTCGTTGTACCGTTCTCAGCTCGTCTAAATGAAGTTTTCCCCTTCCGCGCATGGGGCCGAATTTTTGGCGTTTCATGAAAATATAGAGGAAGGAAGACGATTCGTCGTACCGTTGTTGACTCTTAAATTTTGTTTGAATTTAGTTTCCACGAAAATTTTAAACCTATGATTTCTTTAGCTGATATTATAGGAAAGTGAAGCTTCGAGAAAATACAAGTATTGTAGTTGTAGTCACCCTCGAAGTCGTCACAGCGGATAAACAGTCACAGTTCGTAGGGAAAAAAAATTGTCGGCCGACCGACAATATACATCGCACCGACTTCAAACTTCCGCATTGATATAGTAACCGATGATCGAGCAAGAATACCGACACAGTTGACCCGACACAGCAACATATTTACCCGTATCTTTCTTGCTCCCTCGACGAAACGAATCCACCCAACAACCCCCTCTCTCTTTTACTCCCACTCCTCCTCTCTCAGGCTCTTACCTTCCCTCTCTCTCTCCTCTCTTTCACCCCCCTCCCCGTTTCTTTTGTTTCCCTTTTCTCTTTTTTCTTCTTTTTTTCCCTTTTCTTTCTTTTCTTTCTTTTCCTTTCTCTCCTTTCCTCCCTCTTTTTCTTGTTTCTCTTTCTTTTTTCTCTTTTCTTTCCTTTCTTTTCCTTTCTTTCTTTTCTTTTCCTTTTCTTTTTTCTTTTTTCCCGACGGCAGCGCAATAAGGTGGGGGGGGGGGGTGTCGCACCCCCCCCCACACACCCCCTTTGGAGACGCCCCTGATGGCTCCTAACCATTAGGAGCCAGATCATATAACACTGAGTTCCTATAGTTTTTATGCTCTTTTGGCAAATGAAGAAAAAATTGAGAAAATCTAAAACTAGTTTTTTTATGACGTCACAGCTTCGGTACTCTATGGAAACATTTCTATTCGAATATTGTAATTACATCACTGTTATATGCTCTTATTATATACACATCGTTAAAACTACTTAGTCACAAAATGCTTACAATTTTAATACAATTAAAATCAGTAATTTTATTTCAACATGTTTATTATTCATCATGTTTATTTTTTATCATGTTTGTCATGGTTTCATATTTCTTTCATATTCCATTTTACATATTTACTTTCAGTTTCATTTATTTCTCCTCAAGAGATCAACAGATAAAAATACATACATGTATATAAACAGATAAATGTATGATAATACTTAAGAGGAATTATAAAAAGTGAGGAAGGCAGTGGCCCAAAAGGAAACAAACCTTGTAAGAGGCCAACCCTTTCAGAAACAAGATATACAATATGTAACATAAAAACAGATCAAAAAGGAACACAGACTAAGATAAGAAATGAAGTAACTAACCTAATGAACAAACACAAGAGCCCAATACTGAATCTAATATCTAGATAATAAAACTGCTTTATATTTCCTTCTAAAAAAAGATACTGAGGAGCTATTTTGAATGTTAAAGGGAACTGAATTCCAAATTCACTGGACCCTGGTAAAATAAGCTATTTTTAAAAAGGGAGGTATTGCACTTTGGGATGTGGATATTTCGAGAATTTCTTGTGAAATAATTATGCACAGATGTATTTAACCGGAAATAGCTCAATAACGAATTTGGCAACAGATTTTGTTTATAAGAAAACATAAACAAGGCTATATTCAGTTTTAATAAGTCCATAATATTGAAAAAATTTCAAGGAGGAAAATAAGGGTCCAGAGTGAGAAAGGTAAGGTGAGCGAGTTATAATTCTCATTGCCTTTTTTTGTAAACGAAATATTCTATTAATATGTATTTGGAAAGTATGACCCCAGGCTATATTACAATAATTTAAGTACGGTAAAATAAAAATATTATACAATATAAGAAGAATTCTCTATGAAGTTTATAAATAATTTCAATGTTTTGGCAATCTTATTGCAGACGGCACCAGCATGTTCATTTCATGTTAACCTATTATCAGCAGTGACACCTAGAAAGGTAGCAAATTCAACTTCAATGACAGGCATGTCATTTAAATAGACATCAATTTTGAAAGAGGCTTTATTTTTGTTCGTAAAAACCATAAAATGTTATTCCCTAACATGTATAGTTAATTTATTGACAATTAGCCACTTAAATACATATTTCAGTTCACTATTAAAACATTTTGTAAAGTATCAATATTATGGTGAGACATGAGCAAGCTGGTGTCATCTGCACACAAAATGCAATTCAACATTTTAGAAATATTGCCCAAGTCCTTTTTTTGTAAATTATAAACAAGAGCGGGATCAAGATCAAACCTTGATCTTTATTTGAAGGCACTATCTTTTGGCAAGATATTAACCTCCACTTGCTACCCTCTACCCATGTTTAAATGGGTACCCAGTAAGATGCGACGGTCATTGTTGGTCAAACAGTTTTCGAGCGTCAAGTAACACCTGACTGGAATGTATGTAAATTATTTCCAAATCGAGATTCAAACCTTTGTTGCTTGTGATCCTGAAGGTGATACCAAAAAAATGAGGTGCCGTATGAAAGATCATGTTTATCTCCATATTTCGAAAGGTGTGTCATCTCGTCATTACATCACTATGAATATAACTGACAAAGAAAGCGGACAAAATATACAGTTCCTCAGGTAGACAAAGGGATATCCCTTCACTGCTTTTATGTAAAAAGGTGAATATGCATGTGACACCTGTTCTACACATTTTTACATAATAGCAGTGAAGGGATGTTCCTTTGTCTACCTGAGGAACTGTATATTTTGTCCGCTTTCTTTGTCAGTGATGTTCATAGTGCATGTAGATCTAGGCCCACAATCGAGATCGGCGGTCATCTGCGTTGTGTGCAAATGTAGCCATCAAATTTATCGCACAAAAACTGTATGGTAGCCGCGCTCCGCCCAAACTAAGTTTTAACATGTAAACCCATGGGGATCGCAACTATAGGTTTTCCCGCCCAACTTCGTAAACTTAGCATCTGAATTAACGTTACCTTCATTCAAGTTCGTGCGAAATTGAATGACTATGTAGATCAACATTCAAAAAGCTAATAGCGTCATTCAATTTAATTTAGTAGCATGCGATTTCATACTCTTGTCACGGAGACGTGCAAAACGAGCATTCAATTTAGAAAAGCGTGCAAAGAACATTCAAATTCGCGCCGGGCAGACGGTGATATGTATTCGTGCATTCAAGTTCGTGATTAAGCATACATATGTGACATTTTTGCATTGCTTTTCATTTGATGTCAATTTGTCACTTCATATACTTCTGTTTGAATAATTCATGCAAAGTTTACTTGGAGGAATGACATGCGTATTTGTTTGTAGATATCTGTCATTACACAGGTATAACTGTCCCCAGAGAAGGTGCACAGTTTGTGACTTCTCTTCTAAGCACAATCTATAACTAGAAATTTAATTCGTCATGGGGACGAATTAGGTGGTCTGTCTTCAATTTTCATGATCATTGACACGTCAAAAAGTAAAAAAAATGATGAAAAAAAATTGTTGGAGACGCCCGGACTCGATCCAGGGACCTCGAGGTCGGAAGTCAAGTGCGTTACCGATATACCAAAATATTTCCCATAGAGATGACACGGAAACGGAAAATACAATTCTCAAATCCCACTTTGTAAGTGAAATATGAGCATGATACCGGCATCTGATCTAAAAATAAAGGGCACTTTTTTGATAGCTCATTGCCTCAGCTACAACATACTCAAAGCTCAGCGTAAACGAAGATAAAACGACGGAGATATTGCTCGCGAAAGACAAGAATGTAGAATCCAGTTTTGAGAAAAAGTCATGTCCCGTAGAGAATACACGCAAAATGTGAAAATTGACATGCCTCCTTTAATCGCAAAAATACGCCATGATGCCATTGTCAAAATGAAAAATACGTCGTGACTTTATTTGTAGAGATTTGTCTCAGCTAGAGCATATCAAAATTTGGATGAAAATTGATCAATATTTACAGAGATACAATCAATTTTCCAAAAATATGCTGACGTCATAATATGCAAATTGAAATTTTGAGTTCGGAGGCCATTATGATGACGTCATGAGTTAATTGAGTGTCAAATGAGACATGAAATCATATCTCCGACTCATAATCTATCCAAATATGAAAAAGAATTGGGAGTATCTATCCATTCTGAAGAGCTACAATGGATTTTGTATAGGCATGTTTTTGCCCATATATGCTATGTTATTAGAAGAGCTCGCACGCACGGACATTTTACCTTGAACGGAGGCAATCATGATGACGTCATGAGTTAATTGAGGGTTCGAACGGACTTTACCTTGAACGGACGCTCATTTCGTTATTAATGGTCATAAAGAGATAAACATGGTATCAAATTGTTCGGAATAAATTGGGCAATACTATGATAGACAAAAAAAGGCGATTCTCGGTTGCGTACGACCATTACGAACAAAAACGTGCGCGCAAATTTATGCTTGCGAAAATTTTCGAAATTTTCGAAATGCTTGAAATGGCCTAAAACGTACTCTTATTTGATCAAAAAGTGATTATGAGCATTTTTTAGTTTTGCGCGCACCGACGCGCGGACGGACGCGTACGCGCGCGTTTTTTTACCTTAAGTTTACCGGACGGATATTGACCTTAATCGTTATAAATATTAATGAGAAATTATTTACGGTTATGAAGATATGATCATGAGTTGATTCTCAGAGCACTTCACAAAATGGCGCCTGGATGACGTCACGATATTTTAATGAACTTGAAAATGTTCCTGTCACGTCTTAAGAAGATGACCTATGACTGTGTCAATTTTAATTGAAATTGCACGGTTCAATTTGGAGTAATCGTGCACACAAAAAAGTGGTCACAAATTTATTTTAATTGAATTGTGTTTTTGTACAAATTCAATTAAAATACTAGAAATTTAATTCGTCACGAAGACGAATAAGGTGGTCTGTCTTCAATTTTCATGATCATTGACACGTCAAAAAGTAAAAAAATTGATGAAAAAAATTGTTGGAGACGCCCGGACTCGATCCAGGGACCTCGAGGTCGGAAGTCAAGTGCATTACCGATATACCAAAATATTTCCCATAGAGATTACACGGAAACGGAAAATACAATTCTCAAATCCCACTTTGTAAGTGAAATATTAGCATGATACCGGCATCTGATCGAAAAATAAATTGCACACTTATTATAGCTCATTGTCTCAGCTACAACATACTCAAAGCTCAGCGTAAACGAAGATAAAACTACGGAGATGTTGCTCGCGAAAGACAACAATGTAGAATCCAGTTTTGAGAAAAAGTCATGTCCCGTAGAGAATACACGCAAAATGTGAAAATTTACATGCCTCCTTTAATCACAAAAATACGCCATGATGCCATTGTCAAAATGAAAAATACTTCGTGACTTTATTTGTAGAGATTTGTCTCAGCTAGAACATATCAAAATTTGGATGAAAATTGATCAATATTTACAGAGATACAATCAATTTTCCAAAAATATGCTGACGTCATAATATGCAAATTGAAATTTTGAGTTCGGAGGCCATTATGACGACGTCATGAGTTAATTGAGTGTCAAATGAGACATGAAATCATATCTCCGACTCATAATCTATCCAAATATGAAAAAGAATTGGGAGTATCTATCCATTCTGAAGAGCTACAATGGATTTTGTATAGGCATGTTTTTGCCCATATATGCTATGTATTACAAGAGCTCGCACGCACGGACATTTACCTTGAACGGAGGCAATCATGATGACGTCTTGAGTTAATTGAGGGTTCGAACGGACTTTACCTTGAACGGACGCTCATTTCGTTATTAATGGTTATAAAGAGATAAACATGGTATCAAATCGTTTGGAATAAATTGGGCAATACTATGATAGACAAAAAAAAAGGAGATTCTCGGTTGCGTACGACCATTACGAACACAAACGTGCGCGCAAATTTATGCTTGCGAAAATTTTCGAAATTTTCGAAATGCTTGAAATGGCCTAAAACGTAATCTAATTTGATCAAAAAGTGATTATGAGCATTTTTTATTTTTGCGCGCACCGACGCGCGGACGGACGCGTACGCGCGCGTTAATTGACCTTAAGTTGACCGGACGGATATTGACCATAATCGTTATAAATATGAATGAGAAATGATTTACGGTTATGAAGATATGATCATGAGTTGATTCTCAGAGCACTTCACAAAATGGCGCCTGGATGACGTCACGATATGTTGATGAACTTGAAAATGTTCCTGTCACGTCTTAAGATGATGACCTATGACTGTATTAAATTTGAAAGAAATTGGACGGTTCAATTTTGATTAATCGTGCACACAAAAGAGTGGTCACAAATTTATTTTAATTGAATTGTGTTTTTGTACAAATTCAATTAAAATACTAGAAATTTAATTCGTCACGAAGACGAATAAGGTGGTCTGTCTATGTCTCATGATAGATTTGAGAATGGGAGAAGTTATATAGACATGTAAACAATGATGATCATGATGAACATGATGATGATCATGATAGTAAAGGTGATGATGATCATGATAATGATAATGTTATATGATGATAAAAACGATAATGTTACTGATGATGATGATAATGATCATGATCATGGTGATGTTGATGATCATCATCTTCAGACCATGATGATGATGATGGTGACATTGATGATGATGATGATGATGATGATGATAATATTGATGATGATGATGACGATGATGAGTATGAGCATGATCCTGACATCTGATTGAAAAAATGAGGAAATATTTAGATAGCAAATAGTCTCAGCTACAACATACTAAAATTTGGGAGAAAACTGTTGAATAACAACCGAGATACTGGTCAAAACACATTGTCATGCAGATTCATGTTTTGAAAAAAGTGACCTCCCATAGACATAACACGCAAATATGACAAATTATGCATTGTCGCCTTTAATCGAATATTTAACTATGATGACGTCATCTAAATGAAAAAGAATGATATATATCTGATAGGAAATTATCTCAGCTACAACATATCGAAATCTGGGAGAAAATCAATCACTGATAAGCGAGATAATCTCAATTAAACAAAGACAAAAATGACGTCATCAACAAAATACATATGTTTGAGTTTAGATGCCAATATGATGACTTTATTTCACTTTGTACGAGTCAGGGTGGTATGAAATCATATTTCCATCTTATGCTTTATCCAACCATGATATAAAAATTGGGGGTCGATGGACTATCTGAAGAGCTATTTCGATTTTTAAAATGGCATGTTTTTGATCAAATTTGCTTTATATTGCCCATAGCAGTACGCGCGGATTTTGAACTTTGACGCACGCTCACAGCCTTATGAAATATGAAGAGTGACTGAAATTAATGTAAATTGTCAATTACGTTAAGAGGAATCTAAATCATGTAAACATTTTGAATTTGACCTTTTCCGCGCGCTGTGAGCGCGCACACCGCGCGCGGGGACACTTACGGACGGAAAATTTTGAAATGCTTAAAATGACCTGATTCGTACTCTCCTTTAATAGTTAAGTGATTTTGAGCTATTTAAAATTTTTACGCACACGTACGCGCGCGTCATGACCTTTATGTGACCTTTGATGACATGACCTGTTGACCCTTGACCTGAAGTACATGTGATATGAATATGAATGAACTTTGAGTACGCATCATGAAGATATGATGGATAACGTGATTTCACAAAATGGCGCATGGATGACGTCACGATAACCTAATGACCTTGAAAATGTTCATGTCATGTCTCATGACAATGAACTATAAGTTTGCCGAAATTTATTGAAATTAACTAAACCAAACTTGAGTTATCCGGGGCACAAAAAACGGGAAGAAATAAAAATAAATAATAATAATAATAACTAGAAATTTAATTCGTCATGGGGACGAATTAGGTGGTCTGTCTTCAAGTCTTATAAGAGATTATACTATTTACTATATTGAGAAAGGGAGAAGTTATATAGACATGTAAACAATGATGATCATCATGATGATCATGATGATGATGATCTTGATAGTAATGGTGATGACGATGATGATGATGATGATCATGATGATGTTGATGATTATCATCAACAGACCACGATGACATCAGACTGAACAAAATTAGAAAACATTTAGATAGTGTATCGTCTCAGCTACAACATACTCAAAAATCAACAAAAACCAAGCCGAAATAACGGCGATATTGCTCGCAAAAGACAAGAATGTAGAATCCAGATTTGAGAAAAAGTCATCTTCCATAAGGATTACACGCCAAAAGTAATGGATCTAGTGATAATAGGGTAATAATAAAGTAAATATGGTTGTTTATTACATTATTTGCGATTGTACGTGTTTTAATACTCAAAGGAGATGGTAGAGTGAAAGGTCAAAAAGAAAAAAAAGTGAAGAAAAAAAATTGTTGGAGACGCCCGGACTCGAACCAGGGACCTCGAGGTCGGAAGTCAAGTGCGTTACCGATATACCAAAACATTTCCAATAGAGATTACACGTAAACGTAAAATGGAATTATCAAATCCCACTTTGTAAGTGAAATATGAGCATGATCCCGGCATCTGATCGAAAAATAAAGGGCACACTTATGATAGCTTATTTTCTCAGCTACAACATACTCAAAGCTCAGCGTAAACAAAGATAAAACGACGGAGATATTGCTCGCGAAAGACGAGAATGTAGAATCCAGTTTGAGAAAAAGTCATGTCCCATAGAGAATACACGCAAAATGTCAAAAATTGACATGCCTCCTTTAATCGCAAAAAAACGCCATGATACCTTTGTCAAAATGAAATTTCGTGAAAACTACATTTGTAGAGAATATTCTCAGGTAAAACATATCAAAATTTGAAAGAAAATTGATAAATATTTACAGAGATACAATCAATTTTCCAAAAATCTGCTGAAGTCATAATATGCAAATTAAAATTTTGAGTTCGGAGGCCATTATCATGACGTCATGAGTCAATTGAGGGTCAAATGAGACATGAAATCATATCTACAATTCATACTCTATCAACATATGAAAAGAAAATTTGGTTTATCTTCCATCCTAAAGCGCTACAATGGATTTTGTATAGGCATGTTTTCGCCCATGTATGCTATGTATTACAAGAGCTCGCACGCACGGACATTATCTTAAACGGACGCTCATTCCGTTATTAATCTGCAGAAAAAGGTTAACAAGGTATCAAAATGTTTGGAAAAATGTGCTAAATATGATGACAGAGAAAATTTTGCGATTTTATGTTGGCAAATACCAGTACGCGCGAAAACGCGCGCGCACGCGCGTGCGAGCTTTTTTTGCGAAACGCTTAAAATGGCCTCAAACGTATGCAAAATTAATTTGGGACGATTTTGAGCATTTTTATTTTTTGCGCGCGCGCTGACGCGCGGACGTACGCGTGCGCGCGCGTTTTTTGACCTGAAATTGACCGGACGGATATTCACCTTAATCATGATAAATATGAATATGAAATGCCTTTCCGTTATGAAGATATGATCCTGAGTAAAAAGTACCAAAAAAAACACAAAATGGCGCCTGGATGACGTCATGAAGACTTGGTGACCTTGAAAATGTTACTGTCACGTCTTATGACAATGTCCTATGACTGTGCCAAAATTGAAAGAAATTGACAAAACTGATCTTGAGTTATCCTCTACACAAAAAAGTGCGGAAAATAAAAATAAATAATAATAATAATAATAATAACTAGAAATTTAATTCGTCATGGGGACGAATTAGGTGGTCTGTCTTCAATTTTCATGATCATTGACACGTCAAAAAGTAAAAAAATTGATGAAAAAAAATTGTTGGAGACGCCCGGACTCGATCCAGGGACCTCGAGGTCGGAAGTCAAGTGCGTTACCGATATACCAAAATATTTCCCATAGAGATTACACGGAAAAATGGAAAATACAATTCTCAAATCCCACTTTGTAAGTGAAATATTAGCATGATACCGGCATCTGATCGAAAAATAAATTGCACACTTATTATAGCTCATTGTCTCAGCTACAACATACTCAAAGCTCAGCGTAAACGAAGATAAAACGACGGAGATGTTGCTCGCGAAAGACAACAATGTAGAATCCAGTTTTGAGAAAAAGTCATGTCCCGTAGAGAATACACGCAAAATGTGAAAATTTACATGCCTCCTTTAATCACAAAAATACGCCATGATGCCATTGTCAAAATGAAAAATACGTCGTGATTTTATTTGTAGAGATTTGTCTCAGCTAGAACATATCAAAATTTAGATGAAAATTGATCAATATTTACAGAGATACAATCAATTTTCCAAAAATATGCTGACGTCATAATATGCAAATTGAAATTTTGAGTTCGGAGGCCATTATGACGACGTCATGAGTTAATTGAGTGTCAAATGAGACATGAAATCATATCTCCGACTCATAATCTATCCAAATATGAAAAAGAATTGGGAGTATCTATCCATTCCGAAGAGCTACAATGGATTTTGTGTAGGCATGTTTTTGCCCATATATGCTATGTATTACAAGAGCTCGCACGCACGGACATTTACCTTGAACGGAGGCAATCATGATGACGTCATGAGTTAATTGAGGGTTCGAACGGACTTTACCTTGAACGGACGCTCATTTCGTTATTAATGGTCATAAAGAGATAAACATGGTATCAAATCGTTTGGAATAAATTGGGCAATACTATGATAGACAAAAAAAAGGCGATTCTCGGTTGCGTACGACCATTACGAACACAAACGTGCGCGCAAATTTATGCTTGCGAAAATTTTCGAAATTTTCGAAATGCTTGAAATGGCCTAAAACGTAATCTAATTTGATCAAAAAGTGATTATGAGCATTTTTTTTTTGCGCGCACCGACGCGCGGACGGACGCGTACGCGCGCGTTAACTGACCTTAAGTTGTCCGGACGGATATTGACCATAATCGTTATAAATATGAATGAGAAATGATTTACGGTTATGAAGATATGATCATGAGTTGATTCTCAGAGCACTTCACAAAATGGCGCTTGGATGACGTCACGATATGTTGATGAACTTGAAAATGTTCCTGTCACGTCTTAAGATGATGACCTATGACTGTGTTATATTTGAAAAAAATTGGACGGTTCAATTTTGAGTAATCGTGCACACAAAAGAGTGGTCACAAATTTATTTTAATTGAATTGTGTTTTTGTACAAATTCAATTAAAATACTAGAAATTTAATTCGTCATGGGGACGAATTAGGTGGTCTGTTTTCAATTTTATGATCATTGAAAAGTCAAAAAAGAAAAAAAATGAAAAAAAAAATTGTTGGAGACTCCCGGACTCGAACCAGGGATCTCGAGGTCCGAAGTCAAGTGCATTACCGATATACCAAAACATTTCCCATAGCGATTACACGTAAACGGAAAATGAAATTCTCAAATCCCACTTTGCAAGTGGAATATGAGCATGATCCCGGCATCTGATCGAAAAATGAAGGGCACACTTGTGATAGCTTATTGTCTCAGCTACAACATACTCAAAGCTCAGCGTAAACAAAGATAAAACGACGGAGATATTGCTCGCCAAAGACGAGAATGTAGAATCCAGTTTTGAGAAAAAGTCATGTCCCCTAGAGAATACACGCAAAATGTGAAAAATTGACATGCCTCCTTTAATCGCAAAAATACGCCATGATACCTTTGTCAAAATGAAATATTGTTGTGACCACATTTGTAGATAATATTCTCAGGTAGAACATATCAAAATTTGGAAGTAAATCGATCAACATTTACAGAGATACAATCAATTTTCCAAAAATATGATGACTTCATAATATGCAAATTGAAATTTTGAGTTCGGAGGCCATTATGATGACGTCATGAGTTAATTGAGGGTCAAATGAGACATGAAATCATATCTCCAAATCATACTCTATCAAAATATGAATAAAAACTTGGGGTCACCTTGCATCCTAAAGCGCTACAATGGATTTTGTATAGGCATGTTTTTGCCCATGTATGCTATGTATTACAAGAGCTCGTACGCACGGTAATTATCTTAAACGGACGCTCATTCCGTTATTAATGGGCAGAAAAAGGTGAACAAGGTATCACAATGCTTGGAAAAATGTGCCAAATATGATGAGACAGAAAATTTGGCGATTCTATGTTGGAAAATGCCATTACGTGCGAAAACGCGCGCGCATGCGCGTGTGCGCATTTTTTTGCAAAATGCTTAAAATGGCCTGAAACGTATGCAAAATGAATTTGAGCCGATTTTGAGCATTTTTATTTTTTGCGCGCGCGCTGACGCGCGGACGTACGCACGCGCGCGCGTTTTTTGACCTGAAATTGACTGGACAAATATTGACCTTAATCATGATAAATATGAATGAGAAATGCCTATCCGTTATGAAGATATGATCATGAGTAAAAAGTACCAAAAAAAACACAAAATGGCGCCTGGATGACGTCATGAAGATTTGATGACCTTGAAAATGTTACTGTCACGTCTCATGACAATGACATATAACTGTGTCAAAATTGAACGAAATTGATTTGACCGATCTTGAGTTATCCTCTACACAAAAAAGTGCGGAAAATAAAAATAAATAATAATAATAATAATAATAATAAATAAAGAAAGAAAATTCTGACGAAATCAATAGGTGGTCTGTTGACAACAGACCACCTAATAAATAAAGAAAGAAAATTCTGACGAAATCAATAGGTGGTCTGTTGACAACAGACCACCTAATAATAATAATAATAATAATAAAGAAAATTCTGACGAAATCAATAGGTGGTCTGTTGATAACAGACCACCTAACTAGAAATTTAATTCGTCACGAAGACGAATAAGGTGGTCTGTCTATGTCTAATGATAGATTTGAGAATGGGAGAAGTTATATAGACATGTAAACAATGATGATCATGATGAACATGATGATAATCATGATAGTAAAGGTGATGATGATGATAATGATAATGTTATATGATGATAAAAACGATAATGTTAATGATGATGATGAGCATAAGCATGATCCTGACATCTGATTGAAAAAATGAGGAAATAGTTAGATAGCAAATAGTCTCAGCTACAACATACTAAAATTTGGGAGAAAACTGTTGAATAACAACCGAGATACTGGTAAAAACACCTTGTCATGCAGATTCATGTTTTAAAAAAGTGACCTCCCATAGACATAACACGCAAATATGACAAATTATGCATTGTCGCCTTTAATCGAATATTTCACTATGATGACGTCATCGAAATGAAAAATAAATGACATATTTCTGATAGAGAATTATCTCAGCTACAACATATTAAAATCTGAGAGAAAATTAATCACAGATAAGTGAGATAATTTCAATTAAACAAAGACAAAAATGACGTCATCAACAAAACACATTTGTTTGAGTTTAGATGCCAATATTATGACTTTATTTCACTTTGTACGAGTCAGGGTGGTATGAAATCATATCTCCAACTCATGCTTTTTCCAACCATGATATAAAAAATGGGGGTCAATGGACTATCTGAAAAGCTATATCGATTTTTAAAACGGCATGTTTTTGATTAAATTTGCATTATATTGCCCATAGCAGCACGCGCGGATTTTGAACTTTGACGCGCGCTCACGGCCTTATGAAAAGTCAAGAGTGACTGAAATTAATGTAAATTGTCAATTACGTTAAGAGGAATCCAAATTATGTAAACATTTTGAATTTAACCTTTTCCGCGCGCTGTGAGCGCGCACACCGCGCGCGGAGACACGAACGGACGGAAAATGTTGAAATGCTTAAAATGACCTGATTCGTACTCTCGTTTAATAGTTGATTGATTTTGAGCATTATAAAATTTTGACGCGCACATACGCGCGCGTCATGACCTTTATGTGACCTTTGATGACATAACCTGTTGACCCTTGACCTGAAGTATAAGTTATATTAATATGAATGACCTTTGATGACGCGTCATGAAGATATGATTGATAATGTGATTTCACAAAATGGCGCCTGGATGACGTCACGATAATTTGATGACCTTGAAAATGTTCCTGTCACGTCTCATCATGATGACCTATGACTGTGTCAAAATTGAGAGAAATTGGGTGGATGGATATTGAGAAATCGGATACACAAAAAAGTGGAGAAATAAATAAAAATAAATAAATAATAATAATAAATAAAGAAAGAAAATTCTGACGAAATCAATAGGTGGTCTGTTGTTAACAGACCACCTAACTAGAAATTTAATTCGTCACGAAGACGAATAAGGTGGTCTGTCTAAGTCTCATGATAGATTTGAGAATGGGAGAAGTTATATAGACATGTAAACAATGATGATCATGATGAACATGATGATGATCATGATGGTGACATTGATGATAATGATGATGATATTGATGATGATGATGACGATGATGAGTATGAGCATGATCCTGCCATCTGATTGAAAAAAATGAGGAAATATTTAGATAGCAAATAGTCTCAGCTACAACATACTAAAATTTGGGAGAAAACTGTTGAATAAGAACCGAGATACTGGTCAAAACACATTGTCATGCAGATTCATGTTTTGAAAAAAGTGACCTCCCATAGACATAACACGCAAATATGACAAATTATGCATTGTCGCCTTTAATCGAATATTATACTATGATGACGTCATCTAAATGATAATATATGACATTTTTCTGATAGAGAATTATCTCAGCTACAACATATCAAAATCTGGGAGAAGATCGATGACCGATAAGTGAGATAATTTCAATTAAACAAAGACAAAAATTACGTCATCAACAGAATACATTTGTTTGAGTTTAGATGCCAATATGATGACTTTATTTCACTTTGTACGAGTCAAGGTGGTATGAAATCATATCTCCAACTCATGCTTTTTCCAACCATGATATAAAAAATGGGGGTCAATGGACTATCTGAAAAGCTATATCGATTTTTAAAATGGCATGTTTTTGATGAAATTTGCATTATATTGCCCATAGCAGCACGCGCGGATTTTGAACTTTGACGCACGCTCACGGCCTTATGAAATATGAAGAGTGACTGAAATTAATGTAAATTGTTAATTACATTAAGAGGAATCCAAATCATGTAAACATTTTGAATTTGACCTTTTTCGCGCGCTGTGAGCGCGCACACCGCGCGCGGGGACACAAACGGACGGAAAATGTTGAAATGCTTAAAATGACCTGATTCGTACTCTCGTTTAATAGTTAAGTGATTTTGAGCAATTTAAAATTTTGACGCGCACATACGCGCGCGTCATGACCTTTATGTGACCTTTGATGACATGACCTGTTGACCCTAGACCTAAAGTATATGTGATATGAATATGAATGACCTTTGCTGATGCATCATGAAGATATGATGGATAACGTGATTTCAAAAAATGGCGCCTGGATGACGTCACGATAACCTAATGACCTTGAAAATGTTCCTGTCACGTCTCATTACAATGACCTATAATTGTGCCGAAATTTAATGAAATTAACTAAACCAAACTTGAGTTATCCGGGCCACAAAAAACGGGGAGAAATAAAAATAAAGAATAATAATAATAACTAGAAATTTAATTCGTCATGGGGACGAATTAGGTGGTCTGTCTTCAAGTCTTATGATAGATTATAATATTTACTATAATGAGAAAGGGAAAAGTTATATAGACATGTAAACAATGATGATCATCATGATGATCATGATGATGATGATCTTGGTAGTAATGGTGATGACGATGATGATGATCATGATGATCATGATGATGTTGATGATTATCATCAACAGACTACGATGACAGACTGAAAAAAATGAGAGAACATTCAGATAGTATATAGTCTCAGCTACAACATACTCAAAAATCAACAAAAATCAAGCCGAAATAACGGCGATATTGCTCGCAAAAGACAAGAATGTAGAATCAAGATTTGATAAAAAGTCATCTTCCATAAGGATTACACGCAAAAAGTAATGGATGTAGTGATAATAGGGTAATAATAAAGTAAATATTGTTGTTTATTACATTATTTGCGATTGTACGTGTTTTAATATTCAAAGGAGATGGTAGAGTGAAAGGTCAACAACAACAAAAGTGAAGAAAAAAAATTGTTGGAGACGCCCGGACTCGAACCAGGGACCTCGAGGTCGGAAGTCAAGTGCGTTACCGATATACCAAAACATTTCCCTTAGAGATTACACGTAAACGGAAAATGGAATTATCAAATCCCACTTTGTAGGTGAAATACGAGCATGATCCCGGCATCTGATCGAAAAATAAAGGGCACACTCGTGATAGCTTATTTTCTCAGCTACAACATACTCAAAGCTCAGCGTAAACAAAGATAAAACGACGGAGATATGGGTCTGATTGTGACGTCACAATAGAGTTCGTGTATGGTGCGCATTTTGTTATACGCGTAATATACATTGTCATTGTCACCAGCAGCTGGTGCGCGATGTTATTTACAACTGGCTCGATTATATCTCACGAGTTTGACACGCAAAAAATTGTGGGGTCAACTTGCATTCTAAAGAGCTATAATGTATTTTGTATAGGCATGTTTTTGACCATATATGCTATGTATTACAAGAGCTCGCACGCACAGACATTTACCTTAAACGGACGCTCATTTCCTTATTAATGGTCATAAAGAGATAAACATGGTATCGAATTGATCGGGAAAAAATGGGAAATACTATGATAGACAAAAAATGACTATTTAAGGTTGCGTTCGACCGTTACGAACAAAAACGTGCGCGCAAATTTTTGCGCGCGGAAAGGTGTGCGCACGCAAAATTCTCGAAATGCTTGAAATGGCCTAAAACGTACTCTAATTTGATCAAAAAGTGATTATGAGCATTTTTTGTTTTTGCGCGCACCGACGCGCGGACGGACGCGTACGCGCGCGTTTATTGACCTAAGTTGACCGGACGGATATTGACCATAATCGTTATAAATATGAATGAGAAATGATTTACGGTTATGAAGATATGATCATGAGTTGATTCTCAGAGCACTTCACAAAATGGCGCCTAGATGACGTCATGATATTTTGATGAACTTGAAAATGTTCCTGTCACGTCTTAAGATGATGACCTATAACTGTGTTAAATTTGAGAGAAATTGGACGGTTCAATTTTGAGTAATCGTGCACACAAAAAAGTGGTCACAAATTTATTTTAATTAAATTGTGTTTTTGTACAAATTCAATTAAAATACTAGAAATTTAATTCGTCACGAAGACGAATAAGGTGGTCTGTCTTCAAGTCTTATAATAGATTATAATATTTACTATATTGAAAAAGGGAGAAGTTATATCGACATGTAAACAATGATGATTATGATGATGATGATCATGATGATGTTGATGAGGATGATTATCATCCATATGATAATGATGATGATCATGGTCATGAGCGTGATTCTGACATCTTATCGGAAAAATGAGGAATGATTTAGATAACATATGGTCTCAACGACAACATACTAAAATTTAGGAGAAAACTGTTAAATAACACTCGAGATACTGGTCAAAACACATTGTCATGCAGATTCATGTTTTGAAAAAAGTGACCTCCCATAGACATAACACGCAAATATGACAAATTATGCATTGCCACCTTTAATCGAATATTTTACTATGATGACGTCATCCTAATGATAATATATGACAAATTTCTGATAGAAAATTATCTCAGCTACAACGTATCAAAATCTGGGAGAAAATCGATCACCGATAAGTGAAATAATCTCAAATAAACAAAGACAAAAATGACGTCATCAACAAAATACATTTGTTTGAGTTTAGATGCCAATATGATGACTTTATTTCACTTTGTACGAGTCAGGGTGGTATGAAATCATATCTCCAACTCATGCTTTCTCCAACCATGATATAAAAATTGGGGGTTAATGGACTATGTGAAGAGCTATTTCGATTTTTAAAATGGCATGTTTTTGATCAAATTTGCACTATATTGCCCATAGCAGTACGCGCGGATTTTGAACTTTGACGCACGCTCACGGCCTTATGAAACATGAAGAGTGACTGAAATTAATGTTAATTGTCAATTACGTTAAGAGGAATCCAAATCATGTAAACATTTTGAATTTGACCTTTTCCGCGCGCTGTGAGCGCGCACACCGCGCGCGGGGACACTTACGGACGGAAAATTTTGAAATGCTTAAAATGACCTGATTCGTACTCTCGTTTAATAGTTTAGTGATTTTGAGCAATTTTAAATTTTGACGCGCACATACGCGCGCGTCATGACCTTTATGTGACCTTTGATGACATGACCTGTTGACCCTTGACCTAAAGTATATATGATATGAATATGAATGACCTTTGCTGATGCATCATGAAGATATGATGGATAACGTGATTTCACAAAATGGCGCCTGGATGACGTCACGATAACCTAATGACCTTAAAAATGTTCCTGTCACGTCTCATGATAATGACCTATGACTGTGCCAAAATTGAATCAAATTGACATAACCAATCTTACGTTATCCGACACACAAAAAAGTGAAGAAATAAATAAAAATAAATAAATAATAATAATAATAATAATAAAGAAGAAAGAAAATTCTGACGAAATCAATAGGTGGTCTGTTGATAACAGACCACCTAACTAGAAATTTAATTCGTCATGGGGACGAATTAGGTGGTCTGTCTTCATGAAGTACTGATGAACTGATGAACTGATAGATTAAACTGATGTGAAATGAACTGAATTCATGAGCTAAACGGATAAACTTATGTACTAAACTAAACTGATGAGCTAAACTGATGAACGAAATATTTAGAAATTATAATGATTGTTGATGATCGTGATTAAATTTAATGGGAAAAAATATCAAAATAAGTAGGCCTAATGAATATGACACAAAGTATTGAGAAATTAACTACTTGATCATGATCATGATTGTCATGATGACGATAATGAAAATGATGATGATGATGATCATGAGCGTGATCTTGACATCTGATTGCAAAAAAAGTGAGGGGATATTTATATAGCATATAGTCTCAGCTACAACATACTTAAAAATCAACAAAAATCAAGCTGAAATAACGGCGATATTGCTCGCAAAAAGTAATGGATCAAGTGATAATAGGGTAATAATAAAGTAAATATGGTTGTTTATTACATTATTTGCGATTGTACGTGTTTTAATATTCAAAGGAGATGGTACAGTAAAAGGTCCAAAAAAAAGTGAAGAAAAAAATTGTTGGAGACGCCCAGACTCGAACCAGGGACCTCGAGGTCGGAAGTCAAGTGCATTACCGGTAGACTAAAACATTTCCCATAGAGAGTACACGTAAAAGAAAGATTGATTTCTCAAATCCCACTTTGTAAGTGAAATATGAGCATGATCCCGGCATCTGATCGAGAAATAAATGGCACACTTGTGATAGCTCATTGTCTCAGCTACAACATACTCAAAGCTCAGCGTAAACGAAAATAAAACGACGGAGATATTGCTCGCGAGAGACAAGAATCATCATCATTAAGACAATGATGATGATCATGAGCGTGATCCTCGAATCCTATTGGAAGAATGTGGGGTGATTTAGATAACATATAGTCTCAGCTACAACATACTCGAAAATCAACATAATCCAAGCAGAAATAATGTCGATATATTGCTCGCAAAAGAGAGGAATGTAGAATCCAGATTTTAGAAAAAGTCATGTCCCATAGAGAATACACGCAAAATGTGAAAAATTGACATGCCTCCTTTAATCGCAAAAATACGCCATGATGCTTTTGTCAAAATGAAAAATCGTGGCAACGACATTTGTTGAAAATTGTCTCAGCTAAAACATATCAAAATTTGGAAGAAAATTAATCAATATTTACAGAAATACAATCAATTTTCCAAAAATATGCTGACGAATTTTCGATACACTGCAATCAGTTTGCCTAGGGTGTGATTGTTACGTCACAATGGAGTTCGGGCATAGTGCGCATTTTGTTATACACGTAATATACATTGTCATTGTCACCAGCAGCTGGTGCGCGATGAAATGTACAACTGGGTCAATTATTGCTCACTAGTTTTACACGCATTTTGCCGTTGACTTTTCAGATCGAGCCATAATATTTTTTTCTATACAGTTAATAATGTATTTCGTATAGGCATGTTTTTGCCCATATATGCTATGTATTACAAGAGCTCGCACGCACAGACGTTTACCTTAAACTGACGCTCATTTCGTTATTAATGGTCATAAAGAGATAAACATGGTATCAAATTGTTCGGAATAAAATGGGCAATACTATGATAGACAAAAAAGGCGATTCTGGGTTGCGTAAGACCATTACGAACACAAACGCGCGCGCAAATTTATGCGCGCGCAAAGGTGTGCCCACGCAAAAATCTCGAAATGCTTGAAATGGCCTAAAACGTACTCTAATTTGATCAAAAAGTGATTATGAGCATTTTTTATTTTTGCGCGCACCGACGCGCGGACGGACGCGTACGCGCGCGTTAATTGACCTTAAGTTGACCGGATGTATATTGACCATAATTGTTATAAATATGAATGAGAAATGATTTACGGTTATGAAGATATGATCATGAGTTGATTCTCAGAGCACTTCACAAAATGGCACCTGGATGACGTCACGATATATTGATGAATTTGAAAATGTTCCTGTCACGTCTTAAGATGATGACCAATGACTGTGTTAAATTTGAAAGAAATTGGACGGTTCAATTTTGAGTAATCGTGCACACAAAAGAGTGGTCACAAATTTATTTTAATTGAATTGTGTTTTTGTACAAATTCAATTAAAATACTAGAAATTTAATTCGTCATGGGGACGAATTAGGTGGTCTGTCTTCAATTTTCATGATCATTGACACGTCAAAAAGTAAAAAAATTGATGAAAAAAAATTGTTGGAGACGCCCGGACTCGATCCAGGGACCTCGAGGTCGGAAGTCAAGTGCGTTACCGATATACCAAAATATTTCCCATAGAGATTACACGGAAACGGAAAATACAATTCTCAAATCCCACTTTGTAAGTGAAATATTAGCATGATACCGGCATCTGATCGAAAAATAAATGGCACACTTATTATAGCTCATTGTCTCAGGTACAACATACTCAAAGCTCAGCGTAAACGAAGATAAAACGACGGAGATGTTGCTCGCGAAAGACAACAATGTAGAATCCAGTTTTGAGAAAAAGTCATGTCCCGTAGAGAATACACGCAAAATGTGAAAATTGACATGCCTCCTTTAATCACAAAAATACGCCATGATGCCATTGTCAAAATGAAAAATACGTCGTGACTTCATTTGTAGAGATTTGTCTCAGCTAGAACATATCAAAATTTGGATGAAAATTGATCAATATTTACAGAGATACAATCAATTTTCCAAAAATATGCTGACGTCATAATATGCAAATTGAAATTTTGAGTTAGGAGGCCATTATGATGACGTCATGAGTTAATTGAGTGTCAAATGAGACATGAAATCATATCTCCGACTCATAATCTATCCAAATATGAAAAAGAATTGGGAGTATCTATCCATTCTGAAGAGCTACAATGGATTTTGTATAGGCATGTTTTTGCCCATATATGCTATGTATTACAAGAGCTCGCACGCACGGACATTTACCTTGAACGGAGGCAATCATGACGTCATGAGTTAATTGAGGGTTCGAACGGACTTTACCTTAACGGACGCTCATTTCGTTATTAATGGTCATAAAGAGATAAACATGGTATCAAATCGTTAGGAATAAATTGGGCAATACTATGATAGACAAAAAAAAGGCGATTCTCTTTTGCGTACGACCATTACGAACACAAACATGCGCGCAAATTTATGCTTGCGAAAATTTTCGAAATTTTCGAAATGCTTGAAATGGCCTAAAACGTACTCTAATTGGATCAAAAAGTGATTATGAGCATTTTTTATTTTTGCGCGCACCGACGCGCGGACGGACGCGTACGCGCGCGTTAATTGACCTTAAGTTGACCGGACGGATATTGACCATAATCGTTATAAATATGAATGAGAAATGATTTACGGTTATGAAGATATGATCATGAGTTGATACTCAGAGCACTTCACAAAATGGCGCCTGGATGACGTCACGATATGTTGATGAACTTGAAAATGTTCCTGTCACGTCTTAAGATGATGACCTATGACTGTCTTAAATTTGAAAGAAATTGGACTGTTCAATTTTGAGTAATCGTGCACACAAAAGAGTGGTCACAAATTTATTTTAATTGAATTGTGTTTTTGTACAAATTCAATTAAAATACTAGAAATTTAATTCGTCACGAAGACGAATAAGGTGGTCTGTCTAAGTCTTATGATAGATTTGAGAATGGGAGAAGTTATATAGACATGTAAACAATGATGATCATGATAAACATGATGATCATGATCATGATGTTGATGATCATCTTCACACCATGATGATGATGATGATGATGGTGACATTGATGATGATGATGATGAGCATGAGCATGATCCTGGCATCTGATTGAAAAAATGAGGAAATATTTAGATAGCAAATAGTCTCAGCTACAACATACTAAAATTTGGGAGAAAACTATTGAATAATAACCGAGATACTGGTCAAAACACATTGTCAAGCAGATTCATGTTTAGAAAAAAGTGACCTCCCATAGACATAACACGCAAATACGACAAATTATGCATTGTCACCTTTAATCGAATATTTAACTATGATAACGTCATCTAAATGAAAAATAAATGGCATATTTCTGATAGAAAATTATCTCAGCTACAACATATTGAAATCTGGGAGAAAATCGATCACTGATAAGGAAGATAATCTCAATTAAACAAAGACAAAAATGACGTCATCAACAAAATACATTTTCTTTACTTTAGATGCAAATATGAAGATTTTGTTTCACTTTGTACGAGTCAGGGTGGTATGAAATCATATCTCCAACTCATGCTTTCTCCAACCATGATATAAAAATTGGGGGTCAATGGACTATCTGAAGAGCTATTTCGATTTTTAAAATGGCATGTTTTTGATCAAATTTGCACTATATTGCCCATAGCAGTACGCGCGGATTTTGAACTTTGACGCACGCTCACGGCCTTATGAAATATGAAGAGTGACTGAAATTAATGTTAATTGTCAATTACGTTAAGAGGAATCCAAATCATGTAAACATTTTGAATTTGACCTTTTCCGCACGCTGTGAGCGCGCACACCGCGCGCGGGGACACTTACGGACGGAAAATTTTGAAATGCTTAAAATGACCTGATTCGTACTCTCGTTTAATAGTTTAGTGATTTTGAGCAATTTTAAATTTTGACGCGCACATACGCGCGCGTCATGACCTTTATGTGACCTTTCATGACATGACCTGTTGACCCTTGACCTAAAGTATATGTGATATGAATATGAATGACCTTTGCTGATGCATCATGAAGATATGATGGATAACGTGATTTCACAAAATGGCGCCTGGATGACGTCACGATAACCTAATGACCTTAAAAATGTTCCTGTCACGTCTCATGATAATGACCTATGACTGTGCCAAAATTGAATCAAATTGACATAACCAATCTTACGTTATCCGACACACAAAAAAGTGAAGAAATAAATAAAAATAAAGAAATAATAATAATAATAATAATAAAGAAGAAAGAAAATTCTGACGAAATCAATAGGTGGTCTGTTGATAACAGACCACCTAACTAGAATTTAATTCGTCACGAAGACGAATAAGGTGGTCTGTCTAAGTCTTATGATAGATTTGAGAATGGGAGAAGTTATATAGACATGTAAACAATGATGATCATGATGAACATGGTGATGATTATGATAGTAAAGGTGATGATGATGATAATGATAATGATAATGTTATATGATGATAAAAACGATAATGTTAATGATGAGGATAATGATCATGATCATGAAGATGTTGATGATGATCATCTTCATACCATGATGATGATGATGATGGTGACATTGATGATGATGATGATGATGATGATATTGATGATGATGATGACGATGATAAGTATGAGCATGATCCTGACATCTGATTGAAAAAATGAGGAAATATTTAGATAGCATATAGTCTCAGCTACAACATACTAAGATTTGGTTGAAAACTGTTTTGAATAACAACTGAGACACTGGTCAAAACAGAATCCAGATTTGGAAAAAGTCATCTTCCATAAGGATAACACGCAAAAAGTAATGGATGTAGTGATAATAGGGTAATAATAAAGTAAATATGGTTGTTTATTACATTATTTGCGATTGTACGTGTTTTAATATTCAAAGGAGATGGTAGAGTGAAAGGTCAAAAAGAAAAAAAAGTGAAGAAAAAAAAATTGTTGGAGACGCCCGGACTCGAACCAGGGACCTCGAGGTCGGAAGTCAAGTGCGTTACCGATATACCAAAACATTTTCCTTAGAGATTACACGTAAACGGATAATGGAATTATCAAATCCCACTTTGTAAGTGAAATATGAGCATGATCCCGGCATCTGATCGAAAAATAAAGGGCACACTAGTAATAGCTTATTTTCTCAGCTACAACATACTCAAAACTCAGCGTAAACAAAGATAAAACGACGGAGATATGGGTTTGATTGTGACGTCACAATAGAGTTCGTGTATGGTGCGCATTTTGTTATACGCGTAATATACATTGTCATTGTCACCAGCAGCTGGTGCGCGATGTTATTTACAACTGGCTCGATTATTTCTCACGAGTTTGACACGCAAAAAATTGTGGGGTCAACTTGCATCCTAAAGAGCTATAATGTATTTTGTATAGGCATGTTTTTGACCATATATGCTATGTATTACAAGAGCTCGCACGCACAGACATTTACCTTAAACGGACGATCATTTCCTTATTAATGGTCATAAAGAGATAAACATGGTATCAAATTGTTCGGAAAAAAATGGGAAATACTATGATAGACAAAAATTGATGATTTAAGGTTGCGTTCGACCATTACGAACAAAAACGTGCGCGCAAATTTATGCGCGCGGAAAGGTGTGCGCACGCAAAATTCTCGAAATGCTTGAAATGGCCTAAAACGTACTCTAACTTGATCAAAAAGTGATTATGAGCATTTTTTATTTTTGCGCGCACCGACGCGCGGACGGACGCGTACGCGCGCGTTAATTGACCTTAAGTTGACCGGACGGATATTGACCATAATCGTTATAAATATGAATGAGAAATGATTTACGGTTATGAAGATATGATCATGAGTTGATTCTCAGAGCACTTCACAAAATGGCGCCTGGATGACGTCACGATATGTTGATGAATTTGAAAATGTTCCTGTCACGTCTTAAGATGATGACCTATGACTGTGTTAAATTTGAAAGAAATTGAACGGTTCAATTTTGAGTAATCGTGCACACAAAAAAGTGGTCACAAATTTATTTTAATTGAATTGTGTTTTTGTACAAATTCAATTAAAATACTAGAAATTTAATTCGTCATGGGGACGAATTAGGTGGTCTGTCTTCAATTTTCATGATCATTGACACGTCAAAAAGTAAAAAAATTGATGAAAACAAATTGTTGGAGACGCCAGGACTCGATCCAGGGACCGCGAGGTCGGAAGTCAAGTGCGTTACCGATGTACCAAAATATTTCCCATAGAGATTACACGGAAACGGAAAATACAATTCTCAAATCCCACTTTGTAAGTGAAATATGAGCATGATACCGGCATATGATCGAAAAATAAAGGGCACATTTATTATAGCTCATTGTCTCAGCTACAACATACTCAAAGCTCAGCGTAAACGAAGATAAAATGATGGAGATATTACTCGCGAAAGACAAGAATATAGAATCCAGTTTTGATAAAAAGTCATGTCCCGTAGAGAATACACGCAAAATGTGAAAATTGACATGCCTCCTTTAATCGCAAAAATACGCCATGATGCCATTGTCAAAATGAAAAATACGTCGTAACTTTATTTGTGGAGATTTGTCTCAGCTAGAACATATCAAAATTTGGATGAAAATTGATCAATATTTACAGAGATACAATCAATTTTCCAAAAATATGCTGACGACATAATATGCAAATTGAAATTTTGAGTTGGGAGGCCATTATGATGACGTCATGAGTTAATTGAGGGTCAAATGAGACATGAAATCAAATCTCCGACTCATAATCTATCCAAATATGAATAAGAATTGGGAGTATCTATCCATTCTGAAGAGCTACAATGGATTTTGTATAGGCATGTTTTTGCCCATATATGCTATGTATTACAAGAGCTCGCACGCATAGACATTTACCTTGAACGGAGGCAATCATGATGACGTCATGAGTTAATTGAGGGTTCGAACGGACTTTACCTTGAACGGACGCTCATTTCGTTATTAATGGTCATAAAGAGATAAACATGGTATCAAATTGTTCGGAATTAATTGGGCAATACTATGATAGACAAAAAAGGCGATTCTCGGTTGCGTACGACCATTACGAACACAAACGTGCGCGCAAATTTATGCTGCGAAAATTTTCGAAATTTTCGAAATGCTTGAATTGGCCTAAAACGTACTCTAATTTGATCAAAAAATGATTATGAACATTTTTTATTTTTGCGCGCACCGACGCGCGGACGGACGCGTACGCGCGCGTTTTTTGACCTTAAGTTGACCGGACAGATATTGACCTTAATCGTTATAAATATGAATGAGAAATTATTTACGGTTATGAAGATATGATCATGAGTTGATTTTCAGAGTACTTCACAAAATGGCGCCTGGATGACGTCACGATATTTTGATGAACTTGAAAATGTTCCTGTCAAGTCTTATAAAGATGACCTCTGACTGTGTCAAATTTGAAAGAAATTGGACGGTTCAATTTTGAGTAATCGTGCACACAAAAAAGTGGTCACAAATTTATTTTAATTGAATTGTGTTTTTGTACAAATTCAATTAAAATACTAGAAATGTAATTCGTCACGAAGACGAATAAGGTGGTCTGTCTAAGTCTTATGATAGAATTGAGAATGGGAGAAGTTATATAGACATGTAAACAATGATGATCATGATGACCATGATGATGATCATGATAGTAAAGGTGATGATGATGATGATAATGATAATGTTATATGATGATAAAAACGATAATGTTAATGATGATGATGAGCACAAGCATGATCCTGACATCTGATTGAAAAATAACGAAATATTTAAATAGCAAATAGTCTCAGCTACAACATACTAAAATTTGGGAGAAAACTGTTGAATAACAACCGAGATACTGGTCAAAACACCTTGTCATGCAGATTCATGTTTTGAAAAGAGTGACCTCCCATAGACATAACACGCAAATATGACAAATTATGCATTGTCGTCTTAAATCGAATATTTAACTATGATGAAGTCATCCAAATGAAAAATTAATTACATATTTTTGATAGAGAATTATCTCAGCTACAACATATCAAAATCTGGGAGAAAATCGATCACCGATAAGTGAGATAATCTCAAATAAACAAAGACAAAAATTACGTCATCAACAAAATACATTTGTTTGAGTTTAGATGCCAATATGATGACTTTATTTCACTTTGTACGAGTCAGGGTGGTATGAAATCATATCTCCAACTCATGCTTTCTCCAACCATGATATAAAAATTGGGGGTCAATGGACTATCTGAAGAGCTATTTCGATTTTTAAAATGGCATGTTTTTTATCAAATTTGCACTATATTGCCCATAGCAGTACGCGCGGATTTTGAACTTTGACGCACGCTCACGGCCTTATGAAATATGAAGAGTGACTGAAATTAATGTAAATTGTCAATTACGTTAAGAGGAATCCAAATCATGTAAACATTTTGAATTTGACCTTTTCCGCGCGCTGTGAGCGCGCACACCGCGCGCGGGGACACTTACGGACGGAAAATTTTGAAATGCTTAAAATGACCTGATTCGTACTCTCGTTTAATAGTTTAGTAATTTTGAGCAATTTTAAATTTTGACGCGCACATACGCGCGCGTCATGACCTTTATGTGACCTTTGATGACATGACCTGTTGACCCTTGACCTAAAGTATATGTGATATGAATATGAATGACCTTTGCTGATGCATCATGAAGATATGATGGATAACGTGATTTCACAAAATGGCGCCTGGATGACGTCACGATAACCTAATGACCTTTAAAATGTACCTGTCACGTCTCATGATAATGACCTATGACTGTGCCAAAATTAAATCAAATTGACATAACCAATCTTACGTTATCCGACACACAAAAAAGTGAAGAAATAAATAAAAATAAAGAAATAATAATAATAATAATAATAAAGAAGAAAGAAAATTCTGACGAAATCAATAGGTGGTCTGTTGATAACAGACCACCTAACTAGAATTTAATTCGTCACGAAGACGAATAAGGTGGTCTGTCTAAGTTTTATGATAGATTTGAGAATGGGAGAAGTTATATAGACATGTAAACAATGATGATCATGATGAACATGGTGATGATCATGATAGTAAAGGTGATGATGATGATGATAATGATAATGTTGTATGACGATAAAAACGACAAAGTTAATGATGATGATGAGCAAAAGCATAATCCTGACAACTGATTAAAAAAATTGAGGAAATATTTAGATAGCAAATAGTCTCAGCTACAACATACTAAAATTTGGGAGAAAACTATTGAATAACAATCGAGATCCTGGTTAAAACACCTTGTCATGCAGATTCATGTTTTGAAAAAAGTGACCTCCCATAGACATAACACGTAAATATGACAAATTATGCATTGTCACCTTTAATCGAATATTTAACTATGATGACGTCATCTAAATGAAAAATAAATGGCATATTTCTGATAGAGAATTATCTCAGCTACAACATAACAAAATCTGGGAGAAGATCGATCACTGATAAGTGAGATAATCTCAAATAAACAAAGACAAGAATGACGTCATCAACAAAATACATTTGTTTGAGTTTAGATGCCAATATGATGACTTTATTTCACTTTGTACGAGTCAGGGTGGTATGAAATCATATCTCCAACTCATGCTTTCTCCAACCATGATATAAAAATTGGGGGTCAATGGACTATCTGAAGAGCTATTTCGATTTTTAAAATGGCATGTTTTTGATCAAATTTGCACTATATTGCCCATAGCAGTACGCGCGGATTTTGAGCTTTGACGCACGCTCACGGCCTTATGAAATATGAAGAGTGACTGAAATTAATGTAAATTGTCAATTACGTTAAGAGGAATCAAAATCATGTAAACATTTTGAATTTGACCTTTTCCGCGCGCTGTGAGCGCGCACACCGCGCGCGAGGACACTTACGGTCGGAAAATTTTGAAATGCTTAAAATGACCTGATTCGTACTCTCGTTTAATAGTTTAGTAATTTTGAGTAATTTTAAATTTTGACGCGCACATACGCGCGCGTCATGACCTTTATGTGACCTTTGATGACATGACCTGTTGACCCTTGACCTAAAGTATATGTGATATGAATATGAATGACCTTTGCTGATGCATCATGAAGATATGATGGATAACGTGATTTCACAAAATGGCGCCTGGATGACGTCACGATAACCTAATGACCTTAAAAATGTTTCTGTCACGTCTCATGATAATGACCTATGACTG
Source organism: Strongylocentrotus purpuratus (assembly GCF_000002235.5). Classification (NCBI taxonomy): domain Eukaryota; kingdom Metazoa; phylum Echinodermata; class Echinoidea; order Camarodonta; family Strongylocentrotidae; genus Strongylocentrotus; species Strongylocentrotus purpuratus. The sequence continues at coordinate 286,962 of NW_022145605.1, read as the reverse complement.
TGCCAAAATTGAATCAAATTGACATAACCAATCTTACGTTATCCGACACACAAAAAAGTGAAGAAATAAATAAAAATAAATAAATAATAATAATAATAATAATAAAGAAGAAAGAAAATTCTGACGAAATCAGTAGGTGGTCTGTTTATAACAGACCACCTAACTAGAATTTAATTCGTCACGAAGACGAATAAGGTGGTCTGTTCAAGTCTTATGATAGATTTGAGAATGGGACAAGTTATATAGACATGTAAACAATGATGATTAGGATGAACATGGTGATCATTATGATTGTAAAGGTGATGATGATGATAATGATAATGTTATATGACGATAAAAACGATAATGTTAATGATGATGATGAGCATAAGCATGATCCTGATAACTGATTAAAAAAAAATGACGAATTATTTAGATAGCAAATAGTCTCAGTTACAACATACTAAAATTTGGGAGAAAACTGTTGAATAACAACCGAGATACTGGTCAAAACACCTTGTCATGCAGATTCATGTTTTGAAAAAAGTGACCTCCCATAGACATAACACGCAAATATGACAAATTATGCATTGTCACCTTTAATCGAATATTTAACTATGATGACGTCATCTAAATGAAAAATAAATGACATATAACTGATAGAGAATTATCTCAGCTACAACATATCAAAATCTGGGAGAAGATCGATCACCGATAAGTGAGATAATCTTAAATAAACAAAGACAAAAATGACGTCATCAACAAAATACATTTGTTTGAGTTTAGATGCCAATATGATGACTTTATTTCACTTTGTACGAGTCAGGATGGTATGAAATCATATCTCCAACTCATGCTTTCTCCAACCATGATATAAAAATTGGGGGTCAATGGACTATCTGAAGAGCTATTTCGATTTTTAAAATGGCATGTTTTTGATCAAATTTGCATTATATTGCCCATAGCAGTACGCGCGGATTTTGAACTTTGACGCACGCTCACGGCCTTATGAAATATGAAGAGTGACTGAAATTAATGTAAATTGTCAATTACGTTATGAGGAATCCAAATCATGTAAACATTTTGAATTTGACCTTTTCCGCACGCTGTGAGCGCGCACACCGCGCGCGGGGACACTTACGGACGGAAAATTTTGAAATGCTTAAAATGACCTGATTCGTACTCTCGTTTAATAGTTTAGTGATTTTGAGCAATTTTAAATTTTGACGCGCACATACGCGCGCGTCATGACCTTTATGTGACCTTTGATGACATGACCTGTTGACCCTTGACCTAAAGTATATGTGACATGAATATGAATGACCTTTGCTGATGCATCATGAAGATATGATGGAAAACGTGATTTCACAAAATGGCGCCTGGATGACGTCACGATCACCTAATGACCTTAAAAATGTTCCTGTCACGTCTCATGATAATGGCCTATGACTGTGCCAAAATTGAATCAAATTGACTAAACCAAACTTGAGTTATCCGGGCCACAAAAAACGGGGAGAAATAAAAATAAAGAATAATAATAATAACTAGAAATTGAATTCGTCATGGTGACGAATTAGGTGGTCTGTTTTCAATTTTATGATCATTGAAAAGTCAAAACAAAAAACAAAACAAAAAAATTGTTGGAGACGCCCGGACTCGAACCAGGGACCTCGAGGTCGAAAGTCAAGCGCGTTACCGATATACCAAAACATTTCCCATAGAGAATACACGTAAACGGAAAATGAAATTCTCAAATCCCACTTTGCAAGTGAAATATGAGCATGATCCCGTCATCTAATCGAGAAATAAATGGCACACTAGTGATAGCTTATTGTCTCAGCTACAACATACTCAAAGCTCAGCGTAAACAAAGATAAAACGACAGAGATATTGCTCGCGACAGACGAGAATGTAGAATCCAGTTTTGAGAAAAAGTCATGTCCCATAGAGAATACACGCAAAATGTGAAAAATTGACATGCCTCCTTTAATCGCGAAAATACGCCATGATGCCCTTGTCAAAATGAAATATCGTGTTGACTGCATTTGTAGACAATATTCTCAGGTAGAACATATCAAAATTTGGAAGAAAATTAATCAATATTTACAAAGATACAATCAATTTTCCAAAAATATGATGACGTCATAATATGCAAATTGAAATTTTGAGTTCGGAGGCCATTATGATGACGTCATGAGTCAATTGAGGGTCAAATGAGACATGGAATCATATCTCCAACTCATGCTTTTTCTAACCATGATATAAAAGTTGGGGTCAATGGACTATCTGAAGAGCTATTATGATTTTTAAAATGGCATGTTTTTGATCAAATTTGCATTATATTGCCCATAGCAGCACGCGCGGATTTTGAACTTTGACGCGCGCTCACGGCCTTATGAAAGGTCAAGGGTGACTGAAAAAAAATGTAAATTGTCATTTACGGTAAGAGGAATCTAAATCATGTAAAAATTTTGAATTTGACCTTTTCCGCGCGCTATGAGCGCGCGCAACGCGCGCGGGGACACTTACGGACGGAAAATTTTGAAATGCTTAAAATGACCTGATTCGTACTCTCCTTTAATAGTTAAGTGATTTTGAGCATTTGTAAATTTTGACGCACGCGTACGTGCGCGTCGTGACCTTTATGTGACCTTTGATGACATGACCTGTTGACCCTTGACCTGAAATATATGTGATATGAATATGAATGACCTTTGCTTATGCATCACGAAGATATGATGGATAACGTGATTTCACAAAATGGCGCCTGGATGACGTCACGATGACCTGATGACCTTGAAAATGTTCCTGTCACGTATCATGACAATGACCTATGACTGTGTCAAAATTGAAAGAAATTAACACAACCAATCTTGAGTTAATCGATAAACAAAAAACGGGAAGAAATAAAAATAAAGAATATTAAATAAATAAATAAATAAATAAAGAAAGAAAATTCTGACGAAAACAATAGGTGGTCTGTTGACAACAGACCACCTAATAATAATAAAGAAAATTCTGACGAAATCAATAGGTGGTCTGTTGATAACAGACCACCTAATAATAATAATAACTAGAAATTTAATTCGTCATGGGGACGAATTAGGTGGTCTGTCTTCAATTTTCATGATCATTGACACGTCAAAAAGTAAAAAAATTGATGAAAAAAAATTGTTGGAGACCCCCGGACTCGATCCAGGGACCTCGAGGTCGGTAGTCAAGTGCGTTACCGATATACCAAAATATTTCCCATAGAGATTACACGGAAACGGAAAATACAATTCTCAAATCCCACTTTGTAAGTGAAATATTAGCATGATACCGGCATCTGATCGAAAAATAAATAACACACTTATTATAGCTCATTGTCTCAGCTACAACATACTCAAAGCTCAGCGTAAACGAAGATAAAACGACGGAGATGTTGCTCGCGAAAGACAACAATGTAGAATCCAGTTTTGAGAAAAATTCATGTCCCTTAGAGAATACACGCAAAATGTGAAAATTGACATGCCTCCTTTAATCACAAAAATACGCCATGATGCCATTGTCAAAATGAAAAATACGTCGTGACTTTATTTGTAGAGATTTGTCTCAGCTAGAACATATCAAAATTTGGATGAAAATTGATCAATATTTACAGAGATACAATCAATTTTCCAAAAATATGCTGACGTCATAATATGCAAATTGAAATTTTGAGTTCGGAGGCCATTATGATGACGTCATGAGTTAATTGAGTGTCAAATGAGACATGAAATCATATCTCCGACTCATAATCTATCCAAATATGAAAAAGAATTGGGAGTATCTATCCATTCTGAAGAGCTACAATGGATTTTGTATAGGCATGTTTTTGCCCATATATGCTATGTATTACAAGAGCTCGCACGCACGGACATTTACCTTGAACGGAGGCAATCATGACGTCATGAGTTAATTGAGGGTTCGAACGGACTTTACCTTGAACGGACGCTCATTTCGTTATTAATGGTCATAAAGAGATAAACATGGTATCAAATCGTTTGGAATAAATTGGGCAATACTATGATAGACAAAAAAAAGGCGATTCTCGGTTGCGTACGACCATTACGAACACAAACATGCGCGCAAATTTATGCTTGCGAAAATTTTCGAAATTTTCGAAATGCTTGAAATGGCCTAAAACGTACTCTAATTTGATCAAAAAGTGATTATGAGCATTTTTTATTTTTGCGCGCACCTACGCGCGGACGGACGCGTACGCGCGCGTTAATTGACCTTAAGTTGACCGGACGGATATTGACCATAATTGTTATAAATATGAATGAGAAATGATTTACGGTTATGAAGATATGATCATGAGTTGATTCTCAGAGCACTTCACAAAATGGCGCCTAGATGACGTCACGATATTTTGATGAACTTGAAAATGTTCCTGTCACGTCTTAAGATGATGACCTAGGACTGTGTTAAATTTGAAAGAAATTTGACAGTTCAATTTTGAGTAATCGTGCACACAAAAGAGTGGTCACAAATTTATTTTAATTGAATTGTGTTTTTGTACAAATTCAATTAAAATACTAGAAATTTAATTCGTCATGGTGACGAATTAGGTGGTCTGTTTTCAATTTTATGATCATTGAAAAGTCAAAAAAGAAAAAAAAATGAAGAAAAAAAATTGTTGGAGACGCCCGGACTCGAACCAGGGCCCTCGAGGTCGGAAGTCAAGTGCGTTACCGATATACCAAAACATTTCCCATAGAGAATACACGTAAACGGAAAATTGAATTCTCAAATCCCTCTTTGCAAGTGAGATATGAGCATGATCCCGGCATCTGATCGAAAAATAAAGGGCACACTTGTGATAGCTTATTGTCTCAGCTGCAACATACTCAAAGCTCAGCGTAAACAAAGATAAAACGACGGAGATATTGCTCCCGAAAGACGAGAATGTAGAATCCAGTTTTGAGAAAAAGTCATATCCCATAGAGAATACACGCAAAATGTGAAAAATTGACATGCCTCCTTTAATCGCAAAATTACGCCATGATGCCTTTGTCAAAATGAAATATCGTGGTAACTGCATTTGTAGAAAATATTCTCAGGTAGAACATATCAAAATTTGAAAGAAAATTGATCAACATTTACAGAGTTACAATCAATTTTCCAAAAATCTGCTGACGTCATAATATGAAAATTACAATTTTGAGTTCGAAGGCCATTATGATGACGTCATGAGTTAATTGAGGGTCAAATGAGACATGAAATCATATTTCCAACTCATGCTTTTTCCAACCATGATATAAAAGTTGGGGTCAATTGACTCTCTGAAGAGCTATTTTGATTTTTAAAATGGGATGTTTTTGATCAAATTTGCATTATATTGCCCATAGCAGCCCGCGCGGATTTTGAACTTTGACGCGCGCTCACGGCCTTATAAAAGGTCAAGAGTGACTGAAATTAATGTAAATTGTCATTTACGGTAAGAGGAATCTAAATCATGTAAAAAAAAATGAATTTGACCTTTTCCGCGCGTTGTGAGCGCGCGCAACGCGCGCGTGGACACGTACGGACGGAAAATTTTGAAATGCTTAAAATGACCTAATTCGTACTCTCCTTCATTAGTAAAGTAATTTTGAGCATTTTTAAATTTTGACGCGCACGTACGCGCGCGTCATGACCTTTATGTGACCTTTGATGACATGACCTTTTGACCCTTGACCTGAAATATATGTGATATGGATATGAATGACCTTTGCTTATGCATCATGAAGATATGATGGATAACGTGATTTCACAAAATGGCGCCTGGATGACGTCACGATGACGTGATGACCTTGAAAAGGTTCCTGTCACGTCTCATGACAATGACCTATGACTGTGCCAAAATTGAATGAAATTGACGAAATCGAACTTGAGTTATCCTAGGCACAAAAAAGTGTAGGAAATAAAAATAAAGAAATAATAATAAAGAAAATTCTGACGAAAACAATAGGTGATCTGTCGTTGACAGACCACCTAATAATAATAAAGAAAATTCTGACGAAATCAATAGGTGGTCTGTTGATAACAGACCACCTAACTAGAAATTTAATTCGTCATGGGGACGAATTAGGTGGTCTGTCTTCAATTTTCATGATCATTGACACGTCAAAAAGTAAACAAAATTGATGAAAAAAAATTGTTGGAGACGCCAGGACTCGATCCAGGGACCTCGAGGTCGGAAGTCAAGTGCGTTACCGATATACCAAAATATTTCCCATAGAGATTACACGGAAACGGAAAATACAATTCTCAAAAATCACTTTGTAGGTAAAATATTAGCATGATACCGGCATCTGATCGAAAAATAAATTGCACACTTATTATAGCTCATTGTCTCAGCTACAACATACTCAAAGCACAGCGTAAACGAAGATAAAACGACGGAGATATTGCTCGCGAAAGACAACAATGTAGAATCCAGTTTTGAGAAAAAGTCATGTCCCGTAGAGAATACACGCAAAATGTGAAAATTGACATGCCTCCTTTAATCACAAAAATACGCGATGATGCCATTGTCGAAATGAAAAATACGTCGTGACTTTTTTCGTAGAGATTTGTCTCAGCTAGAACATATCAAAATTTGGATGAAAATTGATCAATATTTACAGAGATACAATCAATTTTCCAAAAATATGCTGACGTCATAATATGCAAATTGAAATTTTGAGTTCGGAGACCATTATGATGACGTCATGAGTTAATTGAGTGTCAAATGAGACATGAAATCATATCTCCGACTCATAATCTATCTAAATATGAAAGAGAATTGGGAGTATTTATCCATTCTGAAGAGCTACAATGGATTTTGTATAGGCATGTTTTTGCCCATATATGCTATGTATTACAAGAGCTCGCACGCACGGACATTTACCTTGAACGGAGGCAATCATGATGACGTCATGAGTTAATTGAGGGTTCGAACGGACTTTACCTTGAACGGACGCTCATTTCGTTATTAATGGTCATAAAGAGATAAACATGGTATCAAATTGTTCAGAATAAATTGGGCAATACTATGATAGACAAATGATAGGCGATTCTCGGTTGCGTACGACCATTACGAACACAAACGTGCGCGCAAATTTATGCTTGCGAAAATTTTCGAAATTTTCGAAATGCTTGAAATGGCCTAAAACGTATTCTAATTTGATCAAAAAGTGATTATGAGCATTTTTTATTTTTGCGCGCACCGACGCGGGGACGGACGCTTACGCGCGCGTTAATTGACTTTAAGTTGACCGGACGGATATTGACCATAATCGTTATAAATATGAATGAGAAATGATTTACGGTTATGAAGATATGATCATGAGTTGATTCTCAGAGCACTTCACAAAATGGCGCCTGGATGACGTCACGATATGTTGATGAACTTGAAAATGTTCCTGTCACGTCTTAAGATGATGACCTCTGACTGTGTCAAATTTGAAAGAAATTGGACGGTTCAATTTTGAGTAATCGTGCACACAAAAGAGTGGTCACAAATTTATTTTAATTGAATTGTGTTTTTGTACAAATTCAATTAAAATACTAGAATTTAATTCGTCACGAAGACGAATAAGGTGGTCTGTCTATGTCTTATGACAGATTTGAGAATGGGAGAAGTTATATAGACATGTAAACAATGATGATCATGATGAACATGATGATAATCATGATAGTAAAGGTGATGATGATGATAATGATAATGTTATATGATGATAAAAACGATAATGTTAATGATGATGATGAGCATAAGCATGATCCTGACATCTGATTGAAAAAATGAGGAAATAGTTAGATAGCAAATAGTCTCAGCTACAACATACTAAAATTTGGGAGAAAACTGTTGAATAACAACCAAGATACTGGTAAAAACACCTTGTCATGCAGATTCATGTTTTGAAAAAAGTGACCTCCCATAGACATAACACGCAAATATGACAAATTATGCATTGTCGCCTTTAATCGAATATTTCACTATGATGACGTCATCGAAATGAAAAATAAATGACATATTTCTGATAGAGAATTATCTCAGCTACAACATATTAAAATCTGAGAGAAAATTAATCACAGATAAGTGAGATAATTTCAATTAAACAAAGACAAAAATTACGTCATCAACAAAATACATTTGTTTGAGTTTAGATGCCAATATGATGACTTTATTTCACTTTGTACGAGTCAGGGTGGTATGAAATCATATCTCCAACTCATGCTTTTTCCAACCATGATATAAAAAATGGGGGTCAATGGACTATCTGAAAAGCTATATCGATTTTTAAAATGGCATGTTTTTTATGAAATTTGCATTATATTGCCCATAGCAGCACGCGCGGATTTTGAACTTTGACGCACGCTCACGGCCTTATGAAATATGAAGAGTGACTGAAATTAATGTCAATTGTTAATTACATTAAGAGGAATCCAAATCATGTAAACATTTTGAATTTGACCTTTTTCGCGCGCTGTGAGCGCGCACACCGCGCGCGGGGACACAAACGGACGGAAAATGTTGAAATGCTTAAAATGACCTGATTCGTACTCTCGTTTAATAGTTAAGTGATTTTAAGCAATTTAAAATTTTGACGCGCACATACGCGCGCGTCATGACCTTTATGTAAACTTTGATGACATGACCTGTTGACCCTGGACCTAAAGTATATGTGATATGAATATGAATGACCTTTGCTGATGCATCATGAAGATATGATGGATAACGTGATTTCACAAAATGGCGCCTGGATGACGTCACGATGACCTGATGACCTTGAAAAGGTTACTGTCACGTCTCATTACAATGACCTATGACTGTGTCAAAATTGAAAGAAATTAACACAACCGATCTTGAGTTAACCGATGAACAAAAAACGGGGAGAAATAAAAATAAATAATAATAATAAATAAATAAATAAATAAAGAAAGAAAATTCTGACGAAAACAATAGGTGATCTGTCGAAAACGACAGACCACCTAACTAGAATTTAAATCGTCACGAAGACGATTAAGGTGGTCTGTCTAAGTCTTATGGTAGATTTGAGAATGGGAGAAGTTATATAGACATGTAAACAATGATGATCATGATAAACATGATGATGATCATGATAGTAAAGGTGATGATGATGATGATAATGATCATGATCATGATGATGTTGATGATGGTGACATTGATGATGATGATGATGATGATGATATTGATGATGATGATGATGATGATGATGAGCATGAGCATGATCCTGACATCTGATTGAAAAAATAAGGAAATATTTAGATAGCAAATAGTCTCAGCTACAACATACTAAAATTTGGGAGAAAACTGTTGTATAATAACTGAGATACTGGTCAAAACACATTGTCATGCAGATTCATGTTTTGAAAAAAGTGACCTCCCATAGACATAACACGCAAATATAACAAATTATGCATTGTCGCCTTTAATCGAATATTTAACTATGATGACGTCATTAAAATGAAAAATAAATGGCATAATTCTGATAGAGAATTATCTCAGCTACAACATATCAAAATGTGGGAGAAAATCGATCACCGATAAGTGAGATAATCTCAATTAAACAAAGACAAAAATGACGTCATCAACAAAATACATTTGTTTGAGTTTAGATGCAAATATGATGACTTTGTTTCACTTTGTACGAGTCAGGGTGGTATGAAATCATATCTCCAACTCATGCTTTCTCCAACCATGATATAAAAATTGGGGGTCGATGGACTATCTGAAGAGCTATTTCGATTTTTAAAATGGCATGTTTTTGATCAAATTTGCATTATATTACCCATAGCAGCACGCGCGGATTTTGAACTTTGACGCACGCTCACGGCCTTATGAAATATGAAGAGTGACTGAAATTAATGTAAATTGTCAATTACGTTGAGAGGAATCTAAATCATGTAAACATTTTGAATTTGACCTTTTCCGCGCGCTGTGAGCGCGCACACCGCGCGCGGGGACACAAACGGACGGAAAATTTTGAAATGCTTAAAATGACCTGATTCGTACTCTCGTTTAATAGTTAAGTGATTTTGAGCAATTTTAAATTTTGACGCGCACATACGCGCGCGTCATGACCTTTATGTGACCTTTGATGACATGACCTGTTGACCCTTGACCTGAAGTATATGTTATATTAATATGAATGACCTTTGATGACGCGTCATGAAGATATGATGGATAATGTGATTTCACAAAATGGCGCCTGGATGACGTCACGATAATTTGATGACCTTGAAAATGTTCCTGTCACGTTTCATAATGATGACCTATAACTGTGTCAAAATTGAGAGAAATTGGGCGGATGGATATTGAGAAATCGGATACACAAAAAAGTGGAGAAATAAATAAAAATAAATAAATAATAAATAAAGAAAGAAAATTCTGACGAAATCAATAGGTGGTCTGTTGATAACAGACCACCTAACTAGAAATTTAATTCGTCATGGGGACGAATTAGGTGGTCTGTCTTCAATTTTCATGATCATTGACACGTCAAAAAGTAAAAAAAATTGATGAAAAAAAATTGTTGGAGACGCCCGGACTCGATCCAGGGACCTCGAGGTCGGAAGTCAAGTGCGTTACCGATATACCAAAATATTTCCCATAGAGATTACACGGAAATGGAAAATACAATTGTCGAATCCCACTTTGTAAGTGAAATATTAGCATGATACCGGCATCTGATCGAAAAATAAATGGCACACTTATCATAGCTCATTGTCTCAGCTACAACATACTCAAAGCTCAGCGTAAACGAAGATAAAACGACGGAGATGTTGCTCGCGAAAGACAACAATGTAGAATCCAGTTTTGAGAAAAAGTCATGTCCCGTAGAGAATACACGCAAAATGTGAAAATTGACATGCCTCCTTTAATCACAAAAATACGCCATGATGCCATTGTCAAAATGAAAAATACGTCGTGACTTTATTTGTAGAGATTTGTCTCAGCTAGAACATATCAAAATTTGGATGAAAATTGATCAATATTTACAGAGATACAATCAATTTTCCAAAAATATGCTGACGTCATAATATGCAAATTGAAATTTTGAGTTCGGAGGCCATTATGATGACGTCATGAGTTAATTGAGTGTCAAATGAGACATGAAATCATATCGCCGACTCATAATCTATCCAAATATGAAAAAGAATTGGGAGTATCTATCCATTCTGAAGAGCTACAATGGATTTTGTATAGGCATGTTTTTGCCCATATATGCTATGTATTACAAGAGCTCGCACGCACGGACATTTACCTTGAACGGAGGCAATCATGATGACGTCATGAGTTAATTGAGGGTTCGAACGGACTTTACCTTGAACGGACGCTCATTTCGTTATTAATGGTCATAAAGAGATAAACATGGTATCAAATCGTTTGGAATAAATTAGGCAATACTATGATAGACAAAAAAAAGGCGATTCTCGGTTGCGTACGACCATTACGAACACAAACGTGCGCGAAAATTTATGCTTGCGAAAATTTTCGAAATTTTCGAAATGCTTGAAATGGCCTAAAACGTACTCTAATTTGATCAAAAAGTGATTATGAGCATTTTTTATTTTTGCGCGCACCGACGCGCGGACGGACGCGTACGCGCGCGTTAATTGACCTTAAGTTGACCGGACGGATATTGACCATAATCGTTATAAATATGAATGAGAAATGATTTACGGTTATGAAGATATGATCATGAGTTGATTCTCAGAGCACTTCACAAAATGGCGCCTGGATGACGTCACGATATGTTGATGAACTTGAAAATGTTCCTGTCACGTCTTAAGATGATGACCTATGACTGTCTTAAATTTTAAAGAAATTGGACGGTTCAATTTTGAGTAATCGTGCACACAAAAGAGTGGTCACAAATTTATTTTAATTGAATTGTGTTTTTGTACAAATTCAATTAAAATACTAGAAATTTAATTCGTCATGGGGACGAATTAGGTGGTCTGTCTTGAATTGATGGATGAAGTACTGATGAATTGATAGATTGAACTGATGTGAAATGAACTGAATCGATGAGCTAAAAGGATGAACTGATAAACTGAACTAAACTGATGAACGAAATATTGAGAAATTATCTACATGATGAATCATGATCAAATTTAATGCAAACAAATATCAAAATAAGTAGTTCTAATGAATATGACACAAAGTATCGATAAATGAACTACTTGATCGTGATCATGATTGTCATGATGACGATAATGATAATCATGATGATGATCATGGTCATGATGATGATGATGATGATAATGGTGATGAAGATGACGATGATGATGATTATGGTGATCATGATGATCATGATGATCATGATGATCATGATGATGTTGATGGAATGATTATCATCATAATGACAATGATGATGATCATGAGCGTGATCTTGGAAGTATTGGAAGAATGAGGGGTGATTTAGATAACATATAGTCTCAGCTACAACATACTCGAAAATCAACATAATCCAAGCAGAAATAATGTCGATATATTGCTCGCAAAAAACAGGAATGTTGAATCCAGTTTTGAGAAAAAGTCATGTCCCATAGAGAATACACGCAAAATGTAAAAAATTTACATGCCTCCTTTAATCGCAAAAATACGCCATGATTCCTTTGTCAAAATGAAATATCGTGGCTACTACATTTGTAGAGAATTATCACAGCTAAACCATATCAAAATTTGGAAAAAAATCGATCAATATTTACAGAGATACAATCGATTTTCCAAAAATATGCTGACGTAATAATATGTAAATTCAAATTTTGAGTTCGGAGGCCATTACGATGACGTCATGTGTTTAACAATTGATAATATGGTATTTTAGGTCATTTTAAAGTATTTTTAAATACATTTCAATGTTTTGTTTAGACTTTTAAATTAACATTAAGTGAACGAGTACATTATATAGATATTCGAGGACTATATTCATTTTGATTACAAGGTACAGGGGTAGTGATTGGATAGAACTTTGAGAGAGTAAGAATAGGGACCAATTATCTGCCGCGATACTAAAAAAAAGTGAAAAACGTGAAAACGTGAAAAGTGAAACACGCGTCGAGTTGTTTTCGAACTGAACGTACGCGCACATGGCACTTTTAGTCTACAGTAGATCTAGACTACTATAGTACTCTACACTCAATTTTAGCTAGAAATAAATTAATAATGGCTGGGACTCTTGGAAGCGGAAAGAAAGGCATGATGTATATGTTTTTAGTTGAAGCATTTCATCAACGAAGGACACAGGGAACAAGTACTGACCAGGCCCAGGGAGTGAGAGAGTTTCTAAAAGGAAATGTGGTGATAAAGGGAGGAGGAAATGCCATATACGATGTGTACATCAATGACCCGGGCAACAGGGACCCGAAACAAGTAGAGAAGGTGCTGGCGATGAGTTGCGATCAGCATTTCGGAATCCGCAATGGAATTTGCGACGAATTGAATTTGAGGGTCACAGTGAATCTTAAGAGCCAGGTGAGTTAACGTAGATCTAGTCGTAGACGTAGTCTAGATCTAGACTTCGGCTCTGGCTCTACTCTAGTAGGATGTCTGATCGCGCAATGAGTTTTGTGTGCTAAAATCCATCTTATAGAGATTGCACACATCCCTATGCAGTCGATGTGCATTGCATGCCACAGTTTCTATATTTTTTTAGATTGAAATGTAAAATTTGGACAGAACAATATTTAGTTTCCTAGCTACAAGTAAAAGATCAATATTAGACTTAGAGGCTATAGATTCTAGGCCTAGGGTCTATTAACAAATTATTTTTACTAAAAATTGAGTTACAATTATTGTTAGTCCATTGACGATTTGTTTTGTTTTTAATAATGTATAGACTAGTCTAGATATCAATGGAATTTAGATATTTATGAATGTGTACATATTTATTGTTTTGTTGTAGATTTTTTTGACTGGAGCGCCCTTCGAAATTCCTAGAGATGCTGTCAGAGAGTATAGGCACCCAGCACTTCTGTCCATCCGAGAGATTCACAAGAGTCCAGCGAAAAGACGTGCCACAGTGAGGGGTGTGGTGTCAGAGGTGATTATGAATATAATCTAAATGTTAATGTTTAGTTTGTTGGAAAAAAATTTGGTGCTGTTAATTACCAAGTTGTTAAATGTCATTGACTTTGTATCTTGGTTATTGTTCGGTGGTTACTGATTATTAGTTATGAGTGTTAATGCAAAGTTATTTATGATTATTGTATTGGCATAGAATGTGTGTAATGAGCAGGGAAAAAAATGTAACCAACAAGAAAATAAAATTGAAGGATACACACATTCTATGTGATGAACAGACAGTGCAATGCAAGTTTAGCCTACATACATGCAATCTTTATAAGCCATAATAATCAACATATTGATTGTGGGCATCACTGGAAAGACAAGACATGATGTTGGCAGTTGTTAATATGGGGTAGGCCTACTGTAGTATTTGAATCAGATTTATTTTCGAGATGTAGTCAGATTATTTTTAAGTAAGGGTGGGTATATGTTGTGAATCGTTCAAGAATATGATCATTATGTGATGTAATATGTATGAAGGGAATTTTGTTGTAAAGTGTATTGAGTTTGTGGGTATGTAGTGCTGGAAACAAAAAATATTTGTTTGTGGCAGCTTGGCAGGTTTCTTTTGCCTAATTTTATTGGTTAAAATGTATTTTTTTGATGTTCATGTGCGTAAATCCAGGGGGGACGGGGGACATGTCCCCCCCCCTTACAATTTTGAAGATGGGGGACACAATATCTAATGTCCCCCTCCCCACAAATTTAGGAATAGGACACACGTACATAATTGTAATATAATAATAATAATAATGATAGGCCACCATTTTTTTAGCTTCACAAAATAGCCCTGTCTTAAAAAAGTAAAATCATGTGGTGTCCCCCCCCCCCTCCCAGATTTTGTAATAGATTTGCGCCTCCGTTGATGTTTAATCATGTTTAGATTAATGATTTTGTATATTTATTTTGATAAAGGTGGGAGAAGTTCGGACAGTTAGGGGGGAAAAGCGAGTGAGAAATATTCTACTCAAAGATGGAGAGGATTCGATCGGCGTTAGTCTGTGGGAGGAGCATACCGGTGTAGCAGTAACAGTTGACCAACGGATTGAGGTGACACCCGTTGTCGTATCTGAATTTAACAGTCGTAAGCGTTTGGAATCGACTGCCACAATGAAGCTACAGGTATGTTTAAATGTATTGTAAGAGTTTAATTTGTGTTAAATTTGTGTTTTAATTGTTTTTTAGTTAATTTTTGTTTTGATTTATAACTTTACTATACTGTCTTTAAAGTGATACTTGAGTGTTGGTAGTTGATGATTTTTTTAAACGTGAGTGTTTTGGTTGGTTTTGAATCTATGTGAAAGTACTGATTCCCTCCCAAGTGGTCGTATACTTCATTTATCATCTTTTTTCGTCCTCTGGCTTGGCGGCGATCCACTCTGCAAATATTCAAGGGTTAACATTTTCCCATGTATGCATATCTGTGTGTGCCCTCTGTCACGCACAAGTCACAGTCGAAAGACGATCATGATTTTTGCATGAAATTGACTCTAAACTGATTAATTATGATTTGTTTTGACATCATTGAAGCATGACTAGTCGTTTATTATCAGATCCCAGTTTCAGTCACAAAAACGGACCTTTACCAGTACTCAAGTATCACTTTAAGTTTGAATATTCATTTGTTATTTTTTATATCACTTACATTCATTTTTTGTCTAGCCTGCGTAGCAAAAAGCGAGACATACATGTAGGCGCCGCTTTTCCGGTGACGGCGATGGCGGCGGCGACGGCGTCAACATCAAAAACTTAACCTAAGGTTAAGTTTTTGAATTTTTGATATAATTTTTAAAGTATAAGTTCTTAGTCAATGAAACTTTGACTATAGGGTAATCAAGTATCCCCAATCATGTGAGTAGAATTTGAGATCACAAAGTCAAGGTCAAATGTCATTTCAGGTCAACAGACTTGGACTATGTTGTGGCATCAACATCACGATTTTGAAAATGCTTGTTCTTTGTTATTTTTCAACCCATTTTGATTCTGATTATTTCATATGATAGGGCTAGGAGAGGGATTTTAAAAAACTACACAGAATCGTGAAAATTCACTATCTATGCTAATTTATGCTAATTTATTCGAAATCACAAAAAGGCCTTTTCTCCTTCATTTCTCGACCGATTTTGATTTAGTTTGCTTTATATTGTAGAGCTAACTTTGGTAGACTAACCTTCTACACAGAATTTTGAAATTGTTTTCCATTAATTAATAATGGTAATTTATGCAAGATTATTCCAAAAATAACAAAAATTGCTTCTTTTCCCTCATTTCTTGACCGATTTTGATTTGGTATGCCTTATCTGGTAGAGCTAAATTTGGAACACTAAACTTCTACACAGAATTGTGAGATTTTGCTCCATTGATTATTTATGGTACTTTATGCAAATGAAATGAAATTATGTCCCTTCCAGGGCATCAAAGTTTTATTTTTTGACCAGTTCAAAAGTGTACCACTACCACATAAAATTTACGATATTTGTTGCGAGATGTGGATGAGCGCTACGTCATTGACGTTCTGGTTTATCATATTGAATTGCGTTATGCAGGCGAGACCGCTGAGAGCGTTTCCCTTGTTTGACATAAGTTTACTTTTTGACTGCATATTATATTTACTCTTTTACTTCACACAGTCTTGTTAATAGTTACTGCCATCATGTTTAAGTTATTGTTGTTACCCAGCAGCATTTTATATTTGTTTGTTATTATCTCATTAAAGTGACTTGGTAACATTGTTGAAGGTTGATAAAAAAAAAATTGCTTAATTTTTGTATATAATGTTACTTACTATTTTCCTTCTACTGTACTAACCCTCTGACATGCAAAAAATCTATATCTAGACTATATAAATATCTGGGTTTTTTTTAAAAGGTTGATATATGACACCCCTCTAACAGTGATTAACAGTAAATTCTCCCAACCATTTTTTGAATTTTCCCCAACTGTTTTTCTGTGAAAAAAAATACATAAAACAGGCTATAAAAAATCTGTCAACACTTACATGTCCGGAATGGAATGTAGAGCCATTTTATTGCTTTGTGAAGATTTCCAATTACCTAAAATGTAATTAAATTGTAATAAAATAGTTGAGAAAATTGAGGAATCGATCAGATCAGTTTTGTCCTATTTGTACAATGAATAATGGTCCGTTTTCACTCAAATTTTTAGAGTATCTTTAATTGTACATCTAGCATTGAAGTCACTACCTTAACACCACTATCTCTCATCTTAACAATGTTACCAAGTCCCTTTAAATATTTATGGGATGTATGGCTATGGTCTTGCCATGTCTATTACCATGCACTTACTTTATTTTGACTGTTTATGTTTCTATTTGAGATTTATTGAATTATAATCTTGTTATTGTCCTGTTGGAACAAAGTTTGTGAGGGGACTATGAAATGGGTTTTGAGTTTTTACGCATGTGTGGTATGTGTTTGTGTCTCCGTTTGTCTGTGTGGGTGTTGTAATTTGCTTTTTCTATATCATTTGTGGCTGATTTTGTTTGTTTTATCTGATAGGGTTCGGTGGGGGTAGGGGGGGGGGGTTATATTGAAATTGGTTAATTATGCTAATTTATTCAAAATCAATGAAAAAAATGCTACTTCTCTTATATTTTTGAGGGGATTTTGATTTTGTTATTTTTTTTCAGGGTGCTTGAAAACTTATTAACAGAATTTTGAAATCAAGCAAAACAAACAGTCAATTTTTGGTGGTCCATGGTCATCAAGAGATTGGGGTGGGTTAGTAGAAGTAATGTTGTTTGAGTACTGTCAAACTGGCTATACATGCTCTTTGAGTAGATGGGAACAAGGAGTTTTGAGTAAGGTGTTGCATAATTTGGTGTGTGGCAGCATCTACAACAAAAGACATATATTCGAAATGACTAATAACTAAGTTGGAAAGTGTTTTATATAGACCTAATGCTACTTTTGAATCAGCGGCAAACTGAGTAGTGAGAAGTGATGAATTAATCAATTTTACGAAAACTGGAAGCTGTAGAAAACCTAAGGAGAAACTATGTCTTGGGAGGAGTGCCTAAATATTTTGTTATTGGTTTTAACTCTGTGATATTTTTTTGTTTTATCAAACATGGCCCTCCCAAGAAATTTAGGTTTTATATGTTGTTGGAATTTCCTGTTAATTTTTGTATTCTATTGTAAAACACGAGCTATTAGTCATTGAAGGGCAAATTATACCTTTGTTGTCAATGAGAAATGGCAAAAAGGAACCATTATGATATTTGAAAGGTAACTGAATACTAGCCAGATATGTCTTTTTTCAGCCACACTTTCAGATGGGAACAAAAAAAAAGAAGTTAATGAACTTGGCAAAATGTGTTGAGAAAGTTAAATGGAGTACTATACATTTAGTGGTTTGAACTAATTGTGTGACAGCCAGGTGGTGGAGGCGTCTTAGTCGACTGCACAACAGTCGAATTGCTCTAGTTATATTACTAGGTGGGAATTTTGGACAAGGGAGCTGAATTTTTGAGTTTTTGTTGTTTAGCTTTAATTAATTGCATGAGTTCATTAACAAGTTTTTTTCTCCCAAAAAAGTTGAAATTATTTCATTGTTTGGTGGTTTAGGGGATCCGATAGATTTGTGCTATATTTTGGTAAGCCACAAATCTTGAGGGCTGGGAGGAGTGTTGCGTGTTTGGGTTTTACCCCTGGCTCATAATGCTTCCTCCTTTTCCGAGAGTGAATGGCGTATGCCCCAATGTCACAGTTGATTGCATATCGTCAGTGATTTGGGGTGTGCCATTACGGATTTCCTACCTGTCTGACAGTCGTTGCTTTTGTTGTTACTGTTCGTGTTACAAGTCATTGTTGAAGACCTTGTTTACTTTTAATCAAGGTGAGTTGTATTCCGTTATTTATATTTTTAAAAAAGTTTATACTAACTATTTATCATAATTGAGCCATAAAAAGTCAACAGTTTTTAGTGAATCTGTAGACTAAAGCATCTCCTGATATTGTTTGATGATGATTTGTGTTTGGATTGAGTATTTTTTGTTGTTGTTAGGATTGATTTGTAATAGTAATACACACACTTATAGATTTTGTCCTATTTTACAGTATGTTTTTAAACTTTTTTTTTATATCAGTTTGCTTTTGATTGTTTTATTTTTCTATGTATGAGAATTTTTATATTACTTGTTTGAATTGGTCAAAGTTTTATCATTTGTGGAAAAAGAAAGGATGAAAAGTTATAGGTAGGTTAGAAGTATTTATTGATGGTGTCAACTGTTAAAGGCTGGTGACAAAGATTATTATGAATGAGGAAATTTAGAATCTAGGTTTGTGTTTTGTAGATATAGAATATGTAATAAGTGCTAGTAAGAATATTACAAATAAGGTAAATGTAGATATTTGTAAAGCAACCGTTTTTTAAATTTGTATGTTTTTGGATTTGGCAGAAGGTCTATCATAATATCTACATGAATAGCCTCTAGAATTCTTTAGCCACTTCTCTGTAAATGCACTCTACTAGGCCTGAGTCGAAACGGGTCCCCGCCCGGGCCCCGACCGTCGAGCTGAAACCCGGTTTTTGGTTTTCGGGTTTCGGGTTTTTCAAAATTAAATTTCACACTGATATTTTGATATATAGAACTAAAAATATGCAATTCACAAACTTATATTTCAATATAATCAAATAAATATGCTTTAGAAATAAATGGATATTGTTTCAGTTGACGGTAGGTGTTTTTATCGCTCTAAAATTGAGGCTGCAAGAAAGGAATCACGCTTCGTGGTACCGATCGAGTGCGTTCAGAAACGGAAGTGGAAATAGATCTATGACCCAGGCCCACTGAAGACAGAGCAAGAAAGTGCCACACACAAGGCTAAATGTTGATCAGACTATTGCAATTATTAAAGGCATTAATTTAATTGTCAAAATATATCCACAACATAATGGTTTACCCTTGATAGTTTGATGAAGGAAAATAAATTAAAGCTCTTGAAATAACATCGAAGTGCCTTTCGTTCGTTCTAAAAATGCGTGTATAACGTACGGCAAGCAGAAGTTACGAGTCAAGCTTGATATGCATGTTTACATCCCTACACCGTCATCCGACTTGATCGGAACAATAAGCATTAAACCAATTAAAAAACATCACGTAAGACTTTAAGGGACTCCAATTCAACAAAATTACCGTAAAATAATTATTTGCTTTGACAAATAATACTGTAGATATTCATAATATCTTACAGAAATAATGATATTTCATGAGCTACGTACTCGATATCGAGTCCAGCTAGCCATCATTTTGAAATGAGACGTCATGCAATGCGGCAGCTCGCAGAGAGGGAAAAAAACACGTAATAGGCACGTGAACATCACGTGATCTCAGGCCCGCGCTTTTTTCCTCTCTCTGCTGCATACTGCCCTCTACCGTCTACTGCATGACAACTACGTCTCATTTCAAAATGATGGCTAGCTGAACTCGATATCGAGTACGTAGCTCATGAAATATCATTATTTCTGTAAGATATTATGAATATCCATAGTATTATTTGTCAAAGCAAATAATTATTTTACGGTAATTTTGTTGAATTGGAGTCCCTTAAAGTCTTACGTGATGTTTTTTAATTGGTTTAATGCTTATTGTTCCGATCAGGTCGGATGACGATGTAGGGATGTAAGCTTGACTCGTAACTTCTGCTTGCCGTACGTTATACACGCATTTTTAGAACGAACGAAAGGCACTTCGATGTTATTTCAAGAGCTTTAATTTATTTTCCTTCATCAAACTATCAAGGGTAAACCATTATGTTGTGGATATATTTTGACAATTAAATTAATGCCTTTAGTATTACGATTTAATTGCAATAGTCTGATCAACATTTAGTCTTGTGTGTGGTACTTTCTTGCTCTGTCTTCAGTGGGTCATAGATCTATTTCCAGATCTATTTCCACTTCCGTTTCTGAACGCACTCGATCGGTACCACGAAGCGTGATTCCTTTCTTGCAGCCCCAATTTTGAGCGATAAAAACGCCTACCGTCAACTGAAACGATATCCATTTATTTTTTAAAGCATCTTAATTTAATTCAATTGATTATATTATTGCTTTGAAAGCAGTAACTGTCTTATCCGTCGCATTATTAGAACAGCAACTTAGTCTAACCCCCGCCGCTGCATGCACACGATTTTTAGTGTCAGTGCAGTGGTGAAAATTTCGGGTACCCGGTCCCCGCCCGAAATTTTCAAGTCAAACCCGGGTTCGGCAAAACCCGTGATGACTCAGGCCTACACTCTACTATACATTACATAAACATTTTTTGATATTTTAAAATGATAGGGTGATTTGGTGGTATATACATGTAGACGTTTTGATTGGTTAATAGTGTAAATATGATGAATGAAGATAGATTGGTAATGATAATATAATTTAAACTGTTATAGAGGTATTATCAGATGTATGAAGAAGGTTGATTATTTTGAATGAAACAGTATATCTTTTCAAAATGAACAAATCATTGTTCATTATTTAGCAAAAAGTGGGAAATCCAATTTCACGTCTTTTAAGCATTATTTTCATTTTTTTTAAAAGTCAGAATGAAATTCACTTCCCTTTTTCAATTTGTCAAAGCTTACGTTTATATAATTTCAGCTAATATGTTTCTTTTTTTTAAATTAAAAAAAAGTCTCTCACTCGGACAGGTATCTTTGTCTTCACAATTGTAATACCTGGAAATGCAACACAATATAGTCACTCAATGGAACGCAATATATCACATTGATAGATATATATATCACATTGATATATATATATATATATATATATATCAATGTGATATATTGCGTTCCATTGAGTGACTATATTGTGTTGCATTTCCAGGTATTACAATTGTGAAGACAAAGATACCTGTCCGAGTGAGAGACTTTTATATATATATATATATATATATATATATATATATGTGTGTGTATATAATGTAAAAGATAGTAATATCTTTGTCAAGTCAGGTCAGATAATATTAACTTGTCAAGTCAGGTCAGATAATTTTATCTTTGTCAAGTCAGGTCAGATAATATTAACTTGTCAAGTCAGGTCGGATAATTTTATCTTTGTCAAGTCAGGTCAGATAATATTATCCTTGTCAAGTCAGGTCAGATAATTTTATCTTTGTCAAGTCAGGTCAGATAATATTAACTTGTCAAGTCAGGTCAGATAATATTATCCTCGTCAAGTCCGGGTAGATAATTTTATCTTTGTTAGGTCAGGTCAGATAATATTATCCTTGTCAAGTCCGGGTAGATAATTTTATCCTCGTCAAGTCGGGGGATTATATTATCTTGTTCAAGTCAGGTCAGATAATAGTATCCTTGTCAACTCCGGGTAGATTATTATCTTTGTCAAGTCGATGCAGATCATGTCAATTCAAGGTAGATACATGTAATATCAGTTTTGTCAAGTCAAGGCAGTTATTGTCAATGTCTAGTCAGATCCCACTGACAAGGAGAAATAATCTGCGGTTCTCCTCGCAGCTGCTTGTTGATGGGTCCAGCTCGGCGATCCGTCCAGCTACCCGAAGTCCGACTCTAGATCTGCCCATGCCGCCGTCATTTTTCCAGTTCTGGTTTGTTGCGTTTAATTGAAAGCTATAGAACGAGTTCACAGTCTAGAAATCAGGCCCGATTTGTCTTTCGAAGGAAATATAAATCAAACGTACACCTCTGTCGGTTATTTTGGGACTGAATAGATATGAATAATAACAAACAAAACTAAGTTGAAGCAGCTAGGGAGGCGGTGTACCTGGTTGAAGCACCTATACATTTATGCTGTCAACAATGAAGCATCTACGTACCAGTACTTCACACTTTTTACTATGTACACGCGCGCGGCGACGCACGCTGTACTGTAATTGGTCGCTATTGTCCTGCTTGTCAGATTCTATTGTTCAGGTGCGAATTAAGGCTACCTATAATCCCTTGGCTAATTTGAATCACGAAAGTCTGTATTCAGCAGAGTTGGTGTATATTTAAATTCATGTCGTTCTATCGGCATGGCATGTGTGTGTTTGAATGGGGGGGGGGGGGGGGGGGTGAACGCGATCGGACCAAAATGGCAAAGGCCCTTCAGCATATGAAGAGTTTCATTCCAAAAGGAGCTAAATCCACTTTGGGTACTTCTGAGTAAATCGCCTTTTTTTATTTCTCCACTTTCCCTTTAGCCATGGACCTTAATGTTGTTATATATGTTAAAGGTGTCCCCCTGGACCAATAATATATGATAAGAAGAAATCTACCAGTGTTTCCTGATTTTTACTAAATTTTTAGAATTTTTGTTTTCGTGGATTTAGCTCCTTTTGGAATGAAACATGATATTGTACCCGGAAAATTTTTATATTTTCTCAATAGAGTCAATGAAATGTATTCAAATTTAGTAGCAAACCTTTCCTTTTAAATAATAATAGTGAAATCACAACTAAAAAAACCTTTTGAAAAGAAAGTAAACAACATATCACATTTTCATTCCAAAAGGAGCTAAATCCGTTTCATTCCAAAAGGAGCTAAATCCATGTTTCATTCCAAAAGGAGCTAAATCCACAAAATCTAAAAATTTACTAAAAATCAGAAATAACTGGTAGATTTTTTTTCTTATCATATATTATTGGTCCAGGGCGACCCCTTTAAGATATATAACAATATAAAGGTACATTGCTAAAGGGAAAGTGGAGAAATAAAAAAGGTCATTTACTCAAAGTGGATTTAGCTCCTTTTGGAATGAAACCGATTTGGATTTAGCTCCTTTTGGAATGAAAAATGATATTGTACCTAATTTTTTGTATACTTCCTGGTGACATTTTCGAACGTAATATAGTGCATTTTGTCCCCATGTAGGAAATCATTATTTTAAGACAAATAACTCCATTTTGATAAATTATGGATTTAGCTCCTTTTGGAATGAAGCTCTTCATATACAGAGCCGATTTGTGATATAGGATTTTCCGGCTAGATTCGCGAGTTTGTAATTCGAATTAATTAACTTTGCATTTGAGTTAGCGCAGATCGGCACTGCCATGCCAATTATCATTTAATTATCGTTATTTTATTTTATTTGGATTTTAGTTGAAGGGTTTCATAGATTTGTCATTTAATTGAGAAACTGCTCAACAAGCATTCAAACTAATCATCACTTGTCGAGGCGTTGTTGCTATCATTTAACTTAACACCTGTCATTCGTAATCGAAATATGTTTATTTAAGTCAGACAAAAATAATGAAAGACTAGCACATTGTTCATTAATTTGAATGAAACATATGAGATATAGAAACTTCATAGATTTGAAAACTAGTAAAAGGAATATAAACCCGTTATATACCTGACAGCACTAAAAACCGTCGAATTTTGGAGCGCAAGAGAAATTAATTTTAATGACAAATTCGCGAATTTGGCCGGGAAATCCTTCGAAAAATCGAGCTAACTAGGGCGGGAAATAAATAATGATAATGAGTTTCTTTCCACTTCACCACGCTGTTGGATTAAAGTAGAGAGTGAACACAAAAGAAACTTCAATTTTAAATGAGAAAACATAAACTTTGTCGATCACAAGACAGTGTGTGATTTTAAAAGGAGAAAACAAAAGTCCATGTTGCCAGGGTGTGTTTGCGTTATTAATTTTAGCTCTTGAAAAACGAAAAATAAAAGAAAGTATGCTTTTAAAGCAAATGTGTTAAGATTAAGAAACATGTGTTATTTCTTTTCCGGGGAACATTATCTTAGGGGCGTGTAAATCCTATACAAAAAGCAATAGCTTTTTTGGAAATCTCTGACAAAATGCATAACAGTCGGAAAACAATTCAGTTTATCTTTACTATTTAACATGATGTTAAAAGGAAGATGATCAATAGAAAAGAAAGAGAAGGGAGAGAGAGAGAGAGATAACTGACACTGTATTAAATTATGATATTGATGTGTTAGTTATTTTAAAAGGAGATCAAATGACAGAGAGGGGGAAGTCTAGAAGCCTAGTCTGCATGTATAGACTTGTTTTGCACTTTTTAAAAAGCTGCGTGCAAACTTTGAAATTCCTGTATCTAGTAAAGATCAATTTTTAGTTGCTATTTTATTTGACAACCATTCAAATATGATATATGTTTTCATTCAAATAGCAATTGTAAAGTGTGTGTGTTTGTTTGGTTTGATTTTAGCGTAAAAATAGAGTCTGTTTCTGCAGACTATGTAGAGTTGACATCCTCTTGTTTGATCGCTATTGTCCGGCTTGCCAGATTCTTTTGTTCAGGTACGGATTAAGGCTGCCTACCTTGAATCACCCGAATTATATGTGGTCAGTAGTATGGGTATGGGCCCATCAGGAGGGGTGCATAAGGGTCTTTATTCTTAAGGAGCGCTATTCATAATAATAAATCGGGGTCGTTATTCATATGAGAAGATTGAGGTTCATCATAATACGACAAGGTGGGCACTCATGCTTTTCGTATTATGAATAGCGACCCTCACTTTCTTATTATTAATAGCAGTCCTTACGAGTAGTGACCCCCAATTTAAATTATGAACTGAATGTGAATTATGAATAGCGACCTTCAACTCACTTTATAAATAGCGGTCCTTATGCCTTTATGCATATATATATGACACCCTTTCCGTTTCATGATTATAGCGTGTAACGTTATGAATAGCGGTCCGTATGACTAGCGAGGCTACCCCACCAGGATATATAGTAGCTGGCAATTAATTGTATCTTTTATAAGTAGCCAAAAATAAATAGGCCTTCTTTCCCTAGACATAGATCATTATGTTGGGCAAAACAATAAAAAAAAAACATGTTTAGCGTCCTATTTTGGGGGGAAATAGGAAGGAGGAGGCCTTTTTTTAAAAATCAGAAATAGATCCATTTAGCAGTGTTTTCATGTTTTTTTTCTTTAAAAAATCAACAAAAAAAAAACAAAAAAAAATAGGAGGCGGCCCCCAAAAAAGGAAGCGGGCGGGGATGCTAAACATGTATATATTTTTTAATGGCCTTGTCTTACAAGAGCTATATAGAGGCAAAAGTGACCCGTCACGATGAAATGAAACAGAACTCGCTGGCCTAGAAAATTTCGAATTTGCATATTTTTTAAATCGGATGTTCAATGTTGCATGAATGTTCTGTAATGTTTTTTTCGCGTGTATTTTTGTTTGTCTTTAAATTTCTAGAGCTCTATTTAAAAAAAGAAAGATAACAGGAACTATACGTCGCGAATACAAGTGCGGGGTGGGGGGGGGGGGGGTATATCCACATCCCCGGAGGGGTCATATGGACCATACGCCCATGCCACACCTTGCTGATCCATGAATAAGTAAGACTTAATGGCTTGACATCAGTTTGCATTGGCAATACGAACAAAATGACAAATAGCAAAAGGGGGAAAAGGGGAAGAATGGCATATGACAGAGACGGGGAGAAGTCTAGAAACCTAGTCTGCATGTATAAACATTGTTTTGACACTTTCAGAAAGCCATGCGAACTCTGAAATTAATGTATCTTCTAAAGATATATTTTTAGTTCTTATTTTATTTGACAACCATTCAAATGTGATATTCTTGTATATACAGAAAGCAATTGTAATGTTTGTTTCTTTGTGGGTTTTTTAGCGTCAAAATAGAGTCTGTTTCTGCAGACTTTGTACAGTTGACACTCTCGAAAAACTCAAAAACACCAATGAAGCCGGTTCATTGTGGCGTCAAGCATTATATACCCCATCCCCCTATTTGCATGCTTACGAATATAAATACTTCCTGGCATCTCGTTTTGTGTATTTTTGAAAGAAAGACAAGCGAGGAACTGAGCATCATTGACACTGTCGAAATTTCTCTTTTCTTTTTATTAATATTATTGTTATTTTCACATTCTTTCATTTTTATTCAATTATACGCCATCTGAGCTTCCCCATTCTGGTTATGGAAAATTGTTGTTAACCGTTTTTAACATTAACATTTCTATCGCTTCTTTAGCACGGGCCTCGAGCCTGAGATATATCGTTAGTAAGTCATTCGCTTTTTCTCCTTCGGCGCCTGATATCTCGCCACATTTCCTGTTTTCTCATTTATATAGTGCAACATTTCTTATGTTTTCGCTCAACAAAACTCAAATGATCAAACAGCGAGGTAAACTGAACAGTGTCATCATGAATTAATATTTTGTTTGATGATTATCCTTCACCTCGATCCCTAGATAAGTCAAACTATCAACATATCCATAAAAGCTACCGTCCTTTTCAGTTTGCTTTAAAAAAATATATTTATTAGACTTAATCGTATTTTAAAGAATAAGAACAATAAAATGATTGATATTTTGTGATTTCCCGTAGTGAAAAAAAGGGTTTATAAATAGACCGGGCTATTTATTACTGACATTTTTTCTTCTCACCTCCTTAACTACTCACTCATTTTGGAATCATCTTGACAAACTCATTTTATCTCTCTTTCAAATTCTTCGTGTGTTTTCTTAACGCTTTTTAAAATACATTTGGAGTTTGGCCACCGTTTTTAATGACAAAGAATTAAGACGTGAGCTGACCAGAAAATTAATATTGATATTTTCTTATCTTTCCTTCTAATTCCAGCACTTGTATTCTCGACAACAACATCATCTAAACTAGGCTATACACCCATTCTACTGACCACATCCTTATTTCGACTGGGGTAGGGACTATAATAGAGTCACACAATTTGAGCATGTAACCGTGTGTTAAATTTCTTCCCCCTCTGACATTCCTCACTTGGAGAAACATATTTCGATTACGAATGGTGACAGGTGTTAATTTAATGATAAAAACGATGCCTCGACAAGTGACGATTAGTTTGAATGCTAATTGAGCAGTTTCTAAATCAAATGACAAATCTATAAAACCCTTCGTCCAAAATCATAAATTAAATAAAATAACGGGAGAATTGAATTAAGAAGAAATAAGAAGAAATATCACCGATGGTGTGTTAATACAAATTTTGCATCATATTCTTGCAGACATCATGCACCTGAAATTTGGAACTTGCTTCCAACTAATATAACTTCAATCTCATTTTACAACAGTTTTAAACGTAATCTCAAAAGTTTCTTGATTGCGCATGACTCTCACTGAATGTATTTATCTAGCTTGTTACCCCTCTCTCTTTCACTCTCTCTCTCTCTTTC
Organism: Strongylocentrotus purpuratus; assembly: GCF_000002235.5. Lineage (NCBI taxonomy): Eukaryota > Metazoa > Echinodermata > Echinoidea > Camarodonta > Strongylocentrotidae > Strongylocentrotus > Strongylocentrotus purpuratus. The sequence goes on along the minus strand of NW_022145605.1, from coordinate 258,749 downwards.
TTTCTTCCCCTATGCTATCTTCTCACTTTTTCATCCTACCATGTTGTATATCATGTACTGGGTTTGTGCCGGTTGTTATGCAATTTCTGAATGATATTATCCGAAACTTTACTTGCTACTTGTTTTCTTACTATGTTTATTATATATAATTTGATAGGAATTAGCTGTCCAGACAAAACCTTTTTTCGTTTTTTTTACAGCTGTGCCTTATTCTGTTTTGTATTAATTCATTTAACATGTATATACTATCCCAATTTATGTATTATATTGTACATGAAATTGTATGTTTTTACTTTGTAAAAATGTGTTTAAAGATGGAATTCAATAAACTGAACTGAACTGAAATTGAATTATAATTGGCATGGCAAAGCCGATCTGCGCTAATTACTCAAATGCAAAGTAAATTCCATTACAAACTCGCTAATCTGGCCGGGAAATCGTAGAGCCTTTGCCATTTTGGTCCGATCGCGTTTATACCCCCCCCCCCCATTTTAAACACACACTTGCCATGCCGATAGAACAACATGAATTAAAATATACACGCACTCTGCTGAATACAGTCTTGGGTGATTCAGGTTATGCAGCCTTAATCCCTACCTGAACAATAGAACTGGCAAGCCGGACAATAGCGATCAAACAACAGCATTTAATACTTTGCCGTGCGTGCATGCCTACGACGTATTTTTGAATTTTCCCGAGAATGTCATAGTCTGCAGAAACATACTCTTATATTACCCAAACCAAACAAACACACAAACTTTACAATTGCTAATCGGATTAATGAAAAACATATCATATTGGAATGGTTGCCAAATGAAATAACAACTAAAAATTGATCTTTACTAGATACCGGTACAGTAATTTCAAAGTTTGCACGCGGCTTTCTAAAAATACAAAACAAAGTCTATACATGCAGACTAGGCCTCTAGACTACTGTCATTTGATCTCCTTTTAAAATAAACGCATCAATATCATTATTTGATACAGTGTCAGTTATTTTTCTCTCTCTCCCTTCTCTTTCTTTTATATTGATCATCTTCCTTTTTTCATCATGTTAACAGTAACTGAATAGTTTTCAAACTGTTATGAACTTTGTCCGAGATTTCCACGGATTTCCACGGCCCTAACATAGTTAATGCATGTTCCCCAGAAAAGAAATAACACCCGTGTCTTATGTCTTAACACATTTGATTTAAAAGCCTACTAATTAATTTCTTTTATTTTTCGTTTTTCTAAAAAACTAGGATTAATAACACAAACACACCCCTTAACAGGTTGATTTTTGTTTTCTCCTTTTAAAATCACACACCTGTGATCGACAAAGTTTATGTTTTCTCTTTTAAAATTGAAGTTTCTTTTAAGTTCACTCTCTACTTTTATCTAACGGCGTGGTGAAGTGAAAAGAATCTCATCACCATTATTTATTTTCCGCCCTAGTATAGCTCGATTTTTAGAAGGATTTCCCACCCAAATTCGCGAATTTGTCATTAAAATTAATTGTCTTGAGTTCAAATTCGACGCTTTTTAACGGCTGTCGGGTATATCTCGGGTTTATATTCCTTTTACTAGTGATTATAAAACCCTTCGACCAAAATCAAAATTAAATAAAATAACGGGATAATTGGCATGGCAATATGCCGAGCTGCGCTAACTCAAATGCAAAGTAGATTAATTCGAATGACATGCGAATCTGGCCGGGAAATCCTATATCACAAATCGCCTCTGTATGCTGAAGGGCCTTTGCCATTTTGATCCGATCGCGTTCAACCCCCCCCCCCCCCCCCCCCCATTCTAACACACACATTCCATGCCGATAGAACAACATGAATTTAAATATACACCAACTCTGCTGAATATAGACTTTGGTGATTCAAATTAGCCAAGGGATTAGGTAGCCTTAATTCGCACCTGAACAATAAAATCTGACAAGCAGGACAATAGCGACCAATTACAGTACAGCGTGCGTCGCCGCGCGCGTGTACATAGTAAAAAGTGTGAAGTACTGGTACGTAGATGCTTCATTGTTGACAGCATAAATGTATAGGTGCTTCAACCAGGTACACCGCCTCCCTAGCTGCTTCAACTTAGTCTTGTTTGTTATTATTCATATCTATTCAGTCCCAAAATAACCGACAGAGGTGTACGTTTGATTTATATTTCCTTCGAAAGACAAATCGGGCCTGATTTCTAGACTGTGAACTCGTTCTAGTTTTTAATTAAACGCAACAAATCAGAACTGTAAAAATGACGGCGGCATGGGCAGATCTAGAGTCGGACTTCGGGTAGCTGGACGGATCGCCGAGCTGGACCCATTAACAAGCAGCTGCGAGGAGAACCGCAGATTATTTCTCCTTGTCAGTGGGATCTGACTAGACATTGACAATAACTGCCTTGACTTGACAAAACTGATATTACATGTATCTACCTTGAATTGACATGATCTGCATCGACTTGACAAAGATAATAATCTACCCGGAGTTGACAAGGATACTATTATCTGACCTGACTTGAACAAGATAATATAATCCCCCGACTTGACGAGGATAAAATTATCTACCCGGACTTGACAAGGATAATATTATCTGACCTGACCTGACAAAGATAAAATTATCTACCCGGACTTGACGAGGATAATATTATCTGACCTGACTTGACAAGTTAATATTATCTGACCTGACTTTACAAAGATAAAATTATCTGACCTGACTTGACAAGGATAATATTATCTGACCTGACTTGACAAAGATAAAATTATCCGACCTGACTTGACAAGTTAATATTATCTGACCTGACTTGACAAAGATAAAATTATCTGACCTGACTTGACAAGTTAATATTATCTGACCTGACTTGACAAAGATATGACTATCTTTTACATTATATACACATACATATATATATATATATATATATATATATATAAGTCTCTCACTCGGACAGGTATCTTTGTCTTCACAATTGTAATACCTGGAAATGCAAAACAATAAAGTCACTCAATGACAATGGAACGCAATATATCAATGTGATATATTGCGTTCCATTGAGTGACTATATTGTGTTGCATTTCCAGGTATTACAATTGTGAAGACAAAGATACCTGTCCGAGTGAGAGACTTTTTTTATTTAAAAAAAGAAACAAATTAGCTGAAATTATATAAACGTAAGCTTTGACAAAATGAAAAAGGGTAGTGAATTTAATTCTGACCTTTAAAACAAATGAAAATAATGCTTAAAAGACGTGAAATTGAATTTCCCACTTTTTGCTAAATAATGAACAATGATTTGTTCATTTTGAAAAGATATACTGTTATGAATACATTTACATGTACATAAAAGTCCTTTGTTAGGTGTTTTTATACATGTATATAGTGGCATCTAGTAAGTACATTACTTGTGTTTAATTGTTAAGTTATTTATTAATGTTGTATTGGTGTTTTTTTAATTTTTTTATTTGCAGATGGTTATTTGCAACGCAGAGTTTCAAGGAATACTGATGGCGGTTTCCGATGATGAGTATGTAGATTATTATTTTTAATAAGTTGAGAATATGACCAGGTTGACAAATGTACAGCTTTTAAATTTGAATGTTTCGTGTTTATAGAATTGTGGATAGGTTTGTGAGTTTGTAAGTGTAATGTTAGATTGAGGATTCTGGATAGGAGGAGTTTGAAGTAATATTACCAATACAAATGTGTTACATGTACATGTACATGTACAATGTATGTTTGCGAGATAATGATTAATGCAATATAGAGATGTTATGACAGGCCTTGTGTAGATACTGTTGTTGACAAAAGGGCATTTTTAGCTCACTTGATCCAAAGGGTCAAAATGAGCTATTGTTGTTGTTGCATCCGCGTAATCGACGAGAGAAGAGGGCGATATTGCTGATATGGTCTGATATTGCACTGTTTTTTAGTACAGTGAAATATGGCAAAAGTGGCGAAATTTCCCGGAAGAAGGGCAATATGGTTTGATACGGCCACAATCACACTAAAGACAAAAGAGCAAGCAAAATCACAATTTTATTTTACTGGTAAAATGCCTCATATGAATGATAATAGTAGATGTAATCGAGAAGATATTGCTCCTGACACCCATTGGAAATTATTCTGTTTTGACAAGAAAAATATTGGGATTTTAGTACACCTAACATAACATACACGTGTAAGATTATTAGTGGACTGGAGTCGTCTTTTACATTCTGCCATGCCACAAAATGCTTCGCTCCATACAGTGACATGCATTATAACATTTTAGGCAATTTACCTACATTTATGTTGTCCCATGAAAGTACCCAGGACTAAAAGTAAGGAAACTTGACTTTGATTGATTATATTTTGGTTATATCATAATAATATCTGTGATGTTTGCTACATGTATCATTTTAAAGCTTGAACAATTTTCTATCCAACAGTATCATATTTGATATGATTTGTCAAAAGGGGCATGTGCAGGGCAAGTAAATGGGGGGGGGGTGTAGGGTGGGGTTGGAGAGGGAAGTTGCAAAATTGATTTAATTGTGGAAAAATATAGGAAAACAACTTTCTCTTGAGAGGTCTTCGAGCCTGTACATCCCTTGCTGATCGTCATAAGTCCCGTAGCTAATTCTGCTTACCGTAATTAACCTGTCTTTGTCATTCGTGGTGGATTTTGGGATATCCAGATTGGGGGCGGTCTTTGACAAAGCCAGTGTCTTGGAATTGTGTTTTAGGTTGGATATGGTGCCTTTACTGACACCAAACATCCTTATAGGGAAACCCATTTTGTATTTGCCTTATTGAGATTTGTCATTTTGGGTTTGATGCAGTTGGAAGACAAGTAACCACTAAGTGAACAATCACTCACCTCAATTAATAAAACACAGCAAGGAATTTTTTAACAATGAGAATGTCTGTGGAGACCCCACTAATCCAATCATTATAAACACATTAAAGAAAAGTGACATTGTTGTGTTGAGATGACCTTTCAATGTTGAGATGTCTTTTAAAAGTTGAGGTTTATTTGGCAAATAATTTTGAATTGAAATCCTTTAACAATTTGTTTAAGGACGATCAAGTATACTGAAAACCAAACTATTGCTAATTTTGTAACATTTGGATTTTGGCCCTTTTAACATTTAGGCCATGTGCACACGCCCCATTCAACAAATTATATCAAGTCAGGTTGGTTTGATAGGGAAATATCCAATCTTTACAATGATACTCAAGACAACCTACATGTACATGTAGTTGTGATTTTATAGAAATTGATCGATCAAAGTTGAGTTTTGTTACTATTGTGGTGGGTATAGACTGCGGTTTGTAGGTTGTGAATGTTATTGCGTACATGTATCTTAATAGGCCTGTTTACTAATGATATGCGAGTGACGTCATAATCCCTCGCACCCTAGCGATTGTTACTACGTAGGGCAAGCTTTGCGTGGTGCGGCACGGTCGCCACATTGTTTTTCCATGCCCGCTACGCTATACACATACAAAGCCATTGCTAGCGATGTGGGGCTGCAACAATGATTTACTATCATAATTTCTTCACACATTCCATGCTCGGATTTCACGCTAAAAAAATTATAATTATGACATCAACTTACCTTGATCTGTAAAAGCATATTCAACAGGATCCTGATGAGGGTCTAATTCTTGGTCGTTGCATTCGACGTCGTTTTGTTTTTGCTTTTTGCATGGCGGTAAACTGGCCGAACGGTCCCGGGGTGGCGGGCGGACGACCTTAGTCGCAATCCTTCTCTCCAAGTCGCTTGCAGCAGCGGGTACAGGATGTGGATGATCGTTTGTTGGACCCTTTTCACCTACAAAATGTTTTGAACAGACGTAGGTATTCCTTGAAATCCTGTCGATTCCAAAGTCCTTTCTTCCACAATTCTTAATCCATATTTTACACTTCTCCAGGTTCGTCTTTGGTTTGGGGAACGGGATGAAAAACACACCATTCATATGGGGTCTGTCTGCGTACCGTGAATCGCTGTTACACGTGCCGTAACAGCAATGCTTACCTCCCATTTTTGCGATATTTCGTCGGATTTCGGAAAATAAAATCGAAGATTTGTCATGTACAACTGAGAAAAACTATATTTATTTTAATTATATACCCTAAGGTTGGAAAACAAACAGTTTTAAACGAAGTTTATTAGGACGATGATCAGCCTTTTTTTCCTCGCATTCCCCACATCGCCGTATACAAAGTGTGTGTAGCAGGGCCGTAGCAGACACTGCGCTCGGTTTGTTTGCCAGAGCTTACAACCGTGTGCAAATTTAAAGGTCCGTGAATACATTAGTAAACAGGCCTATTGCAAGTGCTATTGTGAATTGATTTATACATGTAGGCAGTGTAAGGAAGAAATTCAGTTAGAAAATTGTGCATTGTAGGTTAGGGATTGAACTTGTATTGAAGATCTAGGATGAAAATGATAGATTAAGTAAGTGTAACGTAAGTGTTTGGGTACAATGGGAAATGGTTTGTATGAAAACGAATTAAAGTTGTAGTCAAAAGGTTAATTCAACTAAAACCGACCGTCTAAAGTCAAAACTTGTTTTTAATTTAAACCGTTTTCAGGTTTTACTCAAGATGAAGGAGAAACATTGTTGAAGACTTTTACACATGGGTAAAATTGATCATGACCACCATCAAATCATGATAAAAATCATTATTGTTGAGTCACATTTTGAAAGATAATGAGTGGAAATCGGCTTGTTAGTACTACAAAACCCTTGTACTAGTGAAGAAAATGAACACTTTGATGTTTAATTGAAGCAAATTGATACAAATCGGATGAAAACTATGTCTCAGAATTGGATATACATGTAGGTTGACCGAAAACCGACCGGTTTTGGAGGGAGGATAACTGTTTTTTTCTTCTTAAATTACTGAAAAACTACAGCCCCTAAAACTTATTATATATTATTGTTTGTGTCTTTTTTCCATTGCTAATGCAGGTACAAGATCCCTTATGAGCTTATTCTCTTGGACGATGGAGACGAGCGTGTGCTAACAGTAAACCAGAAGAGTTTATTGGTTGACATCGACCTATCAAGGCTTCCATGCTCTGTCAAAGGAGAGGTTGAAAGTGAGGGATTGAAGGAAGTTGTTGTAAAGTTGGAGAAGATGTTGGATTGAAGTGTGGGTTAGGTGGTATATGGGGAATTTTGTGTGTACACCCTGTATGTGTTAAAAGGTACAAAGTTAGGAACTGATGAGAAATAGGAGAATTTTTGTTAACAGGTAGTATGTGTTTTAGTTATATTTAGTGGGTATTTTTGTGTTGAAAGAGAGGAACTGGTAGGGCTGAGTGTATTTGATCGAATCAATGAGTAATTTTCAAGATTAGATAAAGAACATAACAACTTAGCAAAATGTTTATAATGTAAGATTAGGTCAAGAAGATGTTTTTATTGTTTTATCCTTCCTGAATCAGAATTGAGCTTTGATTTTAGGTCAAGAAGATGTTCTCATTGTTTTATCCTTCCTGAATCAGAATTGAGCTTTGATTTTATGCATGATATTATGTAAATAACGGGCAGGTTGTTTATTTTAAGATGCTTGCAGTGGTAAAACATGTTTGTCTTGATTACCCGTCTCAAACGACCTCCCCAAAACAATTACCCATAATTGTACCATTTATGTGTCATTTACATTTACATTTACAGCGAGGTGAAGTTACAGTATCTCGAAATTGATGGGGTTGTTATGGAAATGAAGATACATGTACATGTAATCATATGAAAGCATTAAAAGGGAGCCATCTAGGATTTGAGTGTTGCCATGGACTGGAATGGGAAATGAATTCATTGACTAAAATAATCTTGGAATAGTAGTATTACTCATCAGACATGGAACAAAACTACATTTTATCCTATGTTTTGATATATGCAGATTAATAGCAGTTGTCTTGCACATTTGATACAGTTGCCATGGTGATATGCAAAAATTGACATTGTAAACAAATTCATTGAACTAAATTCCCTCAAAATAGTGGTTTTCCTGTTCCATTTAGCTCGCAAATGTCAGATTTAATATTTTACCATATGATTCAAATATGCAAATGTGGTGGCCATCTTTGATCTGAGAGTGTTGCCTTTATTGATACAAGAAGTGGCATTACTTTTCAGTTTAGCCTTAAGAGGTCACACCACTTAATCCATAGTACTCTGAGGATTTTGTGTTCCTACTCCAATTTTGTGGTTCCCCTACACACTATAGTCTGTATAATTTGATGAATTAAAGTGGTTAATTCAAGTAGTTACCCTTGAATATTGATTAAAATCTGTACAAAACACTTTGGACTGTATATGGGTGCAATTTGATGTAAATTTGACGCTTTTTCGGTGTGGTGGATTGATATTTTGGCCGGTGTGTAGTCAAGCCACATGTCAGCCTTTGATAAGGTAAAATAAGTGGGAAAATCATTAAATCTCCTTGATCAGAGGGTAGCAACAAAATTTGGTGGCAAACCTATAATTTTTTCAAACATTTTGGAGCTTTTGTTAGGTTGTGGGTCAAACCACGTCAAATCACCTGAAATTCAGGCAGTTGTTAACCGGGCCCCCTTTAATTTTGCTCAAATTTGCATCAAATGTTCCCCCAAGTAACTCATGGTATGTATTGAAAAGTCTGAAAGTAGTCCAAATTGAGAGCCGAAGATGGACTGGTTTGTCCACAAGCCTATGGAGATATATTTAGTGGTGTGGTACCTTCATGGGTCAAAACTGGCATTTGATCCTATGCTATAACATGCAAATTAGGGACATGCAGTTTGGATTTGACACAGTTGTCGTGGTAATATGACAAACCTGGCATTGTAAGTAAGCATCTTGACCCAAATTACCTCTCAATTTTTGTGCTATTCGTTATCTGTTTACGATCCAACATGTTCGAATATCAGATTTAACATTTTACCTTATGTTTGATATATGCAAATGAGAGGTGGCCATCTTGGATTTTAGAGAGTTAGATTTATGATGGATGCATAATTATGCATCATAGATGATTTTTTTTTTAGTTACATTGCCTTAGAAAAGCAATATGACTCATACTTTTAGTCTTTTTGAAGCAAACTCAAGATTGCTCAATCATTGATATTCAAATTAGGGGCAGCCATCTTAGATCTATGAGTGTTGGTAAGGTGATATGTATAAATTACCATCAGTAATGAAATTACTGAAAAGCATAAAGTCCAAAAAGTAGTTTTAGTCATCATTTTAGTCTTCCTGGATTAATATATTGTTTTAATCATATGTTTTATATATCGATCTGGCTTTTTGTTAATTATGTTAATTACGAAAATTGCTCAAGGGTGGCAAGGTGGCAACCAAGGTGAAATTTGTTATATATCCATCTCGAATATGAATCGATAAAAAAACCTGAGAGTTCCTGGTCCACAAATTTTTTACACGATTAAGTATTCATTGAAGGGAAATGAAGTTGTGACATGAGTGTGCTCTGAATGAATGCAGAAGAATAAACACAAACTAAACAGTTAAACTTTGAGTGAAATCAGCCAATCTGATAAAGAGTTATGATTTTTTTAAAGTTTATGTACGGTAACAATTTTTATGGGGGATTCTTAAGTTGGTAATTCTGGTAGCATCTTAATGTAAGAATGGATGACTGTTTATTGGTGTTGTACACAAGCGTGCAAAAGATAAATTACATAAAATAGTACTTGAAGAATCAGCATAATTCTTTTAGTAATAAAAGAATTGCTTGCAGAATTGATGTAGAAATGTGATACTCAAATAGTAAGTTAAATTTTGATGAAAATGGGTGTGGGGGGGGGGGGAGAGAATGTGTAAGTATGTGTACAAAACCAATGGAGAGTTGTCCAGTGTTACATCATAGATGCTGGTGGAGTTGCCAACTTAATGATCTCCCATATTAGGGATTTAATTACATGTTTAATATTTATAACTCTTAAACAGATTGTCTGATTTTGATGAAAGTTTGTTTACTTTTTGTTATTTTTCTGCAGTCGCTAAAAGCACATTAATATCTGATTTTATTGTTGTAATGAGTTTGAATCATGCATCAGTAGTTCTAGATATCTGTAGACAATTTGTGTTTAGTACTGAAGTGTTTTTTTTTGTTGGTACTTACATTAAAAAAATGCTTACATTTAAAAAATTAATTATGTGTACAAAACCAATGGAGAGTTGTCCAGTGTTACATCATAGATGCTGGTGGAGTTGCCAACTTAATGATCTTCCATATTAGGGATTTAATTACATGTTTAATATTTATAACTCTTAAACAGATTGTCTGATTTTGATGAAAGTTTGTTTACTTTTTGTTATTTTTCTGCAGTCACTAAAAGCACATTAATATCTGATTTTATTGTTGTAATGAGTTTCAATCATGCATCAGTAGTTCTAGATATCTGTAGATGATTTGTGTTTAGTACTGAAGTGTTTTTTTTTTTGGTACTTACATTAAAAAAATGCTTACATTAAAAAAATTAATTATGTGTACAAAACCAATGGAGAGTTGTCCAGTGTTACATCATAGATGCTGGTGGAGTTGCCAACTTAATGATCTCCCATATTAGGGATTTAATTACATGTTTAATATTTATAACTCTTAAACAGATTGTCTGATTTTGACGAAAGTTTGTTTACTTTTTGTTATTTTTCTGCAGTCACTAAAAGCACATTAATATCTGATTTTATTGTTGTAATGAGTTTCAATCATGCCTCAGTAGTTTTAGATATCTGTAGACAATTTGTGTTTAGTACTGAAGTGTTTTTTTTGTTGGTACTTACATTAAAAAAATGCTTACATTTAAAAAAATAATTATGTGTACAAAACCAATGGAGAGTTGTCCAGTGTTACATCATAGATGCTGGTGGAGTTGCCAACTTAATGATCTCCCATATTAGGGATTTAATTACATGTTTAATATTTATAACTCTTAAACAGATTGTCTGATTTTGATGAAAGTTTGTTTACTTTTTGTTATTTTTCTGCAGTCACTAAAAGCACATTAATATCTGATTTTATTGTTGTAATGAGTTTGAATCATGCATCAGTAGTTCTAGATATCTGTAGACGATTTGTGTTTAGTACTGAAGTGTTTTTTTTTTTGGTACTTACATTAAAAAAATGAAAGTGATTTTTAGAAATTTAATATCAGTTTTATGTATGACCAAATCAATCTGAAATATGTACACGATGACAAATGTTTTAAAAATCATATGGTTGTAATTTGATATAATTGTGACAGTTTTACAAAGTTTAAACATCGTTGTTTTGTTTTATGGTAATTGATTTGTGAAGCAGTTTTGAGTTAAATATTTTGGATAACATCAAGATTAGTGTTTATTTGTTTCTTGTGTTTTGGATAAAAGTAATTATGTTGGATGATTTATATGATGTAATTATAGTGTAAAACATATTGATGTAATGGTGGCTAATAAAAATATATATTTGTTTGAAAAAAATGTTACATTGACTTGTGAATATGGATTGAAGTGTTGTAGGAATTGTGAACAATTTGGTTTGATTAGATTTGAAGTGGTCACGAAAAGCTCAACCTGTTAGTTTACATGTGTGGAAAACAAAATTGTGCTGGAGGGGGGGGGGGGGGCAGTCGCCAGTGAGAATAATATTTGTAAACATCTGTATAAATGAAAACAATATGGCTGATGCCTGATGGAGTGAGCCTAGCTGATATCATATTGAACCTCATTTTAAAGTTGATATGTGATTATTGATAGCACAATCCATGTCACAATGGAATGTTTTGTATAGCTGTGTGAGGTATGAAAACAAATCTATTGCATATACAGAGGGAGGCAGAGCAAGAGAGGGAGAGAGAGAGAGAGAGAGAGAGGGTGAAAGAGTAGAGAGAGAGGAGAGAAAGAGATGCAGAGGCAGAGCAATTAAGAGAAGGAGATGGGCAGACCAATAGCGGGGAAGGAAAACGGAGCAGGAGAGAGATTCAATGAAGAACGATCGATGCATTCAATATTTCGAGCACTTAACAGAGTTTAATATTTATTATATAGAGAAAGAGAGAATAGACATGTGAACAATATATTGGTCCATTGAATGGACGCAAACATTGCATATACCTGGGCTTATTAACTGGAAAAAATATAAACGTCTGGGAAGGACACTAGCATCATACAAGGATTCAGATTTCCCGTAGGGTTGTACGCACACTATTGACATTGCTCTCCCAGAAATATAACACGCAAAATTAAGCATTTTATTACATTTTTTTGTGATTATATATATATATATATATATATATATATATATACATATATCGTGTTATATAGTATAGTCGGAAGAAAATGATCAAAAAAAAATAAGAAACGAAAGCCCCCCAAAAAATAATTGTCCACGGATTTGATGTAGAGTCATTGACAAGGAAGTCGGGTGCTTTGACCAATAGACCAAGTAAGTCACGTTGCCGATCTACGTTATTTAGAGGTTATATATTGCACTTTATACATGCGAACGCGCACAGCTTGCGCGCGCGAACGAACGCATAAATGACCACCGTACCAATACAAAAAACGTACACAATTAGACGATTTCTTCAGATTTGTACGTCCGTATAGTGCATAGATCTACGACGCATGCAGTATAGTGCCTAGCCTTCGATTCAATACAGTAAAGCCGTGGTTTAAAGTTTTTGATCGAATGCTGACAAGATTTTCGAGTTGTAGCCTTTCTTCGTCCTTTTTTGGAGTGTTCATGTGTTCTCAATTTATGCCCGTTATGTTGCCGACAGTCTAGTGGAAACTGATACTGATAGTGATATTTGGTATGTTTTAATTTTGTAACAATTATCGTATGAAAATGCACCACTGTCCGATTCCGAAGGTGTTAGATACGGTATGTTTTTTGAGGGTGTACGTTTTGTGACTACGCAGTAGGCCTAGGCCTAACCGGGGGCCTACCGTACGTACGATTGTGTACTTTTACTGAGTAAGGAAAGTGTGAAATGAATTCTAAAAAATGAAAAACCTTCTAAAAATATGCCTAGATCTAAATATGATTCATTCTTAGAGAATGTCATTACTTGTTTATTTGCTGTTAAATGTGTTAAAATTACAAATTTGAATAGATCTAGATCTAGATTTTAGTTGCTAACTCTGCTGGTCTAGACTGCCGACTCTATCTCTAAGTTACTCCTCTAGATCTAACTAGACTAGTTAGCACTAAAATCTATTCAAATTTGTAATTAAACTTAAATAATAAAGGCAAGGAGGAGGGGGGTTTGGGGCCCTTCTGCAGTTTTCGGCTGGTCTGTTGGATCATTTGGATGTAGGCTATGGTATTAAATCCTTTTAAAGATAAAAGAGCCTTCTAAATACCCCCGCGCCCTCTCTCTCAACCGATGCGCTTATGCCCAGTAGGGCCCTGCATCGTACACATCCAGATCCAGATCCAGAAAAACCAGTTATGGTCATGCGATTGCATTGTGAAAGAAACATTGTGGAATTGATCAGAAAAGGTTGATCATCTAGCATATGTGTAGGTACATGTACGTTACAATGTCAATGTGTGTGCTTTTGCCATGAAGGTTTCTGCCATGGGGCTGTTATGCATTATTGGAGACCATTTGGAAAGCCTACGCAAATGCGATCTTTTGATGGGCTGATTAGATTTTTGTTTCATGATTTCTATTGGATATGAAGAATGACATTGTTATCTTTCATTTCATACTAGATCTAAACTTTCTATGATTTATGTTTTTGTCATTTTGTTTTGCTGCACTGTTTCACAAGAGCCGTGTTTAATGTAGTGCTGTAGCCGAACCGCCGAACCGCCAAACCGAACGGAAGTTCACCGAACATGTCACTTCCGAACCGAACCGAACCGGACGCAAAGGCCTGGTTCGGATGTTCGGCAGGAAAATGTTAACGTTTTTGCAAGCTAATAAACTTGTTATTTTTTACCTAATTTTCATGTCATGATTGCTCATTTTATATTAATTTTTTTTCCCATTTTCCGCCTTTGTTTTTTATGCCTATCCAGTGGTGGGCGCAACTTCACTGGCGCCATTTAAATCCCAAATCCTGACCACGCTACGTCGCGATCGCAAGCTATAAACAAGAATAAATGTGCGTGATCAAAACAAGTTCAGCTCAAACCAATTTAACAAAAAAAAAATCAATATTTTAATTGTAACAATATCAGACAAATTTTACAAGATAAATAATGAAATAAATATATATTATAGTATGGCATTTATTTATTCAGGAAAAATAGGGATTTTATATTTTTCCTATTGAAAATAAAAACTTATAAAAAAAAAAATTATTGACAAGTCTGAATCGCTATTCAAGATGGCATCTTTCATGACTCTAACATTTGACAACAACCGTCTCCGAAAATCTTGAAAAATATCATTTATTGACAAATTTAAAACATGATCCTTTTAAAATTGAAAATAAAACATGATTCAAGACGGAAATACGCATGTAAGTAGTACTTTTCTTCACAAATAATTACGTTTAGAGCAGTTTTTTAATGTGAAATTCGTGCTGGTCGGAGGCACTGTTTTTCAGCAGGAGTGGGCAGAAGTCCCCCGTGCTGGACGAGCCTGGCCGGCCGGCCCGCCCAGTGGTGACCGCCGTGGCTATAACGCTGCTTGCTATTATATCACTGAACCGAACCGAACCGAACACGAACATATAGCGTCTGACTTACAGCACTAGTTTAATGCCATTCTGTACCCTGATCCCACTACGAAATTGAGATAAAAAGTATATAAATTGATTGTTTATTCATGTGACTTTGCTTTTGGTGAAATTTAAGCGAAATCTATGGATGAGAAATATGTTTTTTTGGAAGAGGAATCTGAAATGTCATGCAAAAATGACGGCTCCATTAGTGGTTTTTCGCGTATTTACATACACATACATTTTTTGGCGATTTTTGTAATCAAATCACAGCTTTTCTTTTAAAAACAAAGCAATTAAATACATGATTTCCGGGCGTTTAAAATTGGCATAACTTTTTTATTACTCAGGCTATTAGGATGAATGAGGCATCAAATAAAAGATCTTATCAATCTCTGTTTGATGGTATGAAATTTGAAGCAAGAGCTTGAATTCTGAGATTTTTTTTTTTTGTAACATACACCTGTACATGTACCTGTGTGTACTGCAAGGTTCTGGAATCATCAAAATGATAAGAAATTTTGCCCAGTCTTGGTAAAGTTTTAAGCACTGTACACAAAAAGATATATATGGGACTACGTGACACGTAGGCAACACGTGCACAATATCTTTCAGGTCCAATAATCATGTACCAAATATATCAATTAGTAGGTGGTTTTTTTTTTCTGCAAAATTTGTATCATTCAAATTGGTCAAAACATATTCTTTCACATGATTGGTAATAAGATCTTTCATTTTATTTTTTGAGAGGAGGGCGTTTCCAAAACTGGTCTTTACCTTTAAGTATTGGCTGAGGTATGACCACTTGAATAAATAAATACCCTATGGGAACTCAGTCAGTAAACTTATATTGCTCTCTTCATAACATTACGAGCCAGGGCAATATAACACTGAGCTCGTATAGGACATATATTTATTCAGATGGTCATACCTCAGCCAATACTTAACATATAGATGGTTTTCAACATTTGGGCATTATATTTGATGTTCTTTCGGAAAATGAAGAAAAAAATTGAGAAAATTCAAAAATAGATTTTTATGATGTCACAGGCTCACAGCTTCGGTACTCTATGCACTCTCGGTTCCAGCAGCTAGCAAAGCATAGTAGCAGTCAATGCTAATGTGTATTGACCTCTAGCGCTTTATATATGAATATTTTTTTTACCGTAAATGACTCATTGTGACTGAAATAATTAATATCTGTAATTTCAGCTGATTCACAGCACATCCTGTAGAAAAACTTAAACATTACGACCAAATTTGTGTATACAATTTTACATGGAGATTTTGCGTGCTAGCGCGCATGTGTGGTGACAAAAAAGTATTCAATGAATAATATGAAGTGGCTGATTCGCAAGTTTGCTGGTAGACTCATGTTGATTAGGATTTTTAAAGAATATTTTCTAACATCTGTGTAGGCTATTCTGTTGAAAAGATTGTACTATACTGCTGTTTAGTAGGTGTCATCAATTGTAACTAAAGTACTGATTTTTAGTGAACTTAGTTGAGTTTATACTGTGGTGTTTGAAATGTTGAAAATCAATAGAGGTTGTCTGAACAGTTTTTGATACACAAAAAGTATAACTAGTATATTAATGGTGCTATCAGTGCTATGTCTGCTTCTATGGGCACTTGGGCAGTTTAACTCAAAAAGGTTGGTGTCCACCATTGCAACTTAAAACAAACATTAAGAATAAATATTCTTACATACTGGTACATAATTGTTGTTATTGATTGGTACTGTACATGTATGTCCTCCTTGGACAGGAAATATCTTTAGAACAATTAACTTGTAATTGTTTTCATTTTTAGTCTTAGTCTTATTTCTCATTTTCATTATTTTATTTTCCATGCATGGAAATATGCCCTCACAAGTTAACATCACATGAAGCTTGGAAAGTGTTTGTATCAGTTTATAACTTAAAGGTATTACAAAGTTTTAGTATGGGGTCATGAATTCTGTTCAAATTAAAATATTTGAAGCATGTGCGTTCCTTCAATATTCATTGGTCGTTGTCGCGGTTGAAATCGAGTCTGAAGTTATGAAATTATAAATAATAAACTCTTTAAATTGTATAGCTCCCTCTCAAGGTCAAGATATTAATTTAGCTATGAAACAATTAATGTTTCATGAATATTCCCGTTTGGAAATTATATCACAACTACATATTCTGAGATTTTCATGGTCGCAACTACCATTGTACGGCCATAGACGCTATTTGAAATTAATCATAATTTACCGGGAGCACCGGTAAATTTTTATATTCAATTTTTCTCGAAAACAGAAGTGTTTTAGGGGCTAATTTTTTTTTACTGCTTATACATACATCCACAGGGGCATCCAAATACACTGTATCTCAAAATTGTAAAGATTCACTATCCACCCAATTTTCAAAATTTCCCAAAACTTTGTATTACCTTTAAAATGTTATTATAGATAATTATTATTGAAGTGTAGCATTGTTTGTGTTTTGCCATCTAGTACAGTAGTTATTCATAAGGTAGTTTGATTAAGTGTGGTGTTTACATCTTTCCTTTTAGACGTCATTGAAATCCTGATACTGTAAAGAGAGTGAGAGGGAATCAGTAAATCTGTTGTGGACTGAGCTTATGATTTTACATGAGGATTTAGTGTGCTTGCGCGCATGCGTGGCGACCAAAATATAACAGAATGATGACTGGCTTGTTTGGCAGACTCATGTTTTGTATTTTTAAGGAATATTTTTTATCATGGGTAATTTGAAAAGATTATCTTTACCTGCTATTTAGTAGGTGTCATCAATTGTCACTAAAGAACTTTTGAATGAACTCAGTCAAGTTTTGTAAAGTGGTGTTTGAAATGTTGTGAATCAGTAGAGGTCATTTAGGCCATTATAAAAGATACACATGTTTAGTTTCCTGCCCGCTTCCTTTTTGGAGGCCGCCTCTCCCTTTTTTTTTTTTTTTTTTTTTTTGTAATTTAATTTTTTAAAGAAAAAAAACATGAAAAACACAGCTAAAATGGATCGTTATCTGATTTTATAAATTAAAAAAATCTGGCAGCCATCTTGAAAAATAGCCCGACTGTCACAGAAAATGTACCATGCCTCCATTTTGAGCGGCCATTTTGAAAGAAAAAAAAAGGGCCCCTGATCACATGCAGAGTGTGCAGCATTTTTTTTGGAGGCAAAACCAAGACCGCTCTCATGAGACGCTTTTATGGACACAGATCTACCGTCAGCACATGCATGCTCGACATTCCAGTTGGCCATCATTTTAATTCCCCCGACCGATCTATCATCTTTGACATAATTCTATAGGTCCTAGGATCTCTAGGTTTACTGTATTGATTTACTAGTTGCAGCAGGGTGAAATATTGGATGAGACGTTGTTGGCGTTGTTCCCCCATTCACTCCTGTGGGCTCACCATTCAAGAAGGCAGTGATTAAGTTCATCCTCATCATTCTCTGGTTCTTGCTCTATTTTTTTTGTAGAGCAACTGTATGTTTTAAAAAAGTTTATTTTTAAGCTTAGCACTTGAACATAGATGTAATTGATGTAATTTGTTTGTGTGTGGGAAAGCTGTCATTAGAGGAGATTTGGATTTAATACATATTCTTGTTTCTCCTGTTTGTTTTCAGATCTTCCCCTGCTCTGACAACGTGTGGTCAAGTTTGTAAGGCCAGCTATCTGGCTGATGCCTTAGTTTCATGCAGTATACATACAGCAAGGAATTGGCTCCACCGTCGCTCATTCTTCAAGTAAGTTGGGAGGGGGAAGGTTTTTTTTATGCCTCTAAAGTTGCCAGGAAGGTGTTTCATAAAGCTTTTCGTAAAGTTACGCATGACTTGTATATGAAGTGCCAGATAGGATGCCCAAAGTTTTTCCTGATATTTTCAATAACCTCAATTAAATTATGGCAAAAAAATACTTTGCACTAAAAATGTTTGTTATCATAAATATGTTAAGTTACATCTGCACAGTTAAAATTTAGTTGATGTATTTAATAATGATTGAGCATCCCATTTGTCTTTTCATATACAAGTTGTTCGTAAAGTCATGCGTAACTTTATGAACAGCATTATGAAACACCCCCCAGGGGCGATATGTTCTCAGTATGTTCGGGATGACGACAAAGGTAACATGGCTCAATATTGTTGCAAAAATAGCTTGTGATCACGTTATTTCATGAACCATTTGACGGACTCCCACCGTTCCTGATTTGGGGGTATTTAGGGAAAAGGTAAAGATCTCAGTTGTTTGTATGCCCTGGTCCCTCCACTCAGTGTTATTTAGGTTATGCATATGCATGTTCCCAGCAATCCTAACTTTTGAGCAAAAGTCCAGTGTGTAAAGTCAATATGGGTAGATCTTTTTCTTTTGGTACAATGTATATAAGCCTTTTTTTAGCACCCCCCCCCCCTTTTTTTAGCAAAAGTCCCTTATGTAAAGTCAGTACGGGTAGATCTTTTTCTTTTAATAGGAGCCGGAGATTTTACAAACACTCAAGGTATCCCTCCATTCACGGAGTGGGGGGGGGGGGGGGGCGGGATGTATGCATGAATAGCTCAAAATTGTGATATCAGATGTAGTTGGCAGATTACTATCAAAAGGGAGTTGACAAATTTGTTTAGTGCATGTTAATTGGTGCTTTTTTATATATATTGTGCAATGGCGGAGGCATACACAGTCAGAGATCCATCTAGTTTAGTTTTTTACACTTGCATAATTTGTTTCTTTTCTAATTTACAATTTGGACAGCTACACAAACCATTAAGGAAGTTTGCTCTCTCAGGTCTGAGGTCCTGAAACGGGAGTCTCCATCCAGACTACCAATGATAGATCACCTCTTGTGACCGCCTTTTATCGCATCCATCCTTGCCTATTGTGACCGCCTTTCATCGCATCCAACCTCGCTTCTGTTTTATCCTGCATGGTACCGTAATCACCACATTCTCCACACTCTCGACTGTCTCCATTATTCACGTAAGCATCCCTTTGTTTACCCCCCCCCCCCCCCCTTCTCAATTTGGCCTTCCTTACTATAGCTCTCTGATTCCTTTGTTCTTATGCCTTCCTCTCTTTCCCCATCCAAATGCCTTCCTATTCAAGGTCTTCATCACTGCTTTCATCAGGCCTCCCCTATTCTTATTTACATTTTTCTTTACCCTCTCTCTTGTCCCATGATATATAACTTATATATATATATTTTTTTTTTTTCTTTGTGGTTTCCTCTCCATTCCCAGCCAAGTTTGATTGGCTGTCACAGCCTCTTTATTGTTCTATGTTTTCGCCCCCTTCCTTAGTTGTATGCATATGTTTGTATTATGTTTAGTACATTATGTTTTTAATGTTCCCTCGTCAGTTAGCCTCTGATGAAGTTTCCGGTAGGATAACAAATTTAGGCCCTATATTAACACTCATTAAATTACAATGATCAGATAAAACTTTGACATGATTTTGTACCTCCTTCATGAAAGCACAATCCCATAGATATACTTCATGTGTGTGTACTTTAAATATAGAAAAGAAAATATCATTTTGAAGGTTGGATAGGTTTTGTTGCGTCTTCAATTGTATGTGTGATAAGGGGAGCTAAACACCAAAGCTATTTTGTAAAACACATATCAACTTCAAGATTGTGTATAGCCTTCTAATATGTTTTCTATAGAGTTTGATAGCAAGTTTTGAGAAAATTGCAATTAATACACAAGTAGTCAACAATAAATTTACACAATTTTGTGTTGGGGTCATTCAATTCATACCAGTTGTATATCCCTTAAAAACCTATGTCCGAAACAAAAATTGTTCATTTCATAAAATATTCAAACTCATGCAAAATAATATGAATGTTAATGATTTAAATGTTATTATATATTTATGTTTTGTATTACAGTTGGAAGTTCTCATCACACTTGTCATCAAACCAGACAGCTTTCAACCAGAATCTTCCAGGTGTAAAAAAAAAAAGGTAAAGTAATACATTAGTAATATGAAATGCATATATTTTGGATTGTAAATCATTTCTTTATTTAAAAAAAAAAAATAAAAATACATAGAGTTCTGCACATGTACAAAATCACACCCCCAAAATAATGTTTATAACTATATGGAAATAACATGTACATTGTAGGTGTAAATGTCACCCTTTATATTTTGCGATTAATTATAGGTTTTGTCGTCAGATTAGAAGATGATGTAAATCATAGCAGAGGGAAAAAAAAAGATTACCTTTTTTATTAGGTTGGAGAGGTTTTGTTGCATCCTCAATTCTATGTGTGACAAGGAGGGCTCAACACCAAAGCTTTCTTGTAATACACATATCAATTTCAAGATTTCTATAGAGTTTGATAGCAAGTTTTGAGAAAATTGTAATTAATACACAAGTAGTCATTGGTTATTATACAAATGATGCACAGGTTTGAGTGCGTCGGTAGGGATTGTGTGCACAAGGTACCTTTGAATGGTTTTAGACCAAATTCAAAGGTACCGCGTGCACATAATCCCACAGCCCCACAAATTAAACCTGTGCATCATCTGTTTTATAAGATGGGGCCCCCAATATTGTCAAAAATACAAAATTATGTTATTCTACAGATTTACCGGATGCATGGCAAAATCATGCGTCTGGTAATTATAATTACCGGACGCATGATTTTTAAATTTGCATAATTTGTTTGTTGTTACTTAGTGCAATGGATTTAAACAAATGGAGAATGACTTAGGCCTAAACCTTAACAAAATAAAGTCAGTCCTAACTGACCTTTACATGAAACCTTAACAAAAGAAAGTCATTAAATCAATAAAAACTTAGCTCATGAATATGGGCGCTGCCAGTGCTAGCAGACGACGCTGAAAATAGGGAATTTGATGTCTCTAGATATATTTAAGTGTAATTTGGGACTCGGGTTCTGGTTATTTATAGGGAAAGAACCATTAGTAATTACCATAGTAACATTGCTCGATAGCTTATCAAAATCAAGAAATCAATGGTATTTACTATAGTTTGCAGAGATAGCATTAATTGTAAAGATATCATAGTTTTATGTGATGATTGATATGTATGACATACTGAATTGTTTTAATGAGGTTGCACTGTATTATGAAATGTTTGAGTGACATCAAAGTATGCAAATTAGTTGTTACCAAATTTAAATTTGTGATCCGTCAATTATTTGCAGTGATATGTGAAGACCGCGGGGAACTGCCAAAAAAAATAAACGGTCAACAGGGTTGTGAACGCAAATGAACACGATCCATTTGAAATTGCCATGACCTCCACAACAAATTTAACATGTTTAATTTTTGAAGCGGTTCCCGGCAGTATGCACGGATTACTCCGGATTAGAGCTGTAGTATTCCAGTTATTCCAAAAACGGTTATCCTCCCTCGAAATCCGTTTGGTTTTCGGTTAACCTATACCGAATTGTGAGACATAATTTTAATCTGATATGTATCAATTTGCTTGGATTAAACACCAAAGTGTTTATTTTCTTTAGTGGTACAAGGGTTTTGTAGTACTATCAGCCTAATTTCATTTATTTTCTTTGAAAATGTGATTGAACAATAATGATTTTTATCAATTTGATGTTGGTCATGATCAGTTTTACCCATGTTTTTAAAGTATTCAACATTATTTCTGCTTCATCTTGAGCTAAAACCTAAAAATGGTTTCAAATTGAAAACCGGTTTTGACTTTAGACGGTCAGTTTCAGTTTGGTTAACCTTTTGACTACAGCTTTACTGCGGATGAGTGACGGATCACTGTGGATTGAATACGATCAGGCGCGTACGCAGGAATTTTTCAAGGGGGGGGGGGGGGGGGGGGTTTTAACATTTATAAATCGGGCCGAAAATTTCGCAACGACTCAGCCAGCCGCTGAATAAGGGGGGGGGGGGGGGTAAGAGGACACTTTTTTCTTCTTTTGGGGGGTCTCGAAATTTGACATTTGGCTCCGTTGGGGGGGGGGGGGGGGTAAGGTCACCTTTTTAGGTCAGCCATGGGAATAATAATTTTTTTTTTTTTTTTTTTTATAATTAAAAAAAAAAACTAAACGGGGTGGGGGGGAGGTTTAGGGGGGGTTTACACACATAAACCCCCCCCCCCCCTGTGTACGCGCCTGAAAACGGTGTTAGTGCCTAAAGCCCCATTTACACATTGACAATTGAAACGGCAATTTATGGCAGTTTTACATTTTATGCGCACGCGGCATACTAGTACCTTGAGCATGTAAAGGCGCTATAAAAATACCAATATGTATGTATGTACTAGATTTAGGAAAATAAAGGTTGACGCATTCTTGATCGCCGACTGAGACGACGTAACGCATGCGCAGTGCCTTGAAATGACGTCACACGTTTCAGTCAAAGCTGTAGACGTGCAAATCTAAAAGTCCCTATTATCCCGTGTGGACGTAATTTAATCAATGAGCTCCACGATTAGCGTGACCTCTCCGTCAACCCTCTGTGCGTCCCTGTAGCTGGGATTATCTCGCCACTTCCGGCCAATGATTGATTGGGAGGGTTGCTTAAAAACTTAATCTTAAACATAAGTTGTCTTGTGGACGCTCATTATTTATGGGGTAAGCTCTTATTGATGATTAGCAATTGTCGATGATTAGGTACTGTTTAAATGTAACTATTGTAGGACATTTTAGGCCTGCTGTTGTGGAGGAACGTGGGACAGATTTATTGCTTTAAAGGTAGGCGTGAATTAGATCTCTAAATTTGAATCTTACAACAAAAAAAAAAAAAAAAATGTTATACAATTTTGATAATAGCTAGGTAGCTTCCAAAGAATGAATGGAATCTTGATACATATTTGTACTGCCTTCATGCTATCTTGAAGAAAAGTATCAGGTTGGATAATTAATGTAGGTGACCTTTGGGAAAAATCAATTCTAGCATAATAATTTAGCATGAAAAGTGCATACGGTAAGTAGTGTTTTGTCAAGCCCAGGGCCCCGTTGCATAAAACTATTGTATCTTAACAATTTATGGTATCTGTGCAAACTATGGTTATTACCATAGCAATACTGCTTGATAGCTAATCAAAATCAAGAAATCAATGGTATTTACCATAGTTTGCAGAGATACCATTAATTGTAAAGATACAATAGTTTTATGCAATGGGGCCTTGATGGTTGATATGTATGAAATACTAAATTGTTATAATGAGGTTAGACTGTATTTGAGTGACATCAAAGTATGCAAATTAGTTGTTGCCAAAGTTGAATTTGTGAAGGAATCTAACTTGGTTTTATTCATTTTTTTGTATTAGATATTTTTGTCATGTTTTACTTGTATTTTTCATTTTTTGTTTTGATGACAGGTGCCATCTGCCATTTGGACTTTTACTGAAGTAAGTTTTTGGAGTGTAGGTATACCGAGTGTCTGAAACAAAAGTTGACACTTTTGAATATTCTGCCAAATAAAAAATGTGAAACATTTTTGAGAAATTGTCATATGTATGGATGGTTGAAGCTCTCGTCTATCATATGGCAATAACAAATCTAATAATAATTGTTTCTTGGGTAAGCACTGGCCACTTTTGTAAAGGGTATGAAAATTAGGTTGCGCAAGATTTGGCTGAGCGAGAAGTCCCCCAGCATAACAATTGTTAATTGTCTGTTGAATTTATGATTAATTACGATGGATATGGGTTTGGGCTGTGTATGATGTGTTCCACCTCTTGCCCCACCCCACCCAACTACATTTAAAGGAAATGAAACCCTGATTTTTAGTCTTATTGTGTTAATCAAAAGTTAAATAATTATTATTCAGGTACAGAAATCATGCTTGCACAACGACTGCAAGCGAAACCAGAGCCGCATAAAGATCCCCTACTATACGGTTGTCTGCTTCAACGGGAGGTTCCACTGTACTAAAAAAAATAAAAAAATTCATGAGGTCATTTTGCTGGTCTCAACTATTTATATTTCTTTGGGGTTTTTTGGGGGCTAATATAAGGCCAACAAAAAAAAATTGTTTGGTTGTCCTCGATTGCTTTTCTGGAGTAGGGGCGGGCGGGCGGATTTTTTTTTTTTTTTTTTTTTTTTTTTTAATTCATTTTTGTGTGTATTTTTTTGATTTTTTTTTTTTTTAAATATTTTTTTTTCCATAAAAAAATAAATAATTGGGATTGTCAAGCATTTAAACAAACAACGTCTATAAAACACTTTAATATGGTAAAAGACTAGTTTAGTGTACAATGAATATCAAGACCAACACAGAAAGTATTTTGGGCTTTGAAATACAGCACCTTTTAAATCTCCATTGTACTACTTATAGCTACTTGCGCCCTCTATGTAGCAAACAATGCCTAATCGGTGACCATTGGTCCCCATGATCCTCTTTATCTTATATTAACTGAGAGCTGATTTGATGAGATAACCACCTGTCCAGTGACCTTGCAGGGTGGTCTAATCCCTCCTGTGAACTAGTACAGATGGGCTTTAAAATGAGTTCAAGAATGCTCAGAACCTGATTTGAATGAACAGAATTTTGACATAGAAAAATGAAAATGGCAAGTTTAATAAATACCTAATTGCATACTGAAAAGATCAAACTGGCAACGGGATGCATTTTGATCCTTGCAAATGCATGAAATGGTATGTTTGGCATTTAAGATTGCTCCCCCCCCCCAAAAAAAAAAAAAAAAAAAAATGAAAAAAAAAAAAAAAAATACGAGCGGCCCGAAAATAACGAGCGGGCGGTCGAGGACAACCAAACAACTTTTTTTTTGTTGGCCTAACAAGGTAATTTTTTTTTGGTCCCAAGGGCTTTGTTATAATGAGATTTTACTGTATATCAAAACAAGCGTTCTGTATATCAAAACATTCAAAATGGGCCTAAATTATACTGCCCTACTTTGGCAAAAGGAAGCAAGTGACATACCATCTAAATTTGAGTTATTGATGTTTTTATATCTGCAAATGACAGACACATTTTGTTTCTTTACAAGACATTTCACGACTCACGACAATAAGCCTCTAGCACTCTAAAGCTAGTTGGTGAGTCAAAGAAGAGTTGTGGTATACAGCACCTTGTCTGTGTGCGGGCAACTCACGACAATAACCCTAGCACTCTTAAGCTAGTTGGTGAGTCAAAGAAGAGTTGTGGTGGACAGTCAGGGAAAGTCTGTGTACGGGAAACTCACGACAATAAGCCTCTAGCACTCTAAAGCTAGTTGGTGAGACAAAGAAGAGTTGTGGTAGACAGCACCTTGTCTGTGTGCAGGCAACTCACGACATTAAGCCTCTAGCACTCTTAAGCTAGTTGGTGAGTCAAAGAAGAGTTGTGGTAGACAGTCAGGGAAAGTCTTTCACGTCAATAAGCTTCTAGCACTCTAAAGCTAGTTGGTGAGTCAAAGAAGAGTTGTGGTAGACAGCACCTTGTCTGTGTGCGGGCAACTCACGACAATAAGCCTCTAGCACTCTTAAGCTAGTTGGTGAGTCAAAGAAGAGTTGTGGTAGACAGTCAGGGAAAGTCTGTGTGCGGGCAACTCACGACAATAAGCCTCTAGCATTGTGGTAGACAGCAAAACATTTTACAGCTTTGACAATATTTACGACTTGAACTTTGAACTTTTGTCACTTGCTTCCTTTTGCCAAAGTAGGACAGTATAGTCTAATACAATACATATGCTATCAACTTTTTTTTCTTGTGTTTCTCTTTGACAGGTACTGGTTGAAGCAGATTTCATTATCATCTCCATCTCATCTCATACCATCTCATCTCATACCATTTCATCTTCACCCACAAAAGAAGCACTCATTCAAACCTTCATCCATCATAAAGTCTGTGTGCGGGCAACTCACGACAATAACCCTAGCACTCTTAAGCTTTGGTGAGTCAAAGAAGAGTTGTGGTATACAGCACCTTGTCTGTGTGCGGGCAACTCACGACAATAACCCTAGCACTCTTAAGCTTTGGTGAGTCAAAGAAGAGTTGTGGTAGACAGTCAGGGAAAGTCTGTTTGCGGGCAATTCACGACAATAAGCCTCTAGCACTCTTAAGCTAGGTTGGTGAGTCAAAGAAGAGTTGTGGTAGACAGCAACTTGTCTGTGTGCGGGCAACTCACGACAATAACCCTAGCACTCTTAAGCTTTGGTGAGTCAAAGAAGAGTTGTGGTAGACAGTCAGGAAATTTTACAATTTTGAACATATTGACGAATTTACGAACTTGAACATTTGAATCCTTCATTATCTTACTCTATCTACTCAATCTGAATCTTCATTATCTTACTCTGTCTACTCAATCTGAATCTTTATTATCTTACTCTTTCTACTCAATCTGAATCTTCATTATCTTACTCTGTCTACTCAATCTGAATCTTCATTATCTTACTCTATCTACTCAATCTGAATCTGTATTATCTTACTCTATCTACTCAATCTGAATCTGGATTATCTTACTCTATCTACTCAATCTGAATCTTCATTATCTACTCAATCTGAATCTTCATTATCTTACTCTATCTACTCAATCTGAATCTTCATTATCTTACTCTGTCTTACTGAAACTCAATCTTGATCTTACTCTGTCTTTCTGAAATTGAATCTTCAATTTCTGTGTTGTGTTGCTAAAACTGTGTGAAATTGTGTGAAAACTACAAAATAAGATACGAAACGAGATTTGACAAGAGTGTTAATAAACAATAAATAGAAGAAAATTTCTTTTTGAGTTGATTTTTAGTGAAAGAAATAAAGCTGACTGGTTGATTGCTTGTTTAAGATATTGGAGAAAATTGGAGTGTATAGAGAAAAAAAAGTGAATTGATTGAATAACTGAATTGTTAAAAATTGATTGTGAGAGATAGAGATATTTTTGATTGGTTGGTTGATTGAGTGATTTGATAAAAGTGACATTCGTGAATATTACCTTTAGCATATAAGGTTGAATATAGAAACCTAACTTTAAGACCAACAAGAGTGTTAATAAACAATAAATAAAAGAAAATTTCTTTTTTGAGTTGATTTTTAGTGAAAGAAATAAAGTTGACTGGTTGATTGCTTGTTTAAGATATTGGAGAAAATTGTTAGTGTACAGAGAAAAAAAAGTGAATTGATTGATAAAGAAAGAAATTTGTGTCTGGATATAGGCTCCTGTAGTGTTCATAGCTTTAGTATTATAAGTAAGCCGATTGCAGAGAGGTTGAGAACGAACATTGTATCAGGGTATATATATATATAGTTTTATAAATATAAATCGGCTTGATTGATTAGAAAGATAATAAGAAAAATATTTAAATTAGGATATAAAGTGGACTTTTTTTACACAGAGTTTTAATACAGATTGTTGTTAATAGAGCGCCATCACAAGGCAAATTAATATAATAAAGAGAAATTCCGTCACGATCAATACCTTCTAGATTAATATTTAACACAATTGCCGAAGAGCGCCATCTTTTGTCGAAAGCTATATATTTTTCTAGGCATTAATTTTCATTTTTGTTAAAAGGAAATAATTCCAAGAAGGAATACAGTATTGACAAGATATTGCATTGTCTATTATACAAAATACAACATACATTGACCTATAATCCATAGGCCTACATTTAACTTTAAAAAATAAAGAAATCCCCCCAAAAGCAAACACTTTGAACAGCAAATCAAAGACCATTATAAGGCAATTAGAGGTGATCAAGACATTACAGCTGGAATAGAAGGCTTCCTCTAAAGGAGTTTTTATCTTGAAACAAAAACATAATAGTCTGTAGTTCAGTAAAGATTTTGAATTGATATTGACAACAGTGATACTTCAAATTACAATTGTGCATCATAATTTGAATACAGATACACTGTATAAGATAATTTGGAACGGAAAACCTTGTCTTGACAAAGAAGCAAAAGGGCAGTTGTAATCTTATAGTTCAAAGCTTTGTACGAGATATTTTGTGATGGAGGAATACACTGATACATGTGTTTGTAAGAATTTAATTGGAGAGGATGAGATTACTGTAACTTGCAAGTCATGTACTGGTCCCTATCATGTTACTTGTATGGGTTTTCCATGTAAGGAGACGATCAATGACACAAATGATAGAAGATTGATAGACACTACTGAATTCAAGACAGTTGTTGATGAAATCTTAGATGTACTGTCTACTTGTGCACCACTGATGAATTCAGAATTTGATGCATGCTGCATATGTGAAAGTGAGATCGGAAATGAAATAAGTTCAATTTGTGAGTTTTGCAATAGTCATTTTCATGTTTCATGTATGCAACTGCCCTGTGAAGACAAACTGAATGATAGGAGATTGATTTGGATTTGTTCTTTGTGTGGAAATAACAACATGGCTCATCGCATGTTTGATCAAGTATGTATCCCTTCTCATTTCAATAGATACGAACTTCTTGGTGATCATGATGAACACTGTTACTTGGATTTGAACCAATCAAGGACCCTATCAAGTACGACCAACAAAAGAAAATGTGGCAGATCAAAGAAGAGGTATTGTAAAAAGGGAAAGAAAGCCAATCGATTGAGAGGAACACAACATCATATAACTGACAGGAAAACAAATGAGTCTGATAGACATAATCCTTTGGCTATGGAAAATCCATCCCAAATAGAACACGAAGAGATGCAAAATGAAAAATTTGAGGATGACTGGGTAATTGTAAAATCAAGGAAGACGAAATGGGTGGAGAAACTAAAATCAAGAAAATTGTATCCCAAATCAATAGATGATCATCAAACACACAGGAAAATCAGAAGAAAATCAGTGAATGGTGTAGTCTTGGAACCAGGTGTGACTTACATTGGCAAAGCAATGAAGAAATTCTATGAAAGTCATGAGAAAAAAAATGGAAACCGAAAGAAAAATGTATGTAAGGAAAACAAGAATGTGAAAAGAGAAGATGTCAGTTTGCAGTCTTATGTAGAAACTCTTTTGGCTATATATGCATACAGTGTGCAATCCCCATGTTCAATGAAATTGTACAGTGAGACCTGTGTGCAAATTGAAACGATGCAGACAAGATCTTGGGCTGACGTAGCAGGTTATTTGCCATCTCGATCAAGAACAGATTCATGTGTTGATATTCATGCCTGCACTCGTAATCTTTTTGAACAGATCAAGGATTTCCGAATGTACAGAGTTCATGCTGGTGGCAAGAGAAAAGAAGCAAAGAACAAGAAAGGTCGAGCAAGGAACAAGAAAGGTCAGTCTTCCAAAGCCGGGAAAAAAGGCACTGATGGAAATCACTCTTCTGATAAATCAGAGATTAGATTTGACAAAGATGAAGGAATAGAATTAGCAGTAAAGAATGAGAAGCTGGATACAAAGAAATCTATGAATGCAAGTGACCAAGGACTTGATCCAAATACATGTAAAAATGATGAACACTCAGACCAGCATATTTGCAATATGAAAGACAACAAAGGTTCAGATGGAGTTGTGCAGGACGATTCAAAGAATAATCTGTTGAAATCAAATTTTGATGAAAATAGGGAAATTGAAACGGACGATGATAGTGGCAGTGATGTTCATATACCAGTGAAACGTTCGTGTGCAAGAAATTGTATAGAATCTGATAGTGATACAGACACAAGTCCTGGATGTGTTTTATTCGATAGAAGTGTTTTACCAGAACGCAATATGCCTTTGAATGTTTGTGATAGACCAAAAGATATGCCCATAAATGAACCAGTAGACAATGTCTGTGAATCGGTATTGGAAAATGATGATATGATGAAAAATGATTTTTCAGATGTTTCAGATGGTGTACAAGAAGATGCAGTGTTTGACAATGACCTGAAGAATAGAAGCTTTGATACAGTAAAAGATGGTACAGACAATGATACTGGTATGTCATTTAAGGATCATGCTCATTCAAGGAATCCTTTAGAATCTTCTTCAGATTCAAATATCAAAGATGAAGACATTGAAAAGGCAATAGATGCTAATATGTACACATGTACTGATGAAACAGAAACAGAAGTTGAATTTGTAGCAGATCTTGGATTACGTGATAGACCAGATAAAGATTTCAAATTTGTACCCCTCCAGAATAATGACAAACAGAACATTTGTTCAAAACTGAATATCAGATATAAAGGCAAAGGCTGTGATTCAAGGTTAGATAGAAATAGCTCTATTGGAGTTCCTTTACAGAGTAAACAAATTACTGGTGATGGCAATTGTTTCTTTCGTGCAATTTCCTATGTAATTTCTGGAACTGAGCGTAATCATGCAATTCTAAGAAATGCCACTGTGAAACATTTATTGCAAACCAAGGACATGTTTAGTAATACATTGAGGCAAGAATATAGAACAGTCAGAGAATATGTTTTGAAACGTAGAATAAAGGAAGACGGAACGTGGGCTACAGACACTGAAATTAGCGCTTTAGCAAATTTAATCGATACTGATATTTATTCATACAATGACCAAGTACCATGTTGGCAATTGTACTCCGCAAAGAAACCTGGAAGAATCAATATTGTTACATCTGATAAGGGAATTTATATACTGTACACAGGAAATGTTCATTTTAATGTTGTTGAATCTGTAGATTTTGTCAATTTCAATTCATTGGAACAGACAAGAACAACTAAAGAAGATAGAACGTCAAAGAGAACTTTGCCATGTCCATCAATTCAGGCTGATGTTAAAGTAAAGCATGTGTTCAAAAAGTGTAGATCCAAGTGTCAGATAGAGGAAGAAATTGATGAAGTAGTGGATAAGTCTCCTGAAACATTTCAAAACCATGTTGATCCAAAGGGAAAAAAACGTAGGCTCACGTTGGAGACTGGTACGATAAATCACGATGAGAGAAAAGGTACTGCAAATCTTTTGGACATGACATATGAACAGTGTGCAAGTAATCAGTCTGAATCAGTCGTTCACAACGAACATAACACCAAGGACGAAACCCTTGAAAGTGATCACAAAGACAAATGCACGAGAGTCGATACACAAATAACGCTTGTTGCCCAAGGGACATTCAATCAAGGTGATACAAGATTTGGTGACTTAAGTGGAAAGCAGTGTGTTACCAATTCACTTTCTGCACTGTTGTATAGCAAGGTAAAAAATGCCAATGATTGGAAAAGTACAGATCTAGACAGGATTTTGAATAACGGTAATGAATTATACTGTTACATACGGCGATCCACTTCACTCGACAACCAATACTTATTGATATCTGATCTATTTGAATATTTGGATGCGTACAATGAATTGTTTAACATAGTACGCCGTGAACCAGTCACTGGATTGTTAGATGGAGATGAATTGATATTGGCCCAGTCTCTTTCGATGACATTGAAGCAAGCATTCGAAAAAGAACTCTGTACTGATTCTGATGCATGTTTTGTGACATTTGCTAGAAGTACTTTCATTGTATTATCTGGTCAAGATGGTTTCTTTATATTTGATTCACATTCCAGAAGCAGTCGAGGTTTCCTGAGTTGTAACGGACACAGTGTTGTACTTCGTACTCAAAGCTGGCAAGGTGTGTACAAGCATTGCATGAGGTTAGCAAAATCAATGGGATGCCCCCTGCACACCGAATATGAAGTAACTAGTGTATGTGCTAAAGCAACTTCCGGTAAGAATGAAACCTTGAAAGGCTATCCACAGTTACAGGATTTTGTTTGTAATCCAATTCCTTCGTCAAATATGCACAGTGAAAGTCAGTCTGGAAGCTCTGGATGTTCCATACATTGTGAAAGCTTTGATGAAGTTCAAATATTGGATGAGAGTGTTTCCCCACAAAAGATGATTGATAACCCAAATGTATTTCTCTTCCCTGAAGAAGCAAATGAAACAATCATTCATGATGTACATTATAACGGTCAGGAATTGAAACTGAAGAGTGTGACAATTGGCTTAACCAAACTAAAAGAACCACAGCTGAATAATAGTTGTCTTTTGAAAAGAAATGACTCTATCAAGACAAAATATGTAAATGAACAAAATGGAGATTTCAGAAATTGTACTAAATGCGGGAATGACTCTGATAGATTGAATTTAGTGACCAAAGTTCAGAATTCCAACTCTATCTTAAGCAGAAAACGAAAATGGAGTAACCTCGAAAGCGATGCAAAATTTGATGTCGACCTTGGCAAGGAAATTCAAAAAAACAAATTGGTAAAAATGAATGAGAACGACGGCTTAAGAATTGATGCAAGCGAATGTGCTGATAGTAATGACGAATTAATGATAATTGGAGAAGTTGATGTTGGAAATGTAGACCATGGAAAGAAAAAACGTAAACACAGACAAAGTTCTAATCAAAGAAGGGAGCGCACTAGACAGCTTATGAGAGAAAAACGAGCCTTGAACAAAGATGAAATAATTAAGAAAAAAGAAAAGTGTATTCACAATGCGCAAATGAGAAAAACGAAAAAAGTGATTAAAAAGAAAAATAAATATCAAAATGATTTAACCTACAACATGGAAAAAATAAATGAAGTAAAACAAAGACAAAAAGAGAATTACAACACTAATTTATCACAAAAAATAAAGCAAGGAGCTCATGTGAAACGAAGGCAAAAAGAAATGTATAAAGAGGATTTAAATTTCAGGAACATACAGCTAAATATTATGAAAACCAAATATCATTTTGATTTATGTTATAAAAAAACAATTTTGTATAGAAATAAACAAAAATATTTGAGAAATGAAGGATTCAAAGAAAAAGTTAAAACAGCTATGAGGACTAAAATGAAAAATAAATATTGGAACGATGAACAATTTAAACGAATGCACAAACAAAAAATAAGAAGTAAATATTCGAACGATGAACAATTTAAACGAATGCACAAACAAAAAATAAGAAGTAAATATTCGAACGATGAACAATTTAAACGAATGCACAAACAAAAAATAAGAAGTAAATATTCGAACGATGAACAATTTAAACGAATGCACAAACAAAAAATAAGAAGTAAATATTCGAACGATGAACAATTTAAACGAATGCACAAACAAAAAATAAGAAGTAAATATGCGAATGATCAACATTTCAAGGAAAAACAACGAGATACCATGAAAAAACAAATGAAGGAATTATATCGCAACGATCACTTCAAACATATAAAAAAGGCAAATATGAAAATATTGTCAAAAATTAGATATAAAGGCAACGAATTTAAGGAAAAGAAATTGATGAGCTTAAAAATTAAATATAAAAGAATTGAAAAATATAGGCAAAATGTAATAAAACGAAATCGAAAAAGGTCTGTACTTCGAACAGTAAAATTGTCCGAGTTTGATATTGTACTTGAAGAATTTAGAAAGATAATTTCTAATGGCCCAGAATATGTGTGCTGTGTATGCTTAAAACTTCTCTTTGAAAACCAAGTATTGAAATGTAAAAAGAGTAATTATAACATTCAGACATGCATAAGTGAAGAATATTTGCATGTTTGCAATTCAGAATGCCGGTCAAAATGTTTAATAGGCCAGTCAGCCAGATCGTCACTATGGATATGCTTCACCTGTCATAGAAAATTGCAAGCTGGAAAAGTACCTGCAGAAGCAAATATGAACAATTTACAACTACATGAAGTTCCAAAAGAACTTGCCAATCTGAACAATTTAGAACAGCATTTGATTGCATTGAATATCCCTTTCATGAAGTTAATGGCCTTGCCTAAAGGTGGTCAAAATGGAGTCCATGGCCCAGTCGTGTGCGTGCCTTCAAACACTTATGAAACAGTAGATATGTTGCCAAGACCACAGACTGAAGATCAATTGATCCGTGTTAAACTCAAACGAAAATTGTCGTACAAAAGCTATTATGAGTACAAATTTGTAGATAAATCTAACTTGCTTAATGCTCTGCAGTATTTAAAAGCAAATAATAAGTGGTATTTTGATGTTACAGTAAATGATAAATGGGAAAACTCACTTGAACGAAATGAAAAAGATAATGAAAAGGAAGAAGCAGTGGAAATCGGTGGTAAAGCTCGTTTAGCAAAATATTGGAAGGAAATGGAAGAACAAATTGATAACATTTTGTCCAAAGACAAAAATGCTAATGAAAACATGCAAGACAACAGTAAACTACAACAAAAAATAGATGACAAAGACACTGAAGACGATATGGAAGAACGCTTACGTGGTATTCAGTTAGACTCGTGTCTCCAGCCAGTAGATATTGGACAGGAAATATTAGATCAGTATTTTGAAGACATAATATGTTGTGCTCCTTGTGAAGGAAGAAGCCCTGTATCAATTCTTCAAGATGAAAGCAATGAGGCCAAATGTTTCCCAGTATTATTTCCTAAAGGTCAACCAACATTCCATGATAGAAGAGATGAAAAAATAACATTAGGCCGTTATCTGCATAACCGACTGATGCACGTGGACAATAGATTTGCTCAGAATACAGATTACATCTTTTATGCACAATATATCTATGAAATTCAACAGGTTATATCACAAGTTTCTATCGCTTTAAGGCAAAGTCCAAACAAAAAAGATGATTCGTCTTCAATAACTGCCTCAGATTTGAAAGATGCAGAGAAAGTTAAAAAAATACTAAAATCAGACAAGGGCTATAAATTTTTAAAGCAAATTCGTGGAACACCTCCATTCTGGCAAAAGACACAAAAAGATGTTCTCGCAATGGTAAGACAGCTTGGAAAGCCCACATGGTTTGCTTCTTTCTCATCTGCCGATATGAGATGGCCAGAATTAATGAATACATTGCTTAGACAAAAAGGAGACACCAGGGAATCGAGTGAATTAGACTATACAGAAAAATGTAATCTTTTAAGATCAAATCCAGTAACAGTTGCCAGAATGTTTGATAAAAGATTTCACACTTTTATAAAGAGAGTTATTTTATCTCCCGCTGCACCGATTGGTAAAGTAGTTGATTCATTTTGGAGAGTAGAGTATCAAGCTCGTGGTTCCCCTCACATTCATGCCTTGTTCTGGGTTCAAAATGCTCCACAGTTGGGTATCGATAAAGATGATGATGTCGTACAATTCGTAGATAAATACATTTCTTGCCAGAAACCGGATGAAAAGGAAGATCGAGAACTGCATGAAATAGTAAGCAAGGTCCAACAACACAGTAAGAAACATTCTAAATCTTGCACAAAAACAGGGAAGGCGTGTAGATTTAATTTCCCGAGACCACCATCTGGAAAAACATTCATTGTAACACCTGTTGAAGAGATTCCAGCTAAAGATTGTGGGAAAGTGCAAAATAAGGGAAAGGACAATGATCAAGTTAAAGCTTCTGAAAAGACTAAAGATGATGCAGAGAAATTGTTGAAGTCAGTTAAAGATGCATTATCCAATGGAATCGAGTACAACAGTGTAAACCATCTCTTTGAAAAGCTTGGCATTACACAAAATCAATTTGAGAATGCACATAATGAATTAGCATCACAACAAAGTATAATCATCAAAAGAGAAATACAAGATGTATGGGTAAATCAGTTTAATCCAAGTCTACTAAGAAGCTGGAATGCCAACATGGATTTGCAGTTCGTAACAAATGTATTTGCATGCGTGGCTTATATTGTATCCTACATGTCAAAAGCTGAACGAGAAATCGGAATGCTATTGAGTCATACACTATCAGAAATGAAAGAGGGAAATGAGAACGCAAAGGAAAGCATGAAAAAACTTGGCCAGGTGTACATGCAAAATCGTGAAGTGTCTGCTCAAGAAAGCGTCTATCGTGTTTGCAGTCTCAGATTGAAAGAATGTTCTAGGAAAGTGGAATTCATTCCTGTTGGACCCGACCCTGTCAGAATGAGTTTACCATTAAGCGTTATAAAAAGCAGACCAGATAACGATAATGATGATGATGAGAATGTTTGGATGCCTAGCAAGCTCGACAGATACAAAGCTCGACCTAAAAACGCAGAATTCAGTGATATGTGTCTTGCAACGTTTTGTTCTCAGTATAGAATCTTAACTGCATCCCAAAAGCCAAGTACAAGAAGTAAAAATGTCTTTAAATTAGATAACGATCTGGGGTATATTCAGAAGCGTACTCGTACGGGAGATGCAGTAGTAAGATATCCCCGATTCTCACCCATCATCTCACCCGAAAAATATTATTTGAGCATTTTGCAACTCTTTCTGCCATATTTTGAAGATGGACAATTAAAGCCGCCAACATTTGAAACACATGAAGAGTTCTACGAGACAGGTTCTGTGAAAATATGTGGACGTGAATTGGAGAAAGTCTGGTCAATTGTCTGTACTAACCGAAAGAAGTTTGAAATGAATGCCGATGCAATTGATCATGCACAGGAGCATCTTGACAAATTTGGTCCACACGAAGATGCATGGGGTCTTTTATGTCCGGAAAAGGAAGTAGAGCGACTTGAACATCCCAAAGAAAATGTAGATGTCGAAGATTGTGATGGAGATCTTGATATCCCAGATTTAAAGAACGAACCGAAAAAAGATGACTATAGCATCGAACTACGTTCTGTAAAAATTTCCAAACAAGATGGACATTCTTTGATGAGGTCTTTGAATGAGAAGCAACAGAGTGTTTTTTACAAAATACGACAGTGGTGTTTAGATAGAGTAAATGGAAAATCGGTCGAACCGTTTCATATGTTTCTAACTGGAGGTGCTGGCACTGGAAAGAGTCATTTGATCAAATGTCTTTACTATGAAGCAACACGTATACTAGCCCGAATGTTGCCACATCCTGATGATGTCTCAGTATTGAAAATGGCTCCAACCGGAGTAGCTGCATACAATATCAATGGCCATACTATACATAGTATTCTTTCTATTCCAATCAATGCACAAGTACTGTATCAACCGCTGAGTGATGAGAAAATAAGTGTCCTTCGAAATAAGCTGGCTGAATTGCAAATTTTAATCATAGATGAAGTATCAATGGTAGATCAAAAGATGATGTCTTACATTCACGGCCGCCTACGA
This sequence comes from Strongylocentrotus purpuratus, assembly GCF_000002235.5. Classification (NCBI taxonomy): domain Eukaryota; kingdom Metazoa; phylum Echinodermata; class Echinoidea; order Camarodonta; family Strongylocentrotidae; genus Strongylocentrotus; species Strongylocentrotus purpuratus. The sequence continues at coordinate 221,239 of NW_022145605.1, read as the reverse complement.
CAAATAAAACAATCACGAGATCAAACTGCTTTTGCTGGTGTTTCAGTTATTGCTGTGGGAGACATGTATCAGTTACCTCCAGTCTTAGGAACTCCTTTATATAAAGACACACTCAATGGTGCATTGTGGAATGCTAATTTCAAGAAAGTAGAACTTGAAGACATTATGAGACAAAAAGACGATACCCAATTCGCTTTTCTCTTAAATAGATTACGTGTAAAACAAGGGGAAGAGATTCTCTGTGATGAAGACCTAGCAATGCTCAAGTCCTGTGAGACTGGTGAAGAATGTGAAAATGCTCTGCATATCTATGCATGTAACAATGAAGTAGATGCTTGGAACAAGAAATTATTGCATAAAAAATGTGGAGATGTGATATGCGTAAAAGCACAAGACATGGACAAAGATGTTAAAAAAGGAAATCAAATACGGGAAAAACCTTATACAAAGATGAAAACCCAGTTGCCTCCTTATCTGTGGATTGCAGTTAATGCTAGAGTGATGTTGCTCAAAAACATTGATGTTAGTAAAGGCCTGACAAATGGATGTTTCGGAAATGTAACAGAAATAATAACGGATCATACAAATTTGAATCCAGTTTGCATCAAAGTTAATTTTGAGAAGGCCGATATTGGTATTCATTCAATCGAAATGTCTCAAGAATCCATTGGTAAGAAATATGTGAGAAAACAATTTCCACTTAAGCTTGCTTATGCTTGCACAATTCATAAAGTACAAGGTTCGACATTAGACAAAGCTGTTGTATCATTAAAAAATGTGTTTCAATCTGGACAGGCATATGTTGGGCTTAGTCGCGTTACTTCGTTATCTGGACTTGTGATAGAACATTTCGATCCTAAACGTATATATTGTAATCCAGAAATTAAAGAACGCATTGAGATTATGAAGCCGTTTATCGAGAATGAAACTTCTGAAGATATTCACGATTATAACTTTTCTTTGGTAATGCAAAATGTACAAGGATTAAAACAGCATTTTACTGATTTCAAATCCCAGTGCCAATTTGTGAATGTAGATTGTATTTGCTTGACCGAAACATGGATTAATGATGATGATCTCTGTGACGTTATTTTAGATAACTTTCGATTTTATCATCAGCCACGACATCTGTCATACTGTAATTCTGGAGTTGGAAATGTACTCAAAGAACAATCGCACGGAGGTGTTGCAATGTATATCAAGAATACATATTCAAGTAGATTAAACATATCTGTCGACAACTTAGAGTTTATCGCAATTCTTGTCACCAAACCAGTTTCTGTTGTGATTTCAGTTGTTTATCGACCTCCATCATATAGTATCAAATCATTCTGTGAATCATTAGACAATTTGCTAGATGCATTACACAAAAGAAGCATTAGGTGTATTGTGATGGGAGATTTTAATGAGGATTTGTTTAAAGGTTCTTCACAGGTAAACAGGCTAATGTGTAATAAAGGTTACAAACAGCATGTTGTTAATGCTACTACTGAGAAGGGAACATTGATAGATCATGTGTACAGCAAGGGACTAGATTTATTGGAAACAGAGGTCATCCCTACATATTATAGTTACCATGAAGCTGTTAAGATTGCATTTTGATATTTATTGTAAGGCCAAATAAAAAAAAAAAACATGTTTAGCGTCCTGTTTTTTCGAAAAAAAGGAAGGAGGCCCTTTACACCTGGAGTAATTTGGCAATTCTATGACATATCTTTTTGCTTTGAAAATGTTACATTGGGGATTGCATAGACAGAATACTTTTTAAGTCGAATGCTTTCATTAATAATGTTAACACTTTTAAAAAAGAAACATTTAGTACTGTTTATATTCCTAATCTTCAAATGATTTTGTTTATTTCACTTCTTCAGATAACTTCTTCAGATGACTGCAAAGCGCAACATTGCAAAGCTCATTTCTACAACCCTAGTCACCAATGACAGTGCACCACCATATCCCTTTGCTCACCAGTTCAAACAAACTACCGCCCTCGAGTCAGAAGGCTGTCCTCATCATCCAACACACAGCGGTAACATCACCCAAGGACTTGAGCCCTCCGGTGATACCTGGTTCAGCAAAGACTAGGCCTTGGGGAGTGTTTACGGCTCTGTCATCATAACAGCATTGTGGCAGAAGTATGGAACACCAGCATATACAGGGTAAGGAAAGATTACCAAACTAAAATGTTTGAAAAAGCCTAACCCTACTGTACTGAGTTATTTCAAGCTCCTCCGGATAGATGGTTGACCTCGGCCACTACACTGTTGATTCCCACAAAATTGGCACACCTGGAGTAAATTGGCAATTCTATGACATATCTTTTTGCTTTGAAAATGTTACATTGGGGTTGCATAGACAGAACACTTTTTATGTCAAATGCGTTCATTAATAAGGTTAACACTTTTAAGAAAGAACAATTCAGTACTGTTCATATTCCTAATCTTCAAATGATTTTTTTTAATTTCACTTCTTCAGATAACTTCTTCAGATGACTGCAAAGCACAACGTTGCAAAGCTCACTTCTACAACCCTAGTCACCAATGACAGTGCACCACCATATCCCTTTGCTCACCAGTTCAAACAAACTACCGCCCTCGAGTTAGCCTATCCGATAGGCGTCGGGCTAAATGGCAAGTGTACTAATCGCGTTTGGGAGACTGATATCGGCGCGGGCGTCAGCCCGAGCGCCTATCATCACTGGTCAACTCATCATTATTCATATATGTGTATCGTATGTGTGACGAGCGTATTCCATGTATGATTCATAAGACTAGCCTTATTTGGTGATCGATCACTTTGATTCAACCAATCAAATATCATCTCCGCGTTCCCCATCGCTCATTGGCCTATTTTGGTCTATGCTACATAAATATTCATGAAAGAGCTTTGCAGGGGGTTCATAGATTTTCTACGAACGAAACATGGTACATAAAAGAAAATAAAACTTTTCGTAAGGACCAGTGATGATAGGCGCTCGGGCTGACCGTGCCGATGTTACGCTCCATATAAACGCGATTAGATTGCTTGTAAAGCCCGACGCATATCGGATAGGCTACCCTCGAGTCAGAAGGCTGTCCTCATCGTCCAACACACAGCGGTAACATCACCCCAGGACTTCAGCCCTCCGGTGATACCTGGTTCAGCGAAGACTAGGCCTTGGGGAGTGTTTACGGCTCTAGCTGTCACCAAAACAGCATTGTGGCAGAAGTATGGAACACCAGCATATACATGTAATGTATCGGGACCTTCACAGGGCAAGGAAAGATTGCCAAACTAAAATGTTTGAAAAAGCCTAACCCTACTGTACAGAGTTATTTCAAGCTCCTCCTGATAGATGGCTGACCTCGGCCACTACACTGTTGATTCCCACAAAATTGGCACACCTGGAGTAAATTGGCAATTCTATGACATATCTTTTTGCTTTGAAAATGTTACATTGGGGTTGCATAGACAGAATACATTTTATGTCAAATGCGTTCATTAATAAGGTGAACACTTTTAAAAAAGAAAAATTCAGTACTGTTCATATTCCTAATCTTCAAATGATTTTTTTTAATTTCACTTCTTCAGATAACTTCTTCAGATGACTGCAAAGCGCAACGTTGCAAAGCTCACTTCTACAACCCTAGTCACCAATGACAGTGCACCACCATATCCCTTTGCTCACCAGTTCAAACAAACTACTGCCCTCGAGTCAGAAGGCTGTCCTCATCGTCCAACACACAGCGGTAACATCACCCCAGGACTTCAGCCCTCCGGTGATACCTGGTTCAGCGAAGACTAGGCCTTAGGGAGTGTTTACGGCTCTGTCATAACAGCATTGTGGCAGAAGTATGGAACACCAGCATATACATGTAATGTATCAGGACCTTCACATGGTAAGGAAAGATTGCCAAACTAAAATGTTTGAAAAAGCCTAACCCTACTGTACTGAGTTATTTCAAGCTCCTCCGGATAGATGGTTGACCCCGGCCACTACACTGTTGATTCCCACAAAATTGACACACCTGGAGTAAATTGGCAATTCTATGACATATCTTTTTGCTTTGAAAATGTTACATTGGGGTTTGCATAGACAGAATACTTTTTAAGTCAAATGCTTTCATTAATAATGTTAACACTTTTAAAAAAGAAACATTTAGTACTGTTTATATTCCTAATCTTCAAATGATTTTGTTTATTTCACTTCTTCAGATAACTTCTTCAGATGACTGCAAAGCGCAACATTGCAAAGCTCATTTCTACAACCCTAGTCACCAATGACAGTGCACCACCATATCCCTTTGCTCACCAGTTCAAACAAACTACTGCCCTCGAGTCAGAAGGCTGTCCTCATCATCCAACACACAGCGGTAACATCACCCAAGGACTTGAGCCCTCCGGTGATACCTGGTTCAGCAAAGACTAGGCCTTGGGGAGTGTTTACGGCTCTGTCATCATAACAGCATTGTGGCAGAAGTATGGAACACCAGCATATACAGGGTAAGGAAAGATTACCAAACTAAAATGTTTGAAAAAGCCTAACCCTACTGTACTGAGTTATTTCAAGCTCCTCCGGATAGATGGTTGACCTCGGCCACTACACTGTTGATTCCCACAAAATTGGCACACCTGGAGTAAATTGGCAATTCTATGACATATCTTTTTGCTTTGAAAATGTTACATTGGGGTTGCATAGACAGAATACTTTTTATGTCAAATGCGTTCATTAATAAGGTGAACACTTTTAAAAAAGAACAATTCAGTACTGTTCATATTCCTAATCTTCAAATGATTTTTTTTAATTTCACTTCTTCAGATAACTTCTTCAGATGACTGCAAAGCATAACGTTGCAAAGCTCACTTCTACAACCCTAGTCACCAATGACAGTGCACCACCATATCCCTTTGCTCACCAGTTCAAACAAACTACCGCCCTCGAGTTAGCCTATCCGATAGGCGTCGGGCTAAATGGCAAGTGTACTAATCGCGTTTGGGAGACTGATATCGGCGCGGGCGTCAGCCCGAGCGCCTATCATCACTGGTCAACTCATCATTATTCATATATGTGTATCGTATGTGTGACGAGCGTATTCCATGTATGATTCATAAGACTAGCCTTATTTGGTGATCGATCACTTTGATTCAACCAATCAAATATCATCTCCGCGTTCCCCATCGCTCATTGGCCTATTTTGGTCTATGCTACATAAATATTCATGAAAGAGCTTTGCAGGGGGTTCATAGATTTTCTACGAACGAAACATGGTACATAAAAGAAAATAAAACTTTTCGTAAGGACCAGTGATGATAGGCGCTCGGGCTGACCGTGCCGATGTTACTCTCCATATAAACGCGATTAGATTGCTTGTAAAGCCCGACGCATATCGGATAGGCTACCCTCGAGTCAGAAGGCTGTCCTCATCGTCCAACACACAGCGGTAACATCACCCCAGGACTTCAGCCCTCCGGTGATACCTGGTTCAGCGAAGACTAGGCCTTAGGGAGTGTTTATGGCTCTGTCATAACAGCATTGTGGCAGAAGTATGGAACACCAGCATATACATGTAATGTATCAGGACCTTCACAGGGTAAGGAAAGATTGCCAAACTAAAATGTTTGAAAAAGCCTAACCCTACTGTACTGAGTTATTTCAAGCTCCTCCGGATAGATGGTTGACCCCGGCCACTACACTGTTGATTCCCACAAAATTGACACACCTGGAGTAAATTGGCAATTCTATGACATATCTTTTTGCTTTGAAAATGTTACATTGGGGTTTGCATAGACAGAATACTTTTTAAGTTAAATGCTTTCATTAATAATGTTAACACTTTTAAAAAAGAAACATTTAGTACTGTTTATATTCCTAATCTTCAAATGATTTTTTTTAATTTCACTTCTTCAGTTAACTTCTTCAGATGACTCCAAAGCGCAACGTTGCAAAGCTCACTTCTACAACCTTAGTCACCAATGACAAGGCACCACCATATCCCCTTGCTCACCAGTTCAAACAAACTACTGCCCTCGAGTCAGAAGGCTGTCCTCATCGTCCAACACACAGCGGTAACATCACCCCAGGACTTCAGCCCTCCGGTGATACCTGGTTCAGCGAAGACTAGGCCTTGGGGAGTGTTTACGGCTCTGTCATAACAGCATTGTGGCAGAAGTAGCCTCGATCTCGACCAAGACATTTTGAATGCCACTCTGTATGGCTCAGCATCCTTTTTTTTCTTTATTCATACTAACGTGTGTTCATGTCCATTTTTCCACCTATGATTCTTACATTTATTTTCTGATACCATGTTTCTGTGTGATTTTAGTCTTATTTTTACTGGTATGACAATGTAAACATATACCTTTGTTCCACACAAGATATTTTGGGATTTTGTGTGCACTTCCATGTAACTACATGTATTTTTATATGATAGTTTTTGTTTCTGATTGTTCAATTCCTTTTACGCTCTCATTCCTTTATAGTTGTATCTTATTTGAGACAGAGAAAGAGAGAGGGTGAATAGTAGAGAGAGAGAGAGAGGGGGGATGCAGAAACAAAGCGCCATTCATGATGTATTTTATTACATTTGTGTTTTAACTTTGCACATACATTGCAAGATTTCGGGGATTTAACACGTTTATTTTTCTGTAAGTTTGTAAATCCTTGTATTCACACAGTGTTTTGAGTGATATATTGTAAAGATAGATCTTATGCATGCTCCTTGGGAAAAGAAGTTATACATGCTTGTCACTCTTCTTATCTTGGCATTACCGTAATTCTTATATTGGTTGATGTTGCTGATATATGAAACAGAATCTGATGGATATCATTGATAACAGTTACTGTTTGTCTTCTTTTTAACATCAGGATAACAGATCTTATTAGTACAGCGAAAGACAATTCACTGTAATTTGTTATATTTTCATATATTACACGATTATGATTTTCAATGGCACATGTTTGTACACTACAATTTTATGTCATTAGAGGTCACATATCCAGTTTGTTTCGTGAATAGTCAATATTGGATTATGATATGATTATAATGTCAGTTTATTTGCAACATTTACCCCATATATAGTGGTACCTTACGATCAACTGTCAATATCTACTGCATTCACTATACATAGCAGTGTCTTGCTTGCTGTAACAAAGATGTATATAGGGCTGTTAGGGATTATCCATAATGTACATTGTTTTTTAGTTTTATTGTTATTGTGTTTATCTGAACTTATATCTCACTTCCTATGTAGGGGGCCTTTCATATAATCAGTAGGTATCTTGTTTATGTACCTGTTTTATATATGTATTCCATTTCTGTTGAATATATACATGTTAAAATGCCCTTTTCAGAGATTTGTACAATGCTGCTCTTTTCAGTATGTGCTTTTATTTTGGTATATCAAATTTAATTGGATTTGCTGTTTTTTTTTTTTATTTTTTTTTTTAATGTGTTCGAAGATGATAGGTGATTACCATTTGTAATATTGCATTGCGGTTCTTTTTTAGATCGCCAAGGAAATAGCGTGATGTTAAGTTTGGTGCAGAATGTCATTTACATGCATGTAGATAGGTCTATGCAATTTAGCTTTGACTTTGGTTTGATAAGCTTAATTGTTTAGTGCTTTGAACATGAATTTAACAATGAATAGACCTGTTTACTAATGTACTTCATTTCATGTTTCTGTCTATAGTACATGGTAGGGGTAAAAAAAGAATACAAAGGTTAGAAGGAAAAGTTAAAGAAGATTGGGGAACACTGGAAGACATAATAGAGGGAGAACGAGAGTCAGAGGCGGAAAAGGGAGAGGGTGAGAGAGTATAACAAAAGAGAAGGGCGGAGATAGATCGAGACATCGCAAGAGAGACAGAGGGAGGCAAGGAAGGGAGAGGGTGAAGAGTAGAGAGAGAGGGGGATGCAGAAACAAAGCAAGAGAGAGGGGCAGAACAAGAGAGGAGAAGGGGAATATAGCAAGAGAGAGAGGAGAAAGAGAAAGAGATGCAATCGAGGCACTCTACTAGCATAAATAGATTTGAATATTTACTATATAGAGAAAGGGAGAAGTTATAGACAATCATGATGATGATGAACATGAAGGTGATGGTAATGATAATGTTAGATGATGATAATAATGATAATGTTAATGATGATGTTGATGATCATCAGACCATCACGATGATGATGATCATGATGATATTGATGATGATGATCATGAGCGTGATCCTGACATCTGATTGAAAAAAATGAGGGGACATTTAGATAGCATATAGTCTCAGCTACAACATGCTCAAAAATATTTTTAAAAACAAGCGGAAATAACGGCGATATTGCTCTCTAAAGACAGGAATGTAGAATCCAGATTTGAGAAAAAGTCATCTCCCATATAGAAAAAGAGAGAAATTATAACGATATGTACATGTAAACAATGATCATAATGATGATGATGATGATGATGATCTTGATAGTAATTAATGGTGATGATGTTGATGATCATGATCATGATCAGACCATGATGATGATGATGATATTGATGATGATCATGAGCGTGATCCTGACATCTGATTGAAAAAATGAGGGGGACAGTTAGATAGCATATAGTCTCAGCTACAACATACTAAAAAATCAACAAAAACCGAGCGGAAATAACGGCGATTATTATTGCTCGCAAAAGACAGGAATTTAGAATCCAGATTTCAGACCATGATGATGATGATCATCATCATTATGATCATGATGATCATGATGATGATCATGAGCGTGATTCTGACATCTGATTGAAAAAATGAGGGGACATTTAGATAGCATATAGTCTCATGCAGCTACATATGTACTCCAAAATCAACAAAAACCAGGCGGAAATAACGGCGATATTGCTCGCAAAAGACAGGAATGTAGAATCCAGATTTGAGAAAAAGTCATCTCCCATGGGGATTACAGGCGAAAAGTAATGGATCAAGTGATAATAGGGTAATAATAAAGTAAATATGGTTGTTTATTACATTATTTGCGATTCTACGTGTAGTTATGTGATATTTGCTATATCCATCAGAAACTTGTCTGTACAAAACAGTGAAATACTGCCCTCTCCGGCAGAATAAAGTAAGCTTAGCAACGAGCATAATGGAGTATACTTCTAGCAGTATTACTTTCGTATTTATGGACATATAAGATACGACATTTGGCGACGAGGATGGGATTCTCATTCCAGGACATCACTATGATGTTCCCCCTGCCCCTAACATTCACTCCCGACATCCTGCCCCCACCAGTCGCCCTTCTCGTACCCGGCGACGGCCTCGATATTTGACAGACTATATGTCGATGGCCATAGAACTATATTTCGGTTCCTCCCTTTTGTCAGTACCCATAGTGTTTTGGTTACATGCATGTTTTGGATGAAATGCCTTCATCTCAGTAGCTAGTTTGACCCCCCCCCCCCCAATAGTTGTTTATGCATTTTGTCATTCTGATGTTTGTCTTTACCGGTAATCTTTTCATACTGCTTCGCATCTACCATGTACCAGTTCCACTCCATCACACTGATTGATACGGAATGTTTTTTTCCTAAATCCTTTTTTCAAGCAATTTTCAGTTGTTAGTTCAATAATGCAACAGTCTATTTTTTTATATACAGATACTGTTCGAATGATGATGATTATTTTGATATGTTTGTCATTATTGTTCATTGAAAAGGGAGAGAGGAAGGATGGAAAGAGGATTAATATTTCACGAACAAAACAGATATTGTAAACAAACAAACAAAAAATGATATAAATGTACGTACATGTATGTATGTGAAATTACTGTACACTGAAAGTAAAAACATGATGTGTTTATTAGTAATTTCGTTCAGAAGCATTATTGTTGTATATTTGTGTGGTACAATGTATTTTTAACTTGGACTGTTCTTTGCATCATTAGTTCCCAAAAGAAAAAGTACAAGAACAGAAATGATTTATTTTGGTTAATAACATCTATTTTATTGTCATGCTGTGCAAGTACACATATATGCACAACTTTGTTGCAAATGATGTTGAAGTGCCAAATGTTGCACAATACTCTAATGTTTCAGTTTGGTGTTTAGCAGACCTCAATAAGGTGTTTTCAAGGTTGTTAGTGTTATGAAAGTTCTATTTGACTTTGTCTAGTATTTTGCAGTTCATGATTTCGACAAGGATTTTGTAATGTCAGGTTTAAGACAGCAGTCCTTTTATTGTTGTGTTTGCATTCAGTTGATCTGAAATATAACTAACCTCGTATAGGATTCTACACAAATACAAGTGCTAACAACTCTCAGAAGAAAATAGCCAAATCACTCATATATATTTTGGTTGTTAGATTTGATTTTAATATCCAAACCGATTCAGTTACATACTATTATGTGCCGATACTGTATGTATTCAACAGGCTTAATGCACCTTCTCCAACAGTATAGGAAACTCTATCCCAAAGAAGGGAGAGGTGTAGTAATGTGATATTTGCTATGTATATCCATCAGAAACTTGTCTGTACGAAACAGTGAAATACTGCCCTCTCCGGCAGAATAAAGTAAGCTTAGCAACGAGCATAATGGCGTATACTTCTAGCAGTATTACTTTCGTATTTATGGACATATAATATACGACACTACGTGTTTTAAAATTCAAAGGAGATTGCACAGTGAAAGGTCAAAATGAAAAAAAAGTGAAGAAAAATATTGGTAAAGACGCCCGGACTCGAACCAGGGGTCTCAAGGTCGGAAGTCAAGTGCGTTACCGATATACCAAAACATTTCCAATAGCGATTACACGTAAACGGAAAATGGAATTCGCAAATCCAACTTTGCAAGTGAAATATGAGCATGATCCCGGCATCTGATAAAAAAATAAAGTAAACATTTGTGATAGCTCATTGTCTCAGCTACATCATACTCAAAGCTCAGCGAAAACGAAACTAAAACAACGGAGATATTGCTCGCGAAAGACGGGAATGTAGAATCCAGTTTTGAGAAAAAATCATGTCCCATAGAGAATACACGCAAAATGTTAAAAATTGACATGCCCCCTTTAATCGCAAATTACGCAATGATCCATTTGTCAAAATGAAAAATTGTGGCAACTGCATTTGTAGAAAATTGTCTCAGCTAGAACATATCAAAATTTGGAAGAAAATCGGTCAACATTTACAGAGATACAATCAATTTTCCAAAAATATGCTGACGTCAAAATATGCAAATTGAAATTTTGAGTTCGGAGGCCATTATGATGACGTCATGAGTTAATTGAGGGTCAAATGAGACATGAAATCATATCTCCAATTCATACTCTATCAAAATATGAAAACAAAATTGGGATCACCTTGCATCCTTAAGCGCTACAATGTATTTTGTATAGGCATGTTTTTGCCCATGTATGCTATGTATTACAAGAGCTCGCACGCACGGAAATTATCTTAAACGGACGCTCATTCCGTTATTAATGGGCAGAAAAAGGTGAAAAAGGTATCAAAATGCTTGGGAAAATGTGCCAAATACGATGACAGAGAAAATTTGGCGATTCTATGTTGAAAAATACCAGTACGCGCGAAAACGCGCGCGCATGTGTGTGCGCGCGTTTTTTTTGCAAAATGCTTAGAATGGCCTAAAACGTGTGCAAAATGAATTTGGGACGATTTTGAGCATTTTTATTTTTTGCGCGCGCGCTAACGCGCGGACGTACGCATGCGCGTGCGTTTTCTGACTTGAAATTGACCGGACGGATATTGACCTTAATCATGATAAATATGAATGAGAAATGCCTTTTCGTTATGAAGATATGATCATGAGTAAAAAGTACCAAAAAAAACACAAAATGGCGCCTGGATGACGTCATCAAGACTTGATGACCTTGAAAATGTTACACTGATGTCTCATGACAATGACCTATGACTGTGCCAAAATTGAACGAAATTGATTAAACCGATCTTGAGTTATCCTGTTCACAAAAAAGTGGGAACAATAAATAAAAATAAAGAATAACTAGAAATTTAATTCGTCATGGGGACGAATTAGGTGGTCTGTCTTCAAGTCTTATGATGTATTATAATATTTACTATATTGAGAAAGGGAGAAGTTATATAGACATGTAAACAATGATGATCATGATGATGATGATGATCTTGATAGTAATGGGGATGACGATGATGATGATGATGATGATGATGATGTTGATGATTATCATTAACAGACCACGATGACATCAGACTGAAAAAAATGAGAGAACATTTAGATAGTATATAGTCTCAGCTACAACATACTCAAAAATCATCAAAAATCAAGCCGAAATAACGGCGATATTGCTCGCAAAAGACAAGAATGTAGAATCAAGATTTGAGAAAAAGTCATCTCCCATAAGGATTACACGCAAAAAGTAATGGATCTAGTGATAATAGGGTAATAATAAAGTAAATATGGTTGTTTATTACATTATTTGCGATTGTACGTGTTTTAATATTCAAAGGAGATGGTAGAGTGAATGGTCAAAAAGAAAAAAAAGTGAAGAAAAAAAATTGTTGGAGACGCCCGGACTCGAACCAGGGACCTCGAGGTCGGAAGTCAAGTGCGTTACCGATATACCAAAACATTTTCCATAGAGATTACACGTAAACGGAAAATGGAATGCACAAATCCCACTTTGTAATTGAAATATGAGCATGATCCCGGCATCTGATCGAAAAATAAAGGGCACACTTGTGATAGCTTATTGTCTCAGCTACAACATACTCAAAGTTCAGCGTAAACAAAGCTAAAACGACGGAGATATTGCTCGCAAAAGACAGGATGTAGAATCCAGTTTTGAGAAAAAGTCATGTCCCATAGAGAATACACGCAAAATGTGAAAAATTGACATGCCTCCTTTAATCGCAAAAATACGCCATGATGCCTTTGTCAAAATGAAATATCGTGTTGACTGCATTTGTAGAGAATTGTCTCAGCTAGATCATATCAAAATTTGAAAGAAAATTGATCAATATTGACAGAGATACAGTCTATTTTCCAGAAATCTGCTGACGTCATAAGATGCAAATTGAAATTTTGAGTTGGGAGGCCATTATGATGACGTCATGAGTTAATTGAGGGTCAAATGAGACATGAAATCATATTTCCAATTCATACTCTATCAAAATATGGAAAAAAAATTGGGTTCAACTTGAATCCTAAAGCGCTACAATGGATTTTGTATAGGCATGTTTTTGCCCATGTATGCTATGTATTACGAGAGCTCGCACGCACGGACATTATCTTAAACGGACGCTCATTCCGTTATTACTGGTCAGAAAAAGGTGAACAAGGTATCAAAATGCTTGGAAAAATGTGTCAAACATGATGACAGAAAAAATTCAGCGATTCTATGTTGCAAAATATCAGTACGCGCGAAAACGCGCGCCCATCCGCGTGTGCGCGTTTTTTTCAAAATGCTTGAAATGGCCTGAAACGTATGCAAAATTAATTTGAGACGATTTGGAGCATTTTTATTTTTTGCGCGCGCGGTGACGCGCGGACGTACGCATGCGCGCGCGTTTTCTGACCTGAAATTGACCGGACGGATATTGACCTTAATCGTGATAAATATGAATGAGAAATGCCTTTCCGTTATGAAGATATGATCATGAGTAAAAAGTACCAAAAAAAACACAAAATGGCGCCTGGATGACGTCATGAAAACTTGATGACCTTGAAAATGTTACTCTAACGTCTCATGACAATGACCTATGACTGTGCCAAAATTGAACGAAATTGACTAAACTGATCTTGAGTTATCCTGTTAACAAAAAAGTGTGAAAATAAATAAAAATAAATAATAATAATAATAATAATAATAAAGAAAGAAAATTCTGACGAAAACAATAGGTGATCTGTCGTTGACAGACCACCTAACTAGAAATTTAATTCGTCATGGGGACGAATTAGGTGGTCTGTTTTCAATTTTATGATCATTGAAAAGTCAAAAAAGAAAAAAAACTAGAAATTTAATTCGTCATGGGGACGAATTAGGTGGTCTGTTTTCAATTTGATCATTGAAAAGTCAAAAAAGAAAAAAAAATGAAGAAAAAAAATTGTTGGAGACGCCCGGACTCGAACCAGGGACCTCGAGGTCGGAAGTCAAGTGCGTTACCGATATACCAAAACATTTCCCATAGAGATTACACGTAAACGGAAAATGAAATACTCAAATCCCACTTTGCAAGTGAAATATGAGTATGATCCCGGCATCTGATCGAAAAATAAAGGGCACACTTATGATAGCTTATTGTCTCAGCTACAACATAATCAAAGCTCAGCATGAACAAAGATAAAACGACGGAGATATTGCTCGCGAAAGACGGGAATGTAGAATCCAGTTTTGAGAAAAAATCATGTCCCGTAGAGAATACACGCAAAATGTTAAAAATTGACATGCCCCCTTTAATCGCAAATTACGCCATGATCCATTTGTCAAAATGAAAAATCGTGGCAACTGCATTTGTAGAAAATTGTCTCAGCTAGAACATATCAAAATTTGGAAGAAAATCGGTCAACATTTACAGAGATACAATCAATTTTCCAAAATATGCTGACGTCAAAATATGAAAATTAAAATTTTGAGTTCGGAGGCCATTATGATGACGTCATGAGTTAATTGAGGGTCAAATGAGACATGAAATCATATCTCCAATTCATACTCTATCAAAATATGAAAACAAAATTGGGATCACCTTGCATCCTTAAGCGCTACAATGGATTTTGTATAGGCATGTTTTTGCCCATGTATGCTATGTATTACAAGAGCTCGCACGCACGGAAATTATCTTAAACGGACGCTCATTCCGTTATTAATGGGCAGAAAAAGGTGAAAAAGGTATCAAAATGCTTGGAAAAATGTGCCAAATACGATGACAGAGAAAATTTGGCGATTCTATGTTGAAAAATACCAGTACGCGCGAAAACGCGCGCGCATGTGCGTGCGCGCGTTTTTTTGAAAAATGCTTAGAATGGCCTGAAACGTATGCAAAATGAATTTGGGACGATTTTGAGCATTTTTATTTTTTGCGCGCGCGCTGACGCGCGGACGTACGCATGCGCGTGCGTTTTCTGACTTTAAATTGACCGGACGGATATTGACCTTAATCATGATAAATATGAATGAGAAATGCCTTTTCGTTATAAAGATATGATCATGAATAAAAAGTACCAAAAAAAACACAAAATGGCGCCTGGATGACGTCATGAAGACTTGATGACCTTGAAAATGTTACACTGATGTCTCATGACAATGACCTATGACTGTGCCAAAATTGAACGAAATTGATTAAACCGATCTTGAGTTATCCTGTTCACAAAAAAGTGGGAACAATAAATAAAAATAAAGAATAATAATAATAATAAAGAAAGAAAATTCTGACGAAAACAATAGGTGATCTGTTTTCAACAGACCACCTAAAAAGAAAAGAAAAAAATTGTTGGAGACTCCCGGACTCGAACCAGGGACCTCGAGGTCGGAAGTCAAGTGCGTTACCGATATGCCAAAACATTTCCCATAGAGATTACACGTAAACGGAAAATAGAATTCACAAATCCCACTTTATAAGTGAAATATGAGCATGATCCCGGCATCTGATCGAAAAATAAAGGGCACACTCGTGATAGCTCATTCTCTCAGCTACATCATACTCAAAGCTCAGCATAAACAAAGATAAAACGATGGAGATATTGCTCGCGAAAGACGAGAATGTAGAATCCAGTTTTGAGAAAAAGTCATGTCTCATAGAGAATACACGCAAAATGTGAAAAATTGACATGCCTGCTTTAATCGCAAAAAATACGCCATGATGCCCTTGTCAAAATGAAATATCGTGGAGACTGCATTTGTAGACAATATTCTCAGGTAGAACATATCAAAATTTGAAAGAAAATGAATTAATATTTACAGAGATACAATCAATTTTATAAAAATATGTTGACGTCATAATATGCAAATTGAAATTTTGAGTTCGGAGGCCATTATGATGGCGTCATGAGTTAATTGAGGGTCAAATGACACATGAAATCATATCTCCAACTCATGTTTTTTCCAACCATGATATAAAAGTTGGGGTCAATTGACTATCTGAAGAGCTATTTTGATTTTTAAAATGGGATGTTTTTGATCAAATTTGCATTATAGTGCCCATAGCAGCACGCGCGGATTTTGAACTTTGACGCGCGCTCACGGCCTTATGAAAGGTCAAGAGTGACTGAAATTAATGTAAATTGTCATTTACGGTAAGAGGAATATAAATCATGTAAAACAAATGAATTTGACCTTTTCCGCGCGTTGTGAGCGCGCGCAACGCGCGCGGGGACACTTACGGACGGAAAATGTTGAAATGCTTAAAATGACCTGATTCGTACTCTCCTTTGATAGTTAAGTGATTTTGAGCATTTTAATATTTTGACGCACGCGTACGCGCGCGTCGTGACCTTTATGTGACCTTTGATGACATGACCTGTTGACCCTTGACCTGAAGTATATGTGATATGAATATGAATGACCTTTGCTTATGCATCACGAAGATATGATGGATAACGTGATTTCACAAAATGGCGCCTGGATGACGTCACGATAACCTGATGACCTTGAAAATGTTCCTGTCACGTCTCATGACAATGACCTATGACTGTGTCAAAATTGAAAGAAATTAAAACAACCGATCTTGAGTTAACCGATAAACAAAAAACGGGAAGAAATAAAAATAAATAATAATAATAATAAACTAGAAATTGAATTCGTCATGGTGACGAATTAGGTGGTCTGTTTTCAATTTTATGATCATTGAAAAGTCAAAACAAAAAACAAAACAAAAAAATTGTTGGAGACGCCCGGACTCGAACCAGGGACCTCGAGGTCGAAAGTCAAGCGCGTTACCGATATACCAAAACATTTCCCATAGAGAATACACGTAAACGGAAAATGAAATTCTCAAATCCCACTTTGCAAGTGAAATATGAGCATGATCCCGTCATCTAATCGAGAAATAAATGGCACACTAGTGATAGCTTATTGTCTCAGCTACAACATACTCAAAGCTCAGCGTAAACAAAGATAAAACGACAGAGATATTGCTCGCGACAGACGAGAATGTAGAATCCAGTTTTGAGAAAAAGTCATGTCCCATAGAGAATACACGCAAAATGTGAAAAATTGACATGCCTCCTTTAATCGCGAAAATACGCCATGATGCCCTTGTCAAAATGAAATATCGTGTTGACTGCATTTGTAGACAATATTCTCAGGTAGAACATATCAAAATTTGGAAGAAAATTAATCAATATTTACAAAGATACAATCAATTTTCCAAAAATATGATGACGTCATAATATGCAAATTGAAATTTTGAGTTCGGAGGCCATTATGATGACGTCATGAGTCAATTGAGGGTCAAATGAGACATGGAATCATATCTCCAACTCATGCTTTTTCTAACCATGATATAAAAGTTGGGGTCAATGGACTATCTGAAGAGCTATTATGATTTTTAAAATGGCATGTTTTTGATCAAATTTGCATTATATTGCCCATAGCAGCACGCGCGGATTTTGAACTTTGACGCGCGCTCACGGCCTTATGAAAGGTCAAGGGTGACTGAAAAAAAATGTAAATTGTCATTTACGGTAAGAGGAATCTAAATCATGTAAAAATTTTGAATTTGACCTTTTCCGCGCGCTATGAGCGCGCGCAACGCGCGCGGGGACACTTACGGACGGAAAATTTTGAAATGCTTAAAATGACCTGATTCGTACTCTCCTTTAATAGTTAAGTGATTTTGAGCATTTGTAAATTTTGACGCACGCGTACGTGCGCGTCGTGACCTTTATGTGACCTTTGATGACATGACCTGTTGACCCTTGACCTGAAATATATGTGATATGAATATGAATGACCTTTGCTTATGCATCACGAAGATATGATGGATAACGTGATTTCACAAAATGGCGCCTGGATGACGTCACGATGACCTGATGACCTTGAAAATGTTCCTGTCACGTATCATGACAATGACCTATGACTGTGTCAAAATTGAAAGAAATTAACACAACCAATCTTGAGTTAATCGATAAACAAAAAACGGGAAGAAATAAAAATAAAGAATATTAAATAAATAAATAAATAAATAAAGAAAGAAAATTCTGACGAAAACAATAGGTGGTCTGTTGACAACAGACCACCTAATAAATAAAGAAAGAAAATTCTGACGAAAACAATAGGTGATCTGTCGAAAACGACAGACCACCTAATAATAAATAAAAACGATAATGTTAATGATGATGATAATGTTCATGATCATGGTGATGTTGATGATCATCATCTTCAGACCATGATGATGATGATGATGATAATGATCATGATCATGGTGATGTTGATGATCATCATCTTCAGACCATGATGATGATGGTGACATTGATGATGATGATGATAATGATGATATTGATGATGATGATGACGATGATGAGTATGAACATGATCCTGACATCTGATTGAAAAAATGAGGAAATATTTAGATAGCAAATAGTCTCAGCTACAACATACTAAAATTTGGGAGAAAACTGTTGAATAATAACCGAGATACTGGTCAAAACACAGTTGTCATGCAGATGCAGTTTTGAAAAAAGTGACCTCCCATAGACATAACACGCAAATATGACAAATTATGCATTGTCGCCTTTAATCGAATATTTTACTATGATGACGTCAGATAAATGAAAAATAAATGACATATTTCTGATAGAGAATTATCTCAGCTACAACATATCAAAATCTGGGAGAAAATCGATCACCGATAAGTGAGATAATCTCAATTAAACAACGACAAAAATGACGTCATCAACAAAATACATTTGTTTGAGTTTAGATGCCAATATGATGACTTTATTTCACTTTGTACGAGTCAGGGTGGTATGAAATCATATCTCCAACTCATGCTTTCTCCAACCATGATATAAAAATTGGGAGTCAATGGACTATCTGAAGAGCTATTTCGATTTTTAAAATGCCATGTTTTTGATCAAATTTGCACTATATTGCCCATAGCAGTACGCGCGGATTTTGAACTTTGACGCACGCTCACGGCCTTATGAAATATGAAGAGTGACTGAAATTAATGTAAATTGTCAATTACGTTAAGAGGAATCCAAATCATGTAAACATTTTGAATTTGACCTTTTCCGCGCGCTGTGAGCGCGCACACCGCGCGCGGGGACACTTACGGACGGAAATTTTTGAAATGCTTAAAATGACCTGATTCGTACTCTCCTTTAATAGTTAAGTGATTTTGAGCATTTTAAAATTTTGACGCGCGCGTACGTGCGCGTCATGATCTTTATGTGACCTTTGATGACATGACTTGTTGATCCTTGACCTGAAGTATATGTGATATGAATATGAATGACCTTTGCTAATGCATCATGAAGATATGATGGATAACGTGATTTCACAAAATGGCGCCTGGATGACGTCACGATGACCTGATGACCTTGAAAAGGTTACTGTCACGTCTCATGACAATGACCTATGACTGTGTCGAAATTGAAAGAAATTAACACAACCGATCTTGAGTTAACCGATAAACAAAAAACGGGAAGAAATAAAAATAAATAATAATAATAATAATAATAATAATAATAATAATAAATAAAGAAAGAAAATTCTGACGAAAACAATAGGTGATCTGTCGAACGACAGACCACCTAACTAGAATTTAAATCGTCACGAGGACGATTAAGGTGGTCTGTCTTCAAGTCTTATGATAGATTATAATACTTACTATATTGAGAAAGGGAGAAGTTATATAGACATGTAAACAATGATGATCATCATGATGATCATGATGATGATGATCCTGATAGTAATGGTGATGACGATGTTGATGATGATGATGATCATCATGATGATGTTGATGATGATCATCAACAGACCATGATGACATCTGATTGAAAAAAATGAGGGAACATTTAGATAGCATATAGTCTCAGCTACAACATACTCCAAAATCAACAAAAACCAAACGGAAATAACGGCGATATTGCTCGCAAAAGACAGGAATGTAGAATCCAGATTTGAGAAAAAGTCATCTCCCATAGGGACTACACTCAAAAAGTAATGGATCAAGTGATAATAGGGGAATAATAAAGTAAACATGGTTGTTTATAACATTATTTGTGATTCTACGTGTTTTAATAAGCAAAGGAAAAGGTACAGTGAAAGGTCAAAAAGAAAAAAAAAGTGAAGAAAAAAATTGTTGGAGACGCCCGGACTCGAACCAGGGACTTCGAGGTCGGAAGTCAAGTGCGTTACCGATGTACCAAAATATTTCCCATAGAGATTACACGTAAACGGAAAATGGAATTATCAAATCCCACTTTGTAAGTGAAATATGAGCATGATCCCGGCATCTGATCGAAAATTAAAGGGCACACTTACGATAGCATATTGACTCAGCTACAACATACTCAAAGCTCAGCGTAAACGAAGATAAAACGACGGAGATATTGCTCGCGAAAGACAAGAATGTAGAAACCAGTTTTGAGAAAAAGTCATGTCCCATAGAGAATACACG
The DNA here is from genome assembly GCF_000002235.5 of Strongylocentrotus purpuratus. Lineage (NCBI taxonomy): Eukaryota > Metazoa > Echinodermata > Echinoidea > Camarodonta > Strongylocentrotidae > Strongylocentrotus > Strongylocentrotus purpuratus. The sequence continues at coordinate 200,672 of NW_022145605.1, read as the reverse complement.
CAAAATGTGAAAAATTGACATGCCTCCTTTAATCGCAAAAATACGCCATGATGCCATTGTTCAAATGAAATATCGTGTGAAATACATTCGTAGAAAATATTCTCAGCTAAAACATATCAAAATTTGAAAGAAAATTGATCAACATTTACAGAGATACAATCAATTTTCCAAAAATCTGCTAACGTCATAATATGCAAATTGAAATTTTAAGTTCGGAGGCCATTATGATGACGTCATGAGTTAATTGAGGGTCAAATGAGACATGAAATCATATCTCCGACTCATGATCTATCTAAATATGAAAAAAATTGGGGGTATCTATCCATTCTGAAGAGTTAAAATGAATTTTGTATAGGCTTGTTTTTGCACATGTAATGTGGATAGGGATAATGCAGATCCGCGTGTGCTGTAAACTTTGACGGACGCTCATTGCGTTATCACTGGTCAGAAAAAGGTGAACAAGGTATCAAAATGCTTGGAAAAATGTGGTTGATATGATAGAGAAAATTTGGCGTTTCCATGTTGTAAAATGTCAGTACGCGCACTTACGCGCGGAAACGCGCGCAAAAAAGTGCTCTCGCGCAAAATCTTGAAAATGCTTACAATTGCCTGAAACGTGTGCAAAAAAAATTTGGAACGAATTTGAGCATTTTAAAATTTTAATGCGCGCGTACGTGCGCGTCGAGGTGCGCGCGCAAATTTTGTTGACATTTTTAGTTGAACTTTGACCTGAAGTTGATGTATACCAAATATGGTTTATTTTTGAAGACTCGTTATCGAGATATGATAATGACTTGATTTTTACAAAATGGCGCCTGGATGACGTCACGATGACCCCATGAACTTGAAAAAGGTTTCGGGAACTTGATATTATAGGGCCTAATGACTATCAGAAATTTGAAGGAATTTGACCAAGTCGATTTCGAGTAAACGTATACACAAAAAAAGTGTACGGAAGAAATAAAAATAAACTAGAATTTAAATCGTCACGAGGACGATTAAGGTGGTCTGTCTTCAAGTCTTATGATAGATTATAATACTTACTATATTGAGAAAGGGAGAAGTTATATAGACATGTAAACAATGATGATCATCATGATGATCATGATGATGATGATCTTGATAGTAATGGTGATGACGATGTTGATGATGATGATGATGATCATGATGATGTTGATGATGATCATCAACAGACCATGATGACATCTGATTGAAAAAAATGAGGGAACATTTAGATAGCATATAGTCTCAGCTACAACATACTCCAAAATCAACAAAAACCAAACGGAAATAACGGCGATATTGCTCGCAAAAGACAGGAATGTAGAATCCAGATTTGAGAAAAAGTCATCTCCCATAGGGACTACACTCAAAAAGTAATGGATCAAGTGATAATAGGGGAATAATAAAGTAAACATGGTTGTTTATAACATTATTTGTGATTCTACGTGTTTTAATAAGCAAAGGAAAAGGTACAGTGAAAGGTCAAAAAGAAAAAAAAAGTGAAGAAAAAAATTGTTGGAGACGCCCGGACTCGAACCAGGGACCTCGAGGTCGGAAGTCAAGTGCGTTATACCGATGTACCAAAATATTTCCCATAGAGATTACACGTAAACGGAAAATGAAATTATCAAATCCCACTTTGTAAGTGAAATATGAGCATGATCCCGGCATCTGATCGAAAATTAAAGGGCACACTTACGATAGCATATTGACTCAGCTACAACATACTCAAAGCTCAGCGTAAACGAAGATAAAACGACGGAGATATTGCTCGCGAAAGACAAGAATGTAGAAACCAGTTTTGAGAAAAAGTCATGTCCCATAGAGAATACACGCAAAATGTGAAAAATTGACATGCCTCCTTTAATCGCAAAAATACGCCATGATGCCATTGTTCAAATGAAATATCGTGTGAAATACATTCGTAGAAAATATTCTCAGCTAAAACATATCAAAATTTGAAAGAAAATTGATCAATATTTACAGAGATACAATCAATTTTCCAAAAATCTGCTAACGTCATAATATGCAAATTGAAATTTTAAGTTCGGAGGCCATTATGATGACGTCATGAGTTAATTGAGGGTCAAATGAGACATGAAATCATATCTCCGACTCATGATCTATCTAAATATGAAAAAAATTGGGGGTATCTATCCATTCTGAAGAGTTAAAATGAATTTTGTATAGGCTTGTTTTTGCACATGTAATGTGGATAGGGATAATGCAGATCCGCGTGTGCTGTAAACTTTGACGGACGCTCATTGCGTTATCACTGGTCAGAAAAAGGTGAACAAGGTATCAAAATGCTTGGAAAAATGTGGTTGATATGATAGAGAAAATTTGGCGTTTCCATGTTGTAAAATGTCAGTACGCGCACTTACGCGCGGAAACGCGCGCAAAAAAGTGCTCTCGCGCAAAATCTTGAAAATGCTTACAATGGCCTGAAACGTGTGCAAAAAAAATTTGGAACGAATTTGAGCATTTTAAAATTTTAATGCGCGCGTACGTGCGCGTCGAGGTGCGCGCGCAAATTTTGTTGACATTTTTAGTTGAACTTTGACCTGAAGTTGATGTATACCAAATATGGTTTATTTTTGAAGACTCGTTATCGAGATATGATAATGACTTGATTTTTACAAAATGGCGCCTGGATGACGTCACGATGACCCCATGAACTTGAAAAAGGTTTCGGGAACTTGATATTATAGGGCCTAATGACTATCAGAAATTTGAAGGAAATTGACCAAGTCGATTTCGAGTAAACGTATACACAAAAAAAGTGTACGGAAGAAATAAAAATAAAGAATAAAGAATAAAGAATAAAGAAAGAAAATTCTAACGAAATCAATAGGTGATCTGTCATCGACAGACCACCTAATAAAGAAAGAATAAAGAACTAGAATTTAAATCGTCACGAGGACGATTAAGGTGGTCTGTCTTCAAGTCTTATGATAGATTATAATATTTACTATATTGAGAAAGGGAGAAGTTATATAGACATGTAAACAATGATGATCATCATGATGATCATGATGATGATGATCTTGATAGTAATGGGGATGACGATGATGATGATGATGATCATGATGATGTTGATGATTATCATCAACAGACCACGATGACATCAGACTGAAAAAAATGAGAGAACATTTAGATAGTATATAGTCTCAGCTACAACATACTCCAAAATCAACAAAAATCAAGCCGAAATAACGGCGATATTGCTCGCAAAAGACAAGAATGTAGAATCCAGATTTGAGAAAAAGTCATCTCCCATAAGGATTACACGCCAAAAGTAATGGATCAAGTGATAATAGGGTAATATTAAAGTAAATATGGTTGTTTATTACATTATTTGCGATTGTACGTGTTTTAATATTCAAAGGAGATGGTACAGTGAAAGGTCAAAAAGAAAAAAAAGTGAAGAAAAAAAATTGTTGGAAACGCCCGGACTCGAACCAGGGACCTCGAGGTCGGAAGTCAAGTGCGTTACCGATATACCAAAACATTTCCAATAGAGATTACACGTAAACTGAAAACTGAATTCTCAAATCCCACTTTGTAAGTGAAATATGAGCATGATCCCGGCATCTGATCTCAAAATAAAGGGCACATTTGTGATAGCTTATTGTCTCAGCTACAACATACTCAAAGCTCAGCGTAAACAAAGATACAACGACGGAGATATTGCTCGCAAAAGACGAGAATGTAGAATCCAGTTTTGAGAAAAAGTCATGTCCCATAGAGAATACACGCAAAATGTAAAAAATTGACATGCCTCCTTTAATCGCAAAAATACGCCATGATACCATTGTCAAAATGAAAATTCGTGGTGACTGTATTTGTAGAGAATATTCTCAGGTAGAACATATCAAAATTTGAAACAAAATTGATTAATATTTACAGAGATACAATCAATTTTCCAAAAATCTGCTGACGTCATAATATGCAAATTGAAATTTTGAGTTCGGAGGCCATTATGATGACGTCATGAGTTAATTGAGGGTCAAATGAGACATGAAATCATACCTCCAACTCATAATCTATTTAAATATGAAAGAAATTGGGGGTTATCTATCAATTCTGAAGAGTTAAAATGAATTTTGTATAGGCATGTTTTTGCCCATGTATTGTGGATACAGATAGCGCAGGTCGGCGCGTGCGTTCAACTTTGACAGCCGCTAATTGCGGTATTACTGGTCGGAAACAGGTAAACAAGGTATCAAAATGCTTGGAAAAATGTAATAAATATGATAACAGAAAAAAATTGGCGATTCTATGTTGCAAAATGCCAAGACGCGCGGATACGCGCGGAAACGCGCGCGCATAATTACGCGCGCGCAAATTTTGAAAATGCTTAAAATGGCCTGAAACGTATGCAAAATTAATTTGGAACGAATTTGACCATTTTTAAATTTTAATGCGCGCGTACGTGCGCGTCGAGGTGCGCGCTCAAAAATTTTTGACATTTTTCGTTGACCTTTGACCTGAAGTTGATGTATACCAAATATGGTTGATTTTTGATAACTCGTTATCGAGATATGATAATGACCTGATTTTTACAAAATGGCGCCTGGATGACGTCACGATGACCCCATGAACTTGAAAAAGGTTTCGGGAACTTCATATCATAGGGCCTGATGACTAGCAGAAATTTGAAGGAAATTGACCAGGTCGAGTTCGAGTAAACGTATACACAAAAAAAGTGTACGGAATAAATAAAAATAAATAAAGAATAAAGAATAAAGAATAAAGAATAAAGAAAGAAAATTCTAACGAAATCAATAGGTGATCTGTCATCGACAGACCACCTAATTATATAAAAAGATCCTGGACAGAGGTAGAGTTCAGCTTTAATAGACATGGACATGATGGAAACAAAATACGATGATGAATAAAGAAAAAGATGTTAAATGAAAAGATAGAAAGATCACCTACTCAATCAAGATTGATCAAAACAAACCATTTAAAGAATAACCTCAAAGACATGTATAATGACAAATATGAAGATATGAATAAAGAGATATTTCAACAAAAATAAAGAATGTCGAAAGAAAGAGAAAACATAAAATGCAATATAAATATATCAGACAAATAAGAAGATGGTATTTAATGAAATTTGATATGAAGGTACAAGATATAAAAATACAGGCCAAGTTCGATTTAGGAGAACGTAGGTCGAAGGTCAAAGGTCATAGCTCATTAAATATGCGAATCTGGTTTTCGATCCATAACTTTAGTATTGTTTGACGGATTTTAATGAAATTTGATATGAAGGTTCATGGTATCAAAACACAGCCTAAGTTCGATTTCGGAGTATGTAGGTCAAATGTTATAGCTCATTAAATATGCGAATCTGGTTTCCATTTGATAACTTCAGTAATGTTTGACGAATTTTAATAAAACTAATATGAAGGTACATGGTATCAAAATACAGGTACAGCCTAAGTTCGATTTCTGAGTATGTAGGTCAAAGGTGAAAGTTCACAGCCCATTAAATATGCAAAAACACCTAATTATATATGCGCAAATGTGGTTAACTTCCTTGCCTAGTAATATAATATAGGTTTTCCCGCCCAACTTCGTAAAATTAGCATCCGTATTTACGTTACGTTCATTCAAGTTCGTGCGAAATTGAATGACTATGTAGATCAACATTCAAAAAGCTAATTGCGTCATTCAATTTGATTTAGTAGCAAGCGATTTCATACTCTTGCCACGGAGACGTGCAAAACGAGCATTCAATTTAGAAAAGCGTGCAAAGAGCATTCAAATTCGCGCCGGACAGACGGTGGTATGTCTTCATACATTCAATTTCGTGATTAGGCATACTTATGAGACATTTGTGCATTGCTTTTCATTTGATGTTAATTTGTCACTTAATATACTTCTGTTTGAATAGTTTTATGCAAAGTTTACTTGGGAAAATGAGATGCGTATTCGTTCTGTCATTGCACAGGTAACTGCATGTCCACAGAGAAGGTGCACAATTTGTGAATTCTCTTCTAAGCACAAGCTATATATAAACAGATCTTGTAGTATAGGTAGAGTTCAGGTTTAATAGACATGGACATGATGGAAACAAAATACAATGATGAATAAAGAAAAAGATGTTAAATTCAAGATTGATCAAAACAAACCATTTAAAAAATAACCCCTAAGGCAGTTATAATGAAAAATTATTTGAAGATATGAGTAAAGAGATGTTTCAACAAAAATAAAGAATGTCGAAAGAAAGAGAAAACATAAAATGCAATATAAATATATCAGACAAATAAGAAGATTGTATAATGTGAAATCATATCAGAAAAGATCATAGAGAAAAAGAATAAACAAATGAACATGAAATACTGAATATCCGAATGAACATCCAGCCTCATACTTTGATTATGAGGTCTAGTTTGCGAAAGAGGTTGCCCATACACGAATATGAAACCGCATTTCGCCAAAGAATTCACCTCCCACTCAACATTGGCGAAATTGAATGACCCTTACGCATTTCCAAATTGACTGAACCAAGCTTTAATTTGAATGTGCATGTTTAGAAAATTCGGTGACTCGAAACGAAATTGAATGCAACAAGTTTAAAAATGAAACAGGGGAGCAACGAGTGGAGAAATTTTTTCGAACATGAATGCACGTTAACAGGGGCGTAGACAACGGGGGGGATGAGGGGGATGCATCCCCCCCACCTCACAAGGTGGAGGGGATGGCATGTACAATCATCCCCCCCAGGTTTTGAGGAATGATATTTGCTTACTTAATAAGTCATAATGATGATAATAATAGTAATAATAATGATAACAATTATAATATTAATAATAATAATAATTATGATGATGATAATAATAATCCTCATCATTATTGTAATTGTGTTTATTGTTATTAGCCGCATTCACATGGTGAAAGCCAATTCAGACGGTAAAAAGTATTTTGTGGTTATCTTAAGATAACCACAAGATTAAACAGGCGCGGACCTACGGGGGGGGGGGGGTTTAGGGGGTTTAACCCCCCCCCCCCCCCCCTTGGGCGGCCCAAAAAACAAACAAAACAAAAAAGGAAAAAAAAGAAGAAAAAAAAAGAAAAAAAGAAAGAAAAAAGAACGCACGCTGGAGAGAAACCCTTTCAAGTGCAAATATTGTGAGAAGATATTCAACTCATCTGGTAACTTAACCAAACACATGATAACTCTGGATATAACTGTGTATTTAACTGTTACTTGATTTAAAAAGACGTTATCATGCACTGCTTTTTATGGTCTCCATTGTGTTAATAGAATCCAGGAAAACATCACTTACGGGGTTCAAATAAACACCCCCCAAAAAATCGGCTCGCCGCTTCGCGGCTCGTGGACGATGCTTCGCATCGTCATTATTTTGGTCACCCCCCCCCTTAGCAAAAAGCTAGATCCGCCCCTGAGTCATCCCCCTCAGGTGTACGAACCTGTCTACGCCACTGCACGTTAATGAAATTGACTGCTGCTTTTACGAAATTGGCCGGGAAAACCTGTAGTACAGTCCAATGGAGGTAACGTGTTCTGACGTATAGGCCATTTGTACCCTGCGAGGGGATACTACGCTGTGCGTTGACTTGTTTATTTTAGTACATCGTATTATTTCAAAAGGGTGGTCTCATTTCAAGTCAATTTCTGGACCTGCTCTCCCAGAACATGTACAATAAATTTTTTTAAAGGAATTTAAAACATACATACTAAGGTAAAAATATACATGGCATTTGCAATAATTCAACTCAAATTGATATTAATAAGAAAAAGGAAAAAAAGATTGAATATAGGTAACATAAAAACACACATTAACAACTACAAGAAAAAGCTCACTAATGATTGGACAGATGATGTTTATTTGTTTGTTTGGTTTTATTTCTACGTGTTTGGTCGCTAGAAGAAGTCCAATAAAGGTACTGGTAAAGCATTATCAAGCTTTGCCATTGTGTGTAATTGTGTTTTTACAGACGTGTATCAATCAAATATGATTCATACGTCTGGGTTAACGTCAATTTTTGTTTCTTGTCTGTGTTCAAGGGGGGGGGGTGTTGAGTTACAAAAGAATACTGGGCACTTACCCTGTTCCCTCCTCGTTGAGAATAAAAAAGATTTTAAAAATGGGACAACCCCCCCCCCCCCCCCCCCCCCCTCTTGAGCACAAAAAAGAAAGAAGAAAACAAAATCAAATTTTCGGGGACAAAAACAAAAATGAGTGCTCACTAAGGGTCGAGAAAGAAGGCTGGATTCCCTAAAATGTATACAATTAAATCGTATTTATCTTACAATTCAATTCTATTAAATTCAATTCAATTCGATTCGATTTAATTCAATTCAATTCAAAGTTTTAATATTCAATACTTTTTGTCATGATTACGAAAAAATAATAAACAAAGTTCATGAAAAACGTTTACGATTTAGTATAGTAAATCTGTTAGTTAAAAACCTAAATGCTTCTATAAAAAAAAAATAAAAAATAAAAAAAAAAAAAAAAAAAAAACGAATTTCAGTGAACCATTTGGCATTCAAATGTTGTATTCCCCCATAACCACATACAAGCAATGACAATTTCTTAATCCAAAATGACATTTACATTCAATCATAATTATAATTATATTTGAATTATAAAAATCATCGTGAAGAAACCGCGCCTATGTCTCACAAGACAATAGGCCTACATGGCGCCTTGTGGAGAAAAATACACGATGATAAAAAATAATTGTTGAAAGATATTTTCATATGGATTATCAGTTTAATGAAGTATATATATACATAACTGCGAGAATATACAACACTTTTAGTACGCCATCAGTGTATAATTGTTTAGTGTAGTACTCTGTACGACGCAGAGGAAAAATTAAAGCTTACGGTGCACATCTGACATTATTTTCTCATATATATATACATGTGCAAATCGGCGTATTGCTGCAATACAATCTGTCTTAAAATCTATGATTTTATTCGCAATCATCAAAATTAGTTATATTTTACATATTGCATATCCATGTGATTATAACCTCACCTAGACAAGACATGTTTGACACCGTCTGAGCAACTTGTTATTACATCAAATTTAATCAAATCCTTCGTTACCATCTCATAACCAGATCTACTGTGAAAATGCAGTAATTTCTGTAGTCTGTTTTCTGGTTAACTTCTACTTGTTGCTTACCTCAATTTCATGGACTAGCTGGTTGTATTCAGCTATACATGTATTATGTCAGTGTGCTCTGCTGTGCCAAAGTACTAGAAATATAAAATGGATGAGCATCTTGTAAGGGCAACCAAAACTTGTCTAACTTTGTCTTTATCTTTTTCTTATCCTCATCATCCTCATAGTCGCCTTGTTGTTGCCTTCGTTACATGTTTATATTGTGATAGCGAAGCGCACTCAACAATTACGATTGAGGAAACAAACAACAAAACTTAATCTTAATAACTACCATATCCTCCATCTCAGACAACTTGAATGGATAGTCATTTGAATGCTATGATTCAAAATGCATAAAACTACACGATATAGGCCACTTTGAAAACAAAAACCGACCGAATCTTCTAAATAATAGAAAGTCTAATGTTGTACAATTCAATTCAATTCAATTAAAACGATGGATCATGTTATTTATGTATGATGCAGAAAATGACAGGCATTTCAATATATTCCATTCTTTGTTTATGTCGTATGTTGTCTCAGCTCAGTCACACAAACGAGACCAATACCAAACAAAACAAAGTTTTCAATTACATTATTCCCAGTGGCCCAAAATAGGTCGATTTGTCGCTGTGACCGAATTTAGTGCCACCGCGTATGACAGATAGGATTCCATACAATTTCTTAACTTTTTCTTTATTCATTGACCCAACAGGACAATTCATTAACCAGTTTTGAATTTTTTTCTTTAACTAAGATATTATATATTGATTTATAATAAGTCAATGTCCGAATACGAGACTGTTAAAGTCTTTACGACAGTCCAAGGTTTATTCTGGTATTTTATGAAATCCATGCCCTTTCATCTCTATTAGCTTCATGAGTCGTTCTTTTAGATGCTCTCTTTTCCTGTACTTCGGGAGATGGAGCACGACAAAACCATGACATGTATTCACTTCAGGGCACATGTCCTTCGGGGGTTTCCCCTTACAATCTTTGTCTCCTCCCATTGGCCACATCCTAGGTCTAACCTCCTGGATTCCACCAATGGGGACATGGTCAGCACCTGTCATGACTCCTGAAAACAATTTGCATTAGAAGATGAATAATCGGTCATTGTCCATTTTTCTTATTAAAGGTAAAGACGAGTTCTGGTCATGCGATTGCATTGTAAAAGAAACGTTGTGGAATCGATCAGAAAAGGTTGATCATCTAGCATCTAGCATCTGCAAGGTTCTGGAATCATCAAAATGATAAGAAATTTGGCCCATTCTTCGTAAAGTTACAAGCACTATACACAGAAAGATGTATATGGGACTACCCTATATCTCTCACAGACCATGAGAGAAACAAATTTACCAAATATATGAATTAGTAGGCGGTTTCCCGGCAAATTTTTCATCATCATGTATTAGTCAAAACATATTCTTTCACATGATTGGTAATGAGAGCTTCCATTTCATTTTTTGAAATTGGGGCGTTTCCAATACTGGTCTTTACCTTTAAGGCTCATAAATCAGAAAGTCTCTTACTCTGAAGGTTAACAATTCGGAAGGTTCGTATTTCGGAAAATGAAATAGGGCTCATAATTTCCATGAATTTGAACGTTTCTAATTCCGAAAATGACATAGAACCCTATATAATTTGTTAAGAATTATGAACTTTCGGAGAATGAACTCTATTTCATTTTCGGAATTATGACCACACCTGGTATGGGATTTTTTTTTTTTCTGAATTTCAAACCTTTTATTACTTTTGGAAAAAAAGAGTGCCTTCCGACATAATCAAAGGTAGTTGGTGGATCATGAAAGCAATGTGCCCTGAAACATGCAGAGTGAAAGACATGACTAGGTTATTATCATCTTGTCACAGTGACACTATCAGTGTCTTGAAAGTAACACCATGCATGTCAAAATGACAAAAAAGATGCCAAAGCAGCACAATATTATTTTGTCTTGTCACAGGACGTTTTAAAAGGTATTATCAATGCCATACGTTCAAACACGACGAAGTGACTGATCGTCTTTATACTATCTATTTTTCATACAGCACTGTGCTATACATGTAGGTACGTCTATTTACATACAGTTAGACCTTTGTCGGTCAACGATCACCAGTGGAGATTTGACTTACTCAGAAAGTCTCTTTTGTCACCCTCAGTGAGATCACCATGGAACACTGACCAAAACATCTTGACCACGCGATGGTTTGCTGTGTAGCCTTTCTCATCATAACCAAAGCTCTGTGCAGAGAAGAGCAAATTAAAACACGAAAATGAACAACAGCAACAACGAAAACAAAGAAAAGATAATTGATTTGTGCCACAAAAAAATAAACTCAATTTCAAATTTATTTCTCAAGAAACAAACTTTAAGTATACAGCGTGTATTATCTTTGTTTTATCTTCTTGAAATAAATTGTCTTCTATTAAATCTAAAAGCACCTACTAACTTTGCATTATGTAAACAAAAATCAAGATATTTTGCTTTGAAGTAGATTAATTTTCTACATTTGTGGATTTTAAAGTGCGTTGATGAGAGAAGATTTTTATAAACAAATTAAAGAAGAGGAGCTCACTTCTTGAAAGGCCTTCCAATCATATTCCCCTCCTTGAAATAATGACATCAGCTCTTGCGGTGCGAAACGTTTGTGCAGACTTAAACGACCGAACATACTCCGAAAACTCTCACTGAATACATCGAACTGGGAGGACGCTGTGTAGTGCCTGGCGTAAAGCTCAATGTACTCTGGACTGGGATTCGAAAAATAAAAGAAATATTTCCATTGAAAGCCAATAAGACTTCAGGATTCACTTCATTTTCAGGTTTTGGTTGGAAATGGGAGTTAAGATAATACAGTCTTTATTTATAAGCATCTCTTTTATTGGTCAAAATTACTTCTCAGGATACCATAATCAATATAGGGGGTGGAAATCTCGAAATCGAGTGCCAAATTTATACAAGAAAGGCACTTTTTAACTGTCAAAATTAAAGCTATAAACTCCAAATGGTATGTGACATTTGTTTTGAAATGATGTTTGGCATTAGTATGAAATCTATTATCTAATAATTCTAGAACTAGTATTCACAAAGGAATTTAATGTAGATAATTTGTAATAAACAATTCAGGGACGTTTTTTTAATTACATTCCAAGACAAAGTGAACCATAATTCATATACTTCCACGACCACATCGATATGTCCAATGTAGAAGTTTTAAAACACACAACGGTATAAATCTTTCTGACTAGGTCGTACTGCACTTACACATTTGACGTGGTCACGACCTCGTTTTTGCCTCCTGGTTTGAGTTCGATCTCCGGTTCGTTCACCGGTCCATCGACTGTAAATCTGTAGTCGGAAAGCTCAAAGTCACTCGCCTCTAGCAATGTTTCCATGCCCTTCGCCATCCCGGGATCTAGTAGTTTCAGATCTTCCAAACTGGATGGGCTGAATATTGTTAAAATAGAGTCGTATTATTTCTCTGGTCACCTGGCGTGACAAGCTACAGTTAATAACTAAAGAATAATTTAGAATAAACTGTATATAATCAGCAATGCATCCTCATCTTTCTTTCTCTCTCTCTGTTTATCTCTGTCTCTGTCTCTGTCTGTCTCTCTATCTCTCTCTCTTTCTCTATCTCTCTCTCTCTTTTTTTCTTCTCTTCTCTCTTTCTCTATCTCTCTCTCCCTTTCTCTCTTTCTCTTCCACCTCTCTTCTCTCTCCCCCTTTCTCTATTCATTAGCTAGCTCTTACATTCAATGTATTCCAGATCCATTTATTTATAATATTATGCATGTAATCATTCTTTGGTATGTTCTATCCAAGAGCTTGTGGAGTTGGACATCGAGCTATCTGTCCAACAAACTCGGTATACAACTCATAAGGTAATCGGAGAAACAAGTCGGGAAAGCCCGATCTCGTCTTAGTTCGCAAGAACTTACAATCATTTTGAAATGTTTTTAAAATAATGGAAAAATTTATCAATGAGCTCTCTAGTTCGAGAATACAAATGAAAATAGTACGAAATGGGAACAAAAATTGCAAAAGAATGAAGAACTTTGTACCCCCTGGCCCCCAAATATTAGAGACACATAACTTCCTTGTCTTTCTGCGATTAAATTAAAAATTGTTGATTGGGTGTGTACCTAGTTCCAAGCAGTTTCTTGTAGAAAAGAAATGGAAACGGCATTGTGACGATGACCTTATTGTAGAACATCAGAGCGAACAGCGTCCCGACTGATCGTAATTTGTCCAGGTCCTTAGAATCCTATGTTAAAATTTTAAATATAGAAGAATACAAACTTTTATTGCATGGTGTTTTGATCCGAATGATGGTGCACACTATTTCCCAATTGACAAGGCATATTTTTTCTTGGCCAACAAACATTATGTATATGGAGGGGGGACGCAAAATATTGGTTAGTACTCATGGTAATAAATAGTTTGTAACTTTTTGGTTATAAAGTCAAGATTTTGATCCCGTTTGGACACTAGCTTGCCCCCACCACCCCCCCCCCCCCACTCCGTGAACGGAGAGATACCATGTGTGTTACCAAAATGTCCGGTAAAGGGGTACTTTTCACGCACCAAAGTCCGGCTCGTAGTACACAAAAACGACTTTACACAACGGACTTAGGGGGTGTTTTCAAAAGGAGGGAACATGCGTACCCTAAATAACACTGAGTGGAGGGGCCGGGAGCTTGCCTGCCTGAGTATCGAACCCACTCACTGGAAACTGGGCCACAGGTCTTAATTACTCATGGTCGAGTAATCAGATTAAAAACCAATAAATTCATGAACAGACGACAATGTCGATAGATTTTCGAAAGTAACTCTGGGGTGAGCAAGGAAGGCTTTTATATTGGGGGGGGGGGTAAAAAAAAAAGGCACTATTACAGTATTAGTGCAATAGCATTGAAGTTTAAATCAAGCAAACCATTTAATTTACATGTGGAAGTTTCTATACAGAAAACGTACTTTAAAGAGAGAGATTTAGAGGGAGGAGGAGGGGGGGGGGGGGCAAATACTATTGTGTTCCCCGGCTGCCAACCACCCGTTGTCACCAGCAATAGCTATAATCAACTTACATTAACAATATATTGAGATAAGTAATAATGGGTACTGTACTGAACTTCCGAGATGGAAATTTGGTTTCGATAATGACCTTGTTAAACCACAATGTCGTACACGAAGGAGAATCGTTGAGTTTCTTGAAGATGGAATGCTTCTTAACATTGAACAGCTCTCCGAACAGTCGGGAAAAGAATTCCTTTACGAGAAATGTAAAGGAAATACACGTTTCAAACAAAACAAAACAAAACAAAGTAAAACAAAACCCCAAATGCACAAAAAGAATCAAAGATCGGAAACAGCTATTAATTACTAATGGTTTTTTTTTTATTTTAAAATTTTAAAATGTCTAAATTAGTAGATCATTGATTGATTTTACCATTATTATTAATCTCGTTGTAATTTAGTATTGTAATAAGCATTATTTACTGTCTTCCATGCCCACCGTCTTCCACGAGTTTGGATTTGGAATAGGGTCGAGTTGTCAGGGTCATCTCGTGAGGAGGGGTTGGTAATCAGAAACATATATATCAGTGTCGGGCGCGTACGCAGGGGGGGGGGGGCGTTTGGGGGTTGAACCCCCCCCCCCTTTTTAGCTTTTTTTATGTGTGTGTTCTGGAGGGGGAAAAACACCTTTGGTTGTTTAAAAAAAAATATACATTAAAAAAAAAAAAAAAAAAATTGTGGTAATGGGTGACCCCAAACAGCTGACCTTACCCCCCCCCCCCCCTACGAAACAAAATATCGATCGGCCAAATTTTCATATTTTGGGACACACAAAAAAATTGCTCTATCATTTTGATGATTCCAGAACTTGCAGTACATACCAAAACTGATATGCTAGATGATCAACCTTTTCTGATCGATTCCACAACGTTTCTTTCACAATGCAACACATGACCAGAACTGGTCTTTATCTTTAACAAAAAAAAAATGAGAATGATCCTATCTGTTTGGATTGAAATCAATAAAATTTGAATTTGAATTTGAATATGTAACAGATATTGACTGTCAGGGGGTATATAACATTCTTCGGACCTGAAGGGAGTTATGATTTCCCTCGTGACAATATTTTCCCTCAGCGCTGCGCGCTTCGGGCAAATATAACCACTTGGGAAATATAACTCCCTTCAGCAGTCCAAATAATGTTATATTACACCCCCTGCCAGTCAATAACTGTATAATATTACACCCCCTGCCAGTCAATATCTGTATACTGTTCAGACGGCGTCAAAGAATAACAACTGACATCAAGCTTTTGAAGTTAAAGTTATGTTTACGCGATCGCAGCTAGTTTCGAAAATCAACTCTAGGTCAATTTCGATACCCTATTGTATGTCCAATCTCAATAAATTTCAGATTACGTAATACGTCATCATCATGTTTACACGTAAATAGATAACGCACAAAGCTATTGAAAGTGCCTTCGGTTGATGTTTCGAAAGTAGTTGCCATCGTGTGAAAGGGTGTTGATATTTACCTTCATGGGACCACCAGCATTTCGACCCAAAGACACATTATCCTTGAAATGGACTTCCATCGGGAGCATGAGAGACGTTTCATCTTTACCTTTTAGCTCCGAGATAGCCGATTCAACAACCTTCTTTTTGTCGTCGTCAATCTCGAATCGAAGGTAAAATGGTTCCAAGTCTATCTTAAGATATCTTAAGATAATTACCAACATAAGGCATGATCCTCTTCCGAAAACTTCCTCAAATTTTAGTAGAAATGTCTCCTTCTGTCGGAGCTATAGGATATCATGGGTAAAACAGTATTTGAAACAACATAAGCCTTCCAGCCGTACAACCGTAGATAATAATGGAATAATAACTCAAGCACGAAAGATAAGCGATTTGGTAAGCCTTACGTCTCAACAACACACACACACAAAATGAAGAAAAAAAGAAGAAAAAAAGAAACTAATAGAAATCGAGGAAAGAGATAGGGGGAAATGTGATTTAGGTTATCTGAAAATGAGATGCACTAAAACGACAATTTTAAGTGCTGTAGTTCACTTTGGGTTATTTATCACCAAAGTAAGAAATAATGAAAAATATTCTAAAAGATAAAGCTCTAGCTACATTCTGGTTTTGTTTTGATTGAACAAACATTCATCACCTACTACAAGTGAATTTTTTTATAAAAATCGTTGAGAGTTCACTTCTTCACTATGACCGGTTTCATTTTTTTCCCTTTAGATCAAGAAATAAAATTGAAACCGGTCATAATAGGGAAGAAGTGAACTCTCAAGGAACTATTGTTTTAATCATCATAATAATTGTCTCAATAACTACCTTGAAAATGATATATGCATGACTCATTAACCAAAATTGCAAACCCCTCTTTTACTCGCCTTTTCATGGTTATGAGAATAAGAATGATATAGAAAGTGACCATTGTATGAAATTAATTTGAATTCACTCAACTGCTTTTACGACTTCACCATGACTTGTCAATGAATAGAGCTTTAAACATACCTGACATGCAGAGTCGAACTCCATACACAGCATTTCCCACTTCAGAGGTACGTCCAGTACCCATGGCACGTTAGCTAATGAAAGGAGACGCTGATTAAACGAACATAAAACAATTTAGATTGCATAAGCGGATAGGGAAGAGAAAAAAGTTAATGACGGGATTCAATATAATCTCAAATCCACAGGCGAGATCAGATGATACACCCCCCCCCCCCCGGCTGTGAGATGGCCGAAATTCCACGGACTGTTTTTGATTAGAATTCATCATAAATCTATAATAATACGTTTCTATATAAGAATCTAGAATGAAATGTTACATTTTCCACTAGATCGTGATACAGATCTAATTCATTATCGAGAATATATATTTATATCAAGTAGTAACCACATTATTGACACATGTGTTTATCATTTATTTCAAAATAAAAGAGTTGACATTTATCCTTTTTTTTAATCAAGAGATATTGAGTAGTTAGAATATTTTATTGCCTTCAAGTGCCTCCCTCCTGTACACAATACATGTACCTTATTCATCTGATATTGTTTTCTTCTTTTCATAATCAGTACCTTTTTAGGAGGGGTGTGAAGGGGAACATCCCATTAAAATTTACAGACAGTTATCAAATTTATGTCTTAACATTAACTTTACAGTTTGTAGATATAGCAAGCTATTAACAAAAGCCATGGATAAAACCACCGATATGATAGCGCCAATGAAAAATAGTATTTTTTATTGTAATATCGTCATTGAAGTGTATAAGGCAAGTTGTGAGAAATACAGCGTCCCTCGCGGTCTCAACAGCCGAATATGCAAAATGATCATGGTGAAGGTTGTCCCCATTATCAGGCATGTCAGGGGGTGATGGTTAATAACGATGGTGAAGATGATTGATGAATAATGGTTAGTTATGATGATGATGGTGGTGGTGATGGAAATGCTGATGATGATTAGCACAATATATATTGTCAACAACAACTTTACGATGAATTGGCCTATAATTTTATGATTGTCTTTTGTAGTGTTGTGTAATGTTTTCCTGAAAATGTGAAGCATAACAAGACTGAATAAATACCAGGTGAGGGAGTTGCAAATGCTGTTGATGAAGCTGAAGAATAAGCCTCTCGATCTTCCTGTTTAATTCTTCATTTCCTGGTTGAAGGATGTAAAACTGATTCACGGGAATCGTGTACCCATGCGATGTATTGATCTGTATGTGAAATAATCCATTAACTTATTTCAATCTCATTGCATCATAGTGAGACAAGTTTGCATTGAGCAGGTCCACAGAGACGTATTTAAAAGGTGAATCCTACCTTGATATCAAACTACTCTCGAGGAAAGCAGACAAATCAGAGAAGTAGTCTGGTGAAAGTTTGAATGAAACCGGACAAAATTGAGAATGTTGTGAATTTTTGAAAGTTGTGATCACTACAGACATGGGCTCCTCAAATTGGCTAAATCGGTAATGTCTCTGTGATGTAGTGGCATACAACATTCCTTGTTGTTCAAACACACAAAAAGACGAAAATTTCACTTGTTCAATAATATATGATTTAGGAGAGTCTATCCTCTTTATAGGATTTATATCAATATGCTATCAATTATATATTTTGAGTAGTGTCCTAAGGGAGAAGACACTAGGGAGAAAGACAGGTCCAATATCAAATTTTCGCCATTCTATCTTATTTGTCTTCTTTCATACAAATAAACTTATAATAAGGGTTGCATTGCCCTTTAATTTTACAAATAGAAACGAAATACTGAAACAGTATCAATGAGTACTACATTTCGCACTGGATGTGCAATAATAAACCTCAGGGGGTTAATAGTAAAGGTTGCTGACCGGAAGAGTTTAAAGGTAAAATGTTCAACCTATCCTCAACAGTATGCCTCAGATAATCACCCGCTACTTTGTTACATTTTGTTGATATAGGTCTACATCACTATGTATCTCACAGCTATGCATATTCAAACTGCTATAATATGTCACATGAAAAGTCAGAACGACCAATAACAGTAAATCATTTCCGTTCCCCAAACATACGAACCTGTCTCAAGAGTACCAATACATCTAAGTATAGGTTATCACATGGTTTCGACGCAGTGTTGTCCAGATAATCCTTCAGGTCATTCCTGAATGCCTGTACGTAGACCTTAACCACTCTGGCTAAAAGATCCGAGTCCTTACTCCACCAACAAACTGTCAATCGAAAATAAAGAAGTTTATATTATGGTCCGATGGTTTAAGTTATCAAGACCCATTCTATGCTTCATATCGGTCTAAAATCACCCAGTTGTAGTCAATTTGTTATGAGTTTTCTTTAAGTTTAAGACTAAGAAATGTATTTTTATCGTTAAGTAATGATTCTCAGGAAATTGCAAGTAGTGGACCGCTACGAGCACATATTTGTAATTAACCGTAATAATGTCATGTAATAAAATTGAGATGTGTAAACGACAGTAGATCCAATGCCCTGGCGTGAGATATATCAATGTACATTATGCTTCAAGCCACTTTTGATTTTGTTTTTACCAAGCACTTCGAAGTTCCTCTTCGTAGCTTTATGCATCCGTTTCAAGATTTCTGCCATTTCTCTGATGATTCGATCACCCCACTCTTTATCCGGTCTGTCGAAGGCTGGACACTCGAGTAGGATCGGAACTACTCGGAGAAGATCGGGTTCGATTGCATCCTTGCGTAATTCTGAACGCATGTGCCGGAAGATTACTTCTGCTACCTGCATCAAACGTGAGCCAAACGAATATAATGAGATAAAGAGTTTGGAAAGAAGGGACAATTATCATGCACAGAGATGTAGGTTCAAAGTTTGACCAACCTAATTCGAGTTGGGCACAATAAAGCGAATAATGCTTTGTTGGTCAAGCACAAACAAAAGAATACACGCCAAGGTTGTGACCAACTGATTTAAGTTGGTCAAACTCTTTGCATAGATGGCTCAGGGGCAATGGAGTAGAAAACGAGCCTCCTGTTTATTAGGAATGCTTGATTCAATCAGTACAGTATAGAATGCAAATATTGAATGTTTTGAGGTGCATGGTTAAAACTATTGCCCAAGATTATCTCAAAAATGTACTCCGCCATTAGACGTAACCGAGCGTCATCACCGAGGAGCTTTAATTTTACCCGTGACTCGAAAATGATATTTGTAAAAGTACGCAACCCTACACCTGTTATATGCAATCGTATGCGTAGGTACGCCAATTGCATATGCCGTAGGTAGGCGGTGCCTATGCATAGGGCACGTAACCATATACGTCATCGTAAGCCAGCATACGCATAACTTACGCAAGGGCTACACCGAAGCAACATTTATTTTTAATGAATACGCCGCCTAATTTCGTACTTGCGTAATTGCGTACTCGCTACGCCCCACTACGCAGCTCTACGCAGATCCGGTGTGAAAGAGGCTTATACCTATAAGCCCCCGTTTTAAGTAGCGAATTGAAGAGTGATATAGCATCACAAATCATGACCAAATTGCAGATTTGATATGGGAGATTTGACCCGCTGATTTAATTAATTGATCAGACTTTTTATTTTAGTAATGTTAACTAAACTCAGTCAAACACCAATGGATATGTGCTTGACTTTAACAAAGCCCTGCGATCACAATGAAACAAGAAAGTCACCCCATATAAAACCAGTCATGTTATGCATAACATTAATGTTATTCCCAGAAGATGAAGTATGCAATCATAAACTAAAACGAAATTAAGAGTTCTGCATACATTAATATTACAAACTAAAAATATTGACACGTACCTGTTCTAAGAGTTTAATGTTGTCTTTGAGCAGGAGAAAGGTTTCCTTCAGTGAGTCCATTTTTAAGGCCGTATATTGGTCTCTTAAAATTAAATATATATGTAGATAACAATACTTTGAATAATATAGAAAGACCTACAGAACATAATGATGTGGTATAATACTGTTGACTTGTAACAGTCATGCGGGGGCTAAAAGCTAAACGTATACTGTGTATGATTATAATTATTAAGATAACATTTCCGATGCATTTAACAATATTCAAACAAAACTGTATAAATTGTAAACTAATACAATTATTCAATGTCGTTTGTATTGAATCATATATCAAAGGTTAAATTCTTCAAATGTTTCATTTTTATGTTAAATGAAAGACTACTTTTATATCATCTAAATATGAATTCTCTCTGCGGTATACACAACATTTTGTATGCCATGGCAACCTTTGATATTAATAATAGTAATATTACCAACCTTGGCTTCATCAGCATCAATGCTGTTTTTCCTGAAGGCGTTGCAATTATTATTATAGCAACAATTAACATGTGACCACTTACACCTGGGTGAATAGTAGCAAATGTAGATTAATGTCTTGTCAAAAGACGTAAGTGCTAGGCTGAGATTCGAACCCACAACCCTTACATTGAGAGTCAAGTGAATGAACCACTATACCACGACACCTTCACATTTGATATGAGAAATGTGATGGCGGATCCAGGGGGAACATGGGGAACCCCCTCCCCGTCCAAAACTGATTTGCCTTTTCCCTTTTTTCCTTTGGCAGAATGTATATATTTTAGGAATAATAACTCATTTGAAAATGTTCCATTACTGAATGCACAGGGGTATAAATTCACGAACGAGACTAAAATATGAGAGATCACTTCGTTTTGGAATTGAATCAATTCCAAATTAAAATGGAATCCACTCCAAGGAGTGGTTTGTATTACTCTCTTGAGAATGGTTTCAAAACAAAATTTTCCCTAACATGAATCCTAAAAGAGTGCACTCCCTTTTCTGTAGATTTAAAGAGTGTGATAAACTCCCTTTTGTCACGTGTGCCACCAACCCCTCTTCCCACCCATCAGAAAATCCTGGATCCGCCACTGTTTATCAATACATTCAATTCGATGTGGTTTATTTAAAATTTAAAAAAAAATAGTAGTCTAGGGAATAATTGCGCAATGTTTACAATGTACAAATGGTCATAAAATGGGATCATCGATTTAAACAAAACAAAACGTTAATGAACCAAGCATTAATAAGAATATAAAGTACATAATCATTAGAAATAATCCCACTTTCATACAAGTATAAAGATTTGGAAACAAAATGTCCCTTATTATGCTTAATAGAAGTAAAAGATCACTCGAAAATGAGCTGATTATTAATAATAATAATAATAATACACAATATTTATAAGGCGCTTAATACTGGTGTCTCCAAGCGCACCATATTCTGACTAAATAATTAATTACCAAAACTTATAATAAACACACAACTTATACATCTGTTCTTTATTCAATAAATCATGCATATATAATAATAAAAAATAAGATAAGAGTGAGATCAAACATACATACAAGACGTCTAACATAGGATCAAACATAAGATCCAAAAAAAAGAAAAAAAAGACGGTGTGCACCTCCTTTGACCGACTCACAACTGCAGAATATTATTTATGAATTAAAAAGGTGCGTTTTCAGCAAGGACTTGAATTGGTCAAGAGAATGAATATTATGAAAGTGCGCTGGTAATTTATTCCAAAGGATAGGGGCATTTGATTTATTATTATGATGCAGTATAGAAGACGTCATTTTCTAAATTAATTACTCCAGTTTGCATAATCATGTGTGAATTAAAGCGCAATGTTGGATATTATAGAAATGAGACAGAAACTAACTGTTTTATAATAAAACATAAAGTAAACATGGCTATATATAGTAAGTATCCTTACCCGAGCCTAATGAAATCAGTATCTAGGAATGCTTCTACTAGACATGTTGGTGACATCCATTTAAAAAGCTCGGATCGTTGCTTCTGAGTTAGATCAGCTCCAGGATCTAATCTGAAGATGCTCTCCAGAACTATCTTGGAATTGGTTGCCATGGTTATTGGTTCCTGAATATATCCAGCTGAAGATGTTTTAAACTTGAAATTAAAAGCAAAATATATATATTTTTTTCCATCTTTTCAACGAAAATGAGGTTTCCCGTGGTATCCAATACAGAATATTTCATCTAGTCTTCTTTAATGCATACGCGGATCTATCAGGGAAGGGGCTACCCCACTCCAAAGTCGGTCTCTACAAAGTCTACACACGCTAGGTTACCCAGCAGTTGTGGAATGTCATCTTTTTCAAACATGCGACCCCCCCCCCCCTCCCCCTCCCCCTCCGCCTCCGCCTACACCTTTCTAATAACCATATAGCAGTCTCTACATGAAATGAAGTGAATTTCTGCAGACGGGGAATAGTCAAAGATAGACATAAATAAGAACATATTTATTCTTTATTCATGTTTCCATACAGAATAGTTGAACTATAAATCAATCACTGATATTGATAACACCAAACAAAATATATATCAAAATGGTGTCAAATGAGTACCTTAATTCCTAGCTTTCAAATGAGTATGAACGTAATTATTGTACGTACCGTGATATGATCCTTCTCAGTCAGTGTACTACATGTGAATGTTATAATAATGAACTACAGCAAAAGTGTGTACAAATAGACGGGGCTGAATTGCGCTCGTACCATAATTCATAACACTATTAGCACAGCGCCGTATACGCTCATTCCCACATACCGTACATGCAATGCGAGGAATCCCCGTCTCGCTAATAATAATTGTTGCGTAATCTCTTCGGTCATTTATTTACAGAAAGGTTTGCATTGCGAAAACGGCATGTGCAATCTAGACTGACCTCGCAAGACAATGTATTTGACTGTATGTAGGGTGTATGGATGTGTTTTCTTAGTTCTAGCTCGGTTACTGTGTGATTGAGTGGCGGCATTTCCTCCGAGGAAAGTCACTACACAACCAAATTTCCGGCTTCAATCAAGGTCCAACAATAGTTAACTTTAACAATAACCATTATCCTTAACCAAACAAAATAAAACCAGCTTTGACGTTTCATTAAATTATGAGAAAAGCAGACGATTTGTTGTACCGTTTTCGACTCTTAATCCTTGTCTGAATTCAGTTTCCCCCTTTACGCGCGAAGCGCGAAAAGGTTAGGTGTTTGATTTAATTAATATAGAAAGAAGACGATTCGTTGTACCGTTCTCAGCTCGTCTAAATGAAGTTTTCCCTTTCCGCGCAAAGCGCGGAATTTTTGGCTTTTCATCAAAATATAGAGGAAGGAAGACGATTCGTCGTACCGTTGTTGACTCTTAAACCTTGTTTGAATTTAGTTTCCCCGAAAATTTTAAACCTCTGATTTCTTTAGCTGATATTATAGGAAAGTGAAGCTTCGAGAAAATACAAGTATTGTAGTTGTAGTCACCCTCGAAGTCGTCACAGCGGATAAACAGTCACAGTTCGTAGGGAAAAAAACTTGTCGGCCGACCGACAATATACATCGCACCGACTTCAAACTTCCGCATTGATATAGTACCCGATGATCGAGCAAGAATACCGACACAGCTGACCCGACACAGCAACATATTTACCCGTATCTTTCTTGCTCCCTCGACGAAACGACTCCACAACAACCCCCCTCTCTCTTTTACTCCCACTCATCCTCTCTCAGGCTCTTACCTTCCCTCTCTCTCCTCTCTTTCACCCCCCCCCCCCCGTTTCTTTTGTTTCCCTTTTCTCTTTTTTCTTCTTTTTTTTCCTTTTCTTTCTTTTCTTTCTTTTCCCTTCTCTCCTTTTCTCCCTCTTTTTCTTGTTTCTCTTTCTTTTTTTCTCTTTTCTTTCCTTTCTTTTCCTTTCTTTCCTTTCTTTTCCTTTTCTTTTTTTTCCCCGACGGCAGCGCTATTAGGTGTGTGTGGGGGGGGGGTCGCACCCCTACACCCCCCCCCTTTGGAGACGCCCCTGCTGGCTCCTAACCATTAGGAGCCAGATCATATAACACTGAGTTCCTATAGTTTTTATGCTCTTTTGGAAAATGAGGAAAAAATTGAGAAATTCTAAAAATAGTTTTTTTATGACGTCACAGCTTCGGTACTCTATGGTTACATTTCTATTCGAATATTGTAATTACATCACTGTTATATGCTCTTATTATATACACATCGTTAAAACTACTTAGTCACAAAATGCTTACAATTTTAATACAATTAAAATCAGTAATTTGATTTCAACATGTTTATTTTTCATCATGTTTATTTTTCATCATGTTTATTTTTCATCATGTTTATCATGGTTTCATGTTTCTTTCATATTCCATTTTACATATTTACTTTTAGTTTCATTTATTTCTCCTCAAGAGATCAACAGATAAAAATACATACATGTATATAAACAGATAAATGTATGATAATACTTAAGAGGAATTATGAGGAAGGCAGTGGCCTTGTAAGAGGCCAACAAACAAACCTTGTAAGAGGCCAACCCTTTCAGAAAACAAGATATACAATATGTAACATAAAAACACATCAAAAAGGAACACAGACTAAGATAAGAAATTAAGTAACTAACCTAATGAACAAGAGCCCAATACTGAATCTAATATCTAGATAATAAAACTGCTTTATATTTCCTTCTAAAAAAGATACTGAGGAGCTATTTTGAATGTTAAAGGGAACTGAATTCCAAATTCACTGGACCCTGGTAAAATAACCTATTTTTAAAAAGGGAGGTATTGCACTTTGGGATGTGGATATTTCGAGAATTTCTTGTGAAATAATTATGCACAGATGTATTTAACCAGAAATAGCTCAATAACGAATTTGGCAACAGATTTTGTTTATAAGAAAACATAAACAAGGCTATATTCAGTTTTAATAAGTCCATAATATTGAAAAAATTTCAAGGAGGAAAATAAGGGTCCAGAGTGAGAAAGGTAAGGTGAGCGAGTTATAATTGTCATTGCCTTTTTTTGTAAACGAAATATTCTATTAATATGTATTTGGAAAGTATGACCCCAGCCTATATTACAATAATTTCAATGTTTTGGCAATCTTATTGCAGACGGCACCAGCATGTTCATTTCATGTTAACCTATTATCAACAGTGACACCTAGAAAGGTAGCAAATTCAACTTCAATGACAGGCATGTCAATTTTAATAGACATCAATTTTGAAAGACGCTTTGTTTTTGTTCGTAAAAACCATAAAATGTTATTTCCTAACATGTATAGTTAATTTATTGACAATTAGCCACTTAAATACATATTTCAGTTCATTATTAAAACATTTTGTAACGTATCGATATTATGGTGAGACATGAACAAGCTGGTGTCATCTGCACACAAAATGCAATTCAACATTTTAGAAATATTGCCCAAGTCCTTTTTTGTAAATTATAAACAAGATCGAACCTTGATCTTTATTTGAAGGCACTATCTTTTGGCAAGATATTAACCTCCACTTGCTACCCTCCACCCATGTGTAAATGGTTACCCAGTAACATGCGACCGTCATTGTTGGTCAAACAGTTTTCGAGCGTCAAGTAACACCTGACTGGAATGTAAATTATTTCCAAATCGAGATTCAAACCTTTGTTGCTTGTGATCCTAAAGGTGATACTAAAAAAATGAGGTGCCGTATGAAAGATCATGTTTATCTCCATATTTCGAAAGGTGCATCATCTCGTCATTACATGTAGATCTAGGCCCACAATCGAGATCGGCGGTCATCTGCGTTGTGTGCAAATGTAGCCATCAAATTTATCGCACAAAAACTATGGTAGCCGCGCTCCGCCCAAACTAAGTTTTAACATGTAAACCAATGGGGATCGCAACTATAGGTTTTCCCGCCCAACTTCGTAAACTTAGCAATTAGCAATTCGTAAACCGAATTAACGTTACCTTCATTCAAGTTCGTGCGAAATTGAATGACTATGTAGATCAACATTCAAAAAGCGTCATTCAATTTAATTTAGTAGCATGCGATTTCATACTCTTGTCACGGAGACGTGCAAAACGAGCATTCAATTTAGAAAAGCGTGCAAAGAACATTCAAATTCGCGCCGGGCAGACGGTGGTATGTATTCGTGCATTCAAGTTCGTGATTAAGCATACATATGTGACATTTTTGCATTGCTTTTCATTTGATGTTAATTTGTCACTTCATATACTTCTGTTTGAATAATTCATGCAAAGTTTACTTGGAGGAATGACATGCGTATTCGTTTGTAGATATCTGTCATTACACATGTATAACTGTCCCCAGAGAAGGTGCACAGTTTGTGACTTCTCTTCTAAGCACAATCTATAATTATATAAAAAGATCCTGGACAGAGGTAGAGTTCAGCTTTAATAGACATGGACATGATGGAAACAAAATACGATGATGAATAAAGAAAAAGATGTTAAAGAAAAGATAAAAAGATCACCTACTCAATCAAGATTGATCAGAACAAACCATTTAAAAAATAACCTCAAAGACATGTATAATGACAAATATGAAGATATGAATAAAGAGATGTTTCAACAAAAATAAAGAATGTCGAAAGAAAGAGAAAACATAAAATGCAATATAAATATATCAGACAAATAAGAAGATGGTATTTAATGAAATTTGATATGAAGGTACATGATATAAAAATACAGGCCAAGTGCGATTTTGGAGAACGTAGGTCGAAGGTCAAAGGTCATAGCTCATTAAATATGCGAATCTGGTTTTCGATCCATAACTTTAGTATTGTTTGACGGATTTTAATGAAATTTGATATGAAGGTTCATGGTATCAAAACACAGCCTAAGTTCGATTTCGGAGTAGGTAGGTCAAATGTTATAGCTCATTAAATATGCGAATCTGGTTTCCCTTTGATAACTTCAGTAATGTTCGACGAATTTTAATAAAACTAATATGAAGGTACATGGTATCAAAATATATGTACAGCCTAAGTTCGATTTCTGAGTATGTAGGTCAAAGGTGAAAGTTCATAGCTCATTAAATATGCAAAAACACCTAATTATATATGTGAAAATGTGGTTAACTTACTTGCCTAGTAATATAATAGTACAGTCCAATGGAGGTAACGTGTTCTAACGTATATAGGCCATTTGTACCCTGCGAGGGGATACTACGCTGTGCGTTGACTTGTTTATTTTAGTACATCGTATTATTTCAAAAGGGTGGTCTCATTTCGAGTCAATTTCTGGACCTGCTCTCCCAGAACATGTACAATAAATTTTAAAAAAGGAATTCAAAACATAAATACTAAGGTAAAAATATACATGGCATTTGCAATAATTCAACTCAAATTGATATTAATAAGAAAAAGGAAAAAATGATTGAATATAGGTAACATAAAAACACACATTAACAACTATAAGAAAAAGCTCAGTAATGATTGACAGATGATGTTTGTTTGTTTGTTTGGTTTTATTTCTGCGTTATTGGTCGCTAGAAGAAGTCCAATAAAGGTATTGGTAAAGCATTATTAAGCTTTGACATTGTGTGTAATTGTGTTTTTACAGACGTGTAAAAATGTATACAATTAAATCGTATTTATATTACATTTCAATTCTATTCAATTCAATTCGATTCGATTTAATTCAATTCAATTCAAAGTTTTAATATTCAATACTTTTTGTCATGATTACGAAAAAATAATAAACAAAGTTCATGAAAAACGATTACAATTTAGTATAGTAAATCTGTTAGTTAAAAACCTAAATGCTTCTATAAAAAATAAAAAAAAATAAAAAAAAAAAATAATAAAAAAAAAAATAAAAAAAAAAAAATAAAAAAATAAAATAATAAAAATAATTAAAAAAAAAATAAAAAAAAAATAAAAAAAAAAAAAATCGAATTTCAGTGGACCATTTGGCATTCAAATGTTGTTTTCCCCCCATAACCGAATAAAAGCAATGACAATTTCTTCATCCAAAATGATATTTACATTCAATCATAATTATAATTTTTTTTTTTTTGTGAGCCGAGTGAGCGTCAAGACAGCTCCTCACGGTGCTCCCAAACTTGTTATGTTTTTTGTCGTTAAGTTTGTACTTTTGGTATTACTTTATATAACCAACAGAAGTATTTGGTTTCTGGAACACTTTGGACACAAGCAGAACATTTATTACTTTCAAACTACCTCAGAAGATGGGGATTTTCATTTTGGATTTGTACTAAACCTTCTACAAATGGATACCATTTTGCAACCTATGTTTTGTGCACTGTGTTTTACTATGCTTACATCATTTACGATTGTGTAATGGAGATTCCTTTTGGAGTTGGATTCTATTCGTTGGATTTTTATACAGCTGTTAACCAGCCTATTGTATTGGAAGATAGGCTATGGCTTCTATTATGGGATCCACCTTGAGAATTCCTTTTGGTCTGGTTTTACTTCTTTTATTGGGATCAACTCAGGCATTCAAGCTACAAACACCAACATGCCATTTAAATAATAGTTGGAAGTTGTCAGATCGACGTACTTGTAAATATGGATCAAGGAGAATTTCTTATTATCCAAACTCGGAAGCAACATTTCAGCTGCTTCTTAGAGCAGGAGACATACACCCTAATCCGGGACCTCAAAGTTCGCCCGTCACTTATCACCATGGCGACCGCGTACAGGATTCAGTTGAGCACCCTTCGATCAGTCGCATTCATTATACCCCCACTGCTCTTCATGAACTGAACCCGCCCCAACATGTTTTGCGATATCAACACCTGCCTACTGAAACTTGGAAGACAATAATGAACTTGGGAATAGCAAAGGTGAAAAAGACACGCCGAGGGAACAAAACTAAAGAAGAAACATTTGAATTAACTGATGAAATTAGTTCGGGTACTGAACATGTGCTTCATTATTTTTCTAAAAAACAAAGGGGACTCAATATAGCACACCTCAATATATGTAGTTTGTTAGCTAAAATAGACTCTCTTAGAGATTTTCTCAAACATAGAACTGTTGATTTATTTACAATATCTGAGACTCATTTAGATGACACTGTACTCGATTCTGAGATCTGCATAGATGGTTATAAATATGAACGAAAAGACAGAAATAGAAGAGGAGGAGGAGTAGGTGTATTTATTTTGGATAACATAATGTATAACCGTAGAAATGATTTGGAAGAAAATGAATTGGAATCTATTTGGATTGAAATCAAACTACACAATACTAAATCCATCATGGTTGGAACTTTTTACCGACCACCCAGCTCAAATGTTCAATATCAAAGTAAAATTGAAGAATCAATAACAAAAGTTTGTGAATTGAATCATGAAGTTATCGTACTTGGAGACTTTAATTTTAATATGAACTCTACAAGTGAATCAAAGTTCATAAATGGTATCTGTCGGCAAAATGGTATGAAGCAAATTATAAAATCTTCTACAAGAATTACTGAAACTTCGAGTACGTTGATTGATATAGTTTTAATAAATTTTCCTAAGAATGTCAAACAAAGTGATGTCCTCTCTCTCGGACTAAGTGATCACAATCTTGTATACATTGTTCGTAAACTGTATAGACCCATTGTACAACCCCGGATGGTAACATATAGATCATTCAAACATTTTGATGAGAATGTGTTTTTGCGGGACTTACATGACATTGATTGGTCAATTTGTTCTATAGGAAATGCCAACATTTCAGATGCATGGTCTATGTGGAAATGGAAATTCAGCGAAGTTTGTGATAAACACGCTCCACTTGTTACACATAGAGTTCGGGGCTATAAGACAAAGTGGGCTACAAATGAATATGTATCTCTCACTAGATTACGGGATAGGCTAAAACGAAAAGCTGACATAAGTAGACGGTTATTGGATTGGAAATATTATAGAGGGGTTCGAAATCACCTTAATAATTTGCGAACAACCTTGAAAAAGAAGTATTATGAAACTGGTGTTCGAGAAAATAAAACAAACCCCCGGAAACTTTGGAAACTCCTAAAATCATTTAATGCAAATGATAAGTCTGTAAATGATATACAGGGTTTAAAGATCAGTGGAGTTGTTGAAACTGATAAATCAGTTATTGTGAACGAGTTAAACAAATATTTTGTCTCTATTGGTGTAAGTAAAAATGACTCCCAGAGTAGTCATGATGATGCTGGTAGATATTTTCAATCACTTCCTACCAGATTTATGTTTGATGAAATAAGTGATGATTTTGTCCTTAATGAGTTGAAAAGATTGCAAACCAATAAATCACCTGGCCTTGATAAAATAAGTTGTCTACTTCTAAAAATAGCTACCCCGGTCATTTACAAGCACCTTACTAAATTCTTCAACTTGTCATTACAATCGGGCAAGCTACCACCTGAATGGAAAGAAGCTAAGGTTATTCCTTTGTTTAAGGGTGGGGAGAGATCAGACTTGAATAATTATAGGCCCATTTCGATAATACCTGTCGTTATGAAGATCATGGAACGGGCAGTACATAATCAATTGCAAGAATATCTAACAGAAAATAATGTTCTCTCTCCGAATCAATCAGGTTTTCGTAAAGGTCATAGTACCCATACTGTTTTAACCTATTTTTCTGATTTTATTTATAGACAAATGGATAAGGGTCACATGACAGGCGCGGTCTTCATAGACCTGCGCAAGGCTTTCGACTCTGTAGATCGTAAAATAATGTTAGAAAAGCTTTGTAAGTATGGTATACTGGGTCAAGAAATTAATTGGTTCATGGAATACTTGAGTGATCGGAAACAAAAAGTTGTACTCGGAAAATTTGAATCAGATTGGGGTACGACTTTGTCAGGCGTACCACAAGGCGCCAATTTGGGCCCGTTGTTGTTTACTGTTATGGTGAATGATCTTCCTAAGGTGGTATCAAAATGCCAAGTAATGTTATATGCAGACGATGCTGTACTGTTTTTTAGTAGTAAAAAAAGTGAGGACATTGAATCGGCCTTGAACATTGATTTGAAACTAGTTTATGAGTGGGTAAAAGAAAACAATCTGGCATTAAACCACAAAAAAACAGAATTTATGTTATTTGGTTCACAAATGAAATTGGCTAAACTTGAAAAATCTATATGCATTCAACTCGAGCAACACCAAATCTCTCAGGTTTATATCTATAAATACTTAGGAGTCTGGCTAGATCCAACATTGAACTGGAAAGAACACGTGACAAAAACAAGTAAAAAGATAGGGTCAAGGATAGCATTACTTGGTCGTTCAAAAAGATACCTACCTTTGGAGGGACTGAAGCTTCTTGCCAATGCATTAATTTTACCTTTATTTGAATATTGTTGTAATACATGGTCTAATTGTTCACAAAATGTCCGAGATGTAATCATTAAACAACACAAGAAAATGGCCAGAGTAATCTTGGGGGCCAATGTAAGAACCCCAACTCAAGAAAATTTAAATAAACTCAAGTGGGTAAGCATTCAAAGTAGGTGGAATTATTTCAAATGTAAAATGATTTATTCTGTTTTTCAAAATCAAACTCCCGTCTATATTTTACAAATGTTTAAAAAAAAACAATCTTTACATAATATTAGAACACGCAGTGCTCAAAAGCAGGATTAATTTTACCCAAAATAAAAACCCAGATGGGGAAACAAAGTTTTTCATTTGATGGTGCGGCTTTCTGGAATACTTTACCTAATTTTTTAAAAAATGCACCATCAAATTCTTCATTTACTCTTTTGTTTTGGCGCTATAATAATTTAAATCATTGAACTGGTCCATTGTGTTGTGTTTGTTTCTTTTCTTTTGTTCGAAAATGTTGTAACTTAATTCACTTTGTTTCGATTTGGATTGTTTGTTTTTCAATATGTTTGTTAATTTTGTATTTATGTTGTAGGGCCTCCACGGAAAACAGTATTGAACTACTGATGGAGCCACCCTACTAAAAAAAGACTAATAAATAAAATAAATAAATAAATATTTGTATTATAAAAATCATCGTGAAGAAACCGCGCCTATGTCTCACAAGACAATAGGCCTACATGGCGCCTTGTGGAGAAAAATACACGATGATAAAAAATAATAAGCCAGTTCACGGTTGCAGTCTGAGCATGAGCAGATAAAGGTCATTGCAGAACAAATTTTGAAATACACGGAGACGAAATACTGTATACGTGCTCATGAAAGTTATGTAACATTATTCATTCATGCACATTCAGTGCTCTCCATGATACACAGGTGGAAGTATTCTTCGAAAAGGATTCTTTGAAAAGGGGAAACAAAGGATATTTATATAACACCTCCATCGCTGTAGGAGTGATTATTTCAAAATGTAAAAAGTGGGACCTCTTCATGTTTCGAAGATCTGTGGATATTCGGGGTCATTGCAGTAATGTGCTAACCGTGAACTGGTCTATTGTTGAAAGATATTTTCATATGGATTATCAGTTTAATGAAGTATATATATATATACACAACTGCGAGAATATACAACACTTTTAGTACGCCATCAGTGTACAATTGTTTAGTGTAGTACTCTGTACGACGTAGAGGAAAAATTAAAGCTTACGGTGCACATCTGACATTATTTTCTCATTTATATACATGTGCAAATCGGCGTACTGCTGCAATACAATCTGTCTGAAATGTTATGATTTTATTCGCAATCATCAAAATTAGTTATATTTTACATATTGCATATCCATGTGTTGATAACTTTTTCCCCTAGACAAGACATGTCTGACACCATCTGAGCAATTTGTTATTACATCAAATTTAATCAAATCCTTCGCTACCATCTAATAACCAGATCTACTGGGAAAATGCAATAATATAGTCTGTTTGTTTTCTGGTTAACATCTGCTTGTTGTTTACCTCAATTTCATGAACTAGCTGATTGTATTCAACTACATGTATTATGCCAGTGTGTTCTGCTGTGCCAAAGTACCAGAAATATTCCCACAGATGAGCATCTTGTATATAAGGGCAACCAGAACTTGTCTAACTTTGTCTTTTTCTTATCCTCATCATCCTCATAGTCGCCTTTTTGTTGCCTTCGTTACATATTTACGTTGTGATAGCGAAGCGCACTCAACAATTACGATTGAGGAAACTAACAAC
Organism: Strongylocentrotus purpuratus; assembly: GCF_000002235.5. Lineage (NCBI taxonomy): Eukaryota > Metazoa > Echinodermata > Echinoidea > Camarodonta > Strongylocentrotidae > Strongylocentrotus > Strongylocentrotus purpuratus. Next base: position 167,056 of record NW_022145605.1, on the reverse strand, counting down.
AAAATTAAATTTTGAATAACTACCCTATCCTCAATCTCAGACTACTTGAATGGATAGTTATTTGAATGTCATGATTCAAAATGCATAAAACTACACAATATACACCATTTTGAGGAAGAAAACAAAATCGAGTATGTTCAAAATAATAGAAAGCCTAAAACGACAACTATAAAAGTGGTGGATCATGTTCTTTATGTATGATGCAGAAGATGACAGGCATTTTGATATATTCCATTCTTTCTTTATATCGTATGTTGTCTCAGCTCAGTCACACCAACGAAACCAATACCAAACCAAAACAACTACAGACCAATCAAAATGTTCAATCATAGTATTCCCAATGGCCCAAAATAGGTCGGTTTGTCGTTGTGACCGAATTCAGTGCCACCGTGTATAACAGATACTATTTTATACAATTCATTTATTCATCATATACAAATTATTTTGCAACTGACCCAACGTTAAAATGTAACAACCAGTTTTGAATACTTTTCTTTGACTAATAAATTAGATTTATAATATGTCAATGTCCGTATACGAGACTGTTAAATTGTCTACGACAGTCCAAGGTTTATTCTGGTATTTTATGAAATCCGTGCCCTTTCATCTCTATTAGCATCATGAGTCGTTCTTTGAGATGCTCTCTTTTCCTGTACATCGGGAGATGGAGCACGATGAAACCATGACATGTATTCACTTCCGGGCACATGTCCTTCGGGGGTTTCCCCTTACAATCTTTGTCTCCTCCTATGGGCCACATCCTAGGTCTAACCTCCTGGATTCCACCAATGGGGACATGGTCTGCACCCGTCATGACTCCTGAAAAACAATTCGCATAGAAGATTAATAATCGGTTAAATGTCCATTTTTGTTTTCTTCTTATATCAAGGTTCATAAATCAAAAAGTCTGTTACTCTGAAGGTTGACAATTCGGAAGGTTCGTGTTTCGGAACATGAAATAGGGTTCATAATTTCCATGAATTTAAACGTTTCTAATTCCGAAAATGACATAGAACCTTGTATAATTTGTTAAGAATTATGAACTTTCGGAGAATGAACCCTATTTGGTATGGAAATTTTTTTCTTCTTCTGAATTTCAAACCTTTCATTACTTTTGGGGAAAAGGGTGCCTTCCGACATAATCAAAGGTAGTTGGTGGATCATGAAAGTAATGTGCCCTGAAACATGCAGAGCGAAAGACATGACTAGATTATTATCATCTTGTCACAGTGACACTATCAGTGTCTTGAAAGTAACACCATGCATGTCAAAATGACAAAAAAGATACCAAAGCAGCACAATATTTGTCTTGTCACAGGATGTTTTAAAAGGGATTATCAACGTCAAACGTTCAAACACGACGAAGTGACTGATCTTCTTTATAATTATCTATTTTGCATACAGTACTGTGCTATAGGTACGTCTATTTATATACAGTTAGGCCTTTGACGGTCAACGATCACCGATGAAGATTTGACTTACTCAGAAAGTCTCTTTTGTCATCCTCAGTGAGATCACCATGGAACACTGACCAAAACATCTTGACCACGCGATGGTTTGCTGTGTAGCCTTTCTCATCATAACCAAAGCTCTGTGCAGAGAAGAGCAAATTACGAAAGTGAAAATGAACAACAGCAACAACAAAAAAAAGATAATTGATCTGTGCGATGAAATTAAACACAATTTCAAATTTATTTCCCAAGAAACAAATTTAAAGTATACAACGTGTATTATCTTTGTTTTATCTTCTTGAAATAAATTATCTTCTATTAAATCTAAAAGCACCTACCAACTTTGCATTATGTAAACAAAAATCACGATATTTTGTGTATTTTGTGCAACCAGGCTGTCCGAAGTACATTCATTTTTTGTTGTACATTTGTGATTTTGTTTTTGTCCCTTTGTAGTACGTTGATGAAAGAAAATAGGAAAAAAAAGAGTGTTGAAGAATGTTGAAGAAGAGGAGCTCACTTCTTGAAAGGCCTTCCAATCATATTCCCCTCCTTGGAATAATGACATCAGCTCCTGCGGTGCAAAACGTTGGTGAAGACCGAAATCATCGAACATGCTCCAAAAACTCTCACTGAATACATTGAACTGGGAGGATGCTGTGTAGTGCCTGGCGTAAAGCTCAATGTACTCTCCACTGGAATTCGTAAAATAAAAGAAAGAATTTCATTGAAAGAATTTACTTCTCAGGATACCAAAATCAATACAGGGGTTGAAATCTCGAAATCGAGTGCTTAAAGAGAAAATTCATTGATTTAAAAAACTAACTTTAATGTCATTATTGCAAAGGTGACACTTTGATTGGCCAAGGTTATCAAAAGCCAATGCTAAGACAAAATTCAAAGTAATGATTATTAACAATTACAAAACGCTTAGATACAGCCCCGACATAGCACCTGAAAAGCTCTCCGGTCGCTGCTGAGATATGACGTCCCATGTTGAACATGATGTGCACAAGCAGACGATGTCCCATGACATCTCACACAATTTCACTGCCTGTTTTGTCATCTTTTCTTCAGTTATTTCCCTTACTTCAATTCCCTCAGGCGAAATGTTTAATCCATTGCCTCACTCTAAACCCCGTGCATGATATTATTTGGATGAAAAATGCAAGGAAAAAAGAAGAAAAAGGAATCTGTCGCTTGTAAACAAAATAGGACGCCATTGTATTTTCAGCTGCATACACCGCGGCATGTTCGGCGTTTCAAGAGGGAACAAATGACGTCCATGCTATCATTCCGGAGGTTTTTTAATTTGAAAGTGTGGTTTCTTTGATTGTTCATTAACCCCTATCCTGTGTATTTTCAAACAAAAGAATTTAGTTTTCAGAATGGGGGTCATATCCCTTTTTGAATGGTGTAAAATTCCATCACATTTATATACACTAAACTCATTATAATTTGAGAAATAAAAGCATTGCATTTATGTTCATTCTTTATGGGGTGTCGTCTGCTTGGGCAGGGTTGGTTCATATTGTGACGGCATTAAAACATCGTTATTTTTCCGGCGAATCTCTCGCATATCCCAGATGCTATAGAGGTTGTTTTATTTGTATTTTTATAAATCACCCGATATGTAGTTGAACTAAAACTTGCATGATGGCCATCTGTTAGCTTACCAGTTTCTAGTAATACGCTATTTGCCATATTTGTGATTTTCTATGAACCCGCACTTTAATTTAATACAAGAAACGCACTTTTTTACTGTTAGAATTTAAGCTATAAACCCCAAATGTAATGTGACATTTGTTTTGAAATAATGTTTTGCGTTAGTATGAAATCTATTATCTAATAATTTTAGAACAAGTATTCAGAAAGGAATTTAATGTAGATAATATGTCATAAACAATATAGGAATGTTTTTGTAATTACATTCCAAGACAAAGTGACCACAATGCATCTACTTCCTCGACCACATCGACAGGCGCGATAGCTCAGTCGGTAGAGCATTGGTCTCGTTATTCGGTGACCCGGGTTCGAAACCAAGTCGATGCGCTAGTGCCCTTTGGTAAGGCATTAATCCTCATTACCAGGTCCCTCAGAGAGGACCTTAAGCCGTCGGTCTTCTGGTTGCTTACTAACAAGCATTTATTGCTTTCTTAGCTGTCAGGTAAAATAACCACCACTATCACATGTCCAACGTAGAAGTTTTAAAACACACAACGGTATTAATCTTTCTGACTGGATCGTACTATACTTACACATGTGCAATGGTCACGACCTCGTCTTTGCCTCCTGGTTTGAGTTCGATCTCCGGTTCGTTCACCGGTCCATCCACTGTAAATCTGTAGTCGGAAAGCTCATCGTCACTCGCCTCTAGCAATGTTTCCATGCTCTTCGCCATCCCGGGATCTAGCAGTTTCAGATCTTCCAAACTGGATGGGCTAAATATTGTTAAAATAGAGTCGTATTATTCCTCTAGTCACCTGTTGCAACCAGCTACAGTTAATAACTAAATTAAACCAAGTTTTGTAATTGTTTTCTCCCAATTTATGTTTCTTAGGAATGTGATATCAAAGCTTACATCTAAAAGTATTCAACAAAGGCCCTAATTGAACCAGTCCACCTTTCATTCTTGAGTTACGAAAAACAAAACAAAAACATTGAAATGCATACGAGATGGATAACTCCCTCTCTCTCTCTCTCTCTCTCTATGTTTCTCTCTCTTTCTAGCTTCTATATATCTCTTTCTCTCTCTCTCTCTCTCTCTCTCTATCTCTCTCTTTCGTTTCCACCTCTCTCTCTCCCCTTCTCTATTTAGTAGCTAGCTCTTACATTCAATGTATTCCAGATCCATTTATTTATATGCATGTAATCATTCTTTGGACTGTCGATCACAAGGTCCGCGGTTCGAATCCCGCCGCGGCACTAATGTCCTTTGGCAAGACATTGATCTACATTTGCCACACTCTACCCAGGTGAAGTAAATGGGGATCGGTAGGAAGGAATTCCTTGAATGCTGTGAGCACCGAAATCAGTAGCCTAGCAGAGCCGGGGTAATATTGGAGCGCTTTGAGCACCTTGCAGGGTGGATATGTGCGCTATATAAATATCCAATATTATTATTAGTATTATTATTATCCAAGAGCTTTTGGAATTTTACATCGAGCTATCTGTCCAACAAACTCGGTATACAACTCGTAAGCTAATCGGAGAAACAAGTCGGGAAAGCCCGATCTCGTGTTAGTTCTCAAGGACTTAAAATCATTTTGAAATGTTTTAAACAAAATGAAAATGTATTAATAAGCTCTCGAGTTCGAGAATACAAATGAAAATGGTACGAATTGGGAACAAAATTTGCAAAAGAATGAAGGACTTTGTACCCCCTGGCAGGGGCGTCGCCAAAGGGGGGGGGGTGTGGGGGTGCGACACCCCCCCCCCCCCCACCTGTCAGGATTTTGTCGGTAAAATTGCGCTGCCGTCGGGAAAAAAAGAGAAAAGGGGGAGGGAAAAAAAGAGAGGGAAAAGGAGAGAAAGGAAAAAAAGAAAGGAAAAGAAAAGAAAGAAAGGAAAAGAAAGGAAAGAAAGAAAAAGAAAGGAAAGAAAAGAGAAGAAAGAGAGAGAGAAAAGAAAAAGAGGGAGGAGAGGAAAGAAAGGAAAAGAAAGAAAAGGGAAAAAAGAAGAAAAAAGAGTAAAAGGGAAACAAAAGAAACGGAGGGTGAAAGAGAGGAGAGAGAGGGGAGGTAAGAGCCTGAGAGAAGAGGAGTGGGAGTAAAAGAGAGAAGGGGGTTGTTGGGTGGAGTCGTCTCGTCGAGGGAGCAAGAAAGACACGGTCAAATATGTTGCTGTGTCGGGTCAGCTGTGTCGGTATTCTTGCTCGATCCTCGTGTACTAATATCAATGCAGAAGTTTGAAGTCGGTGAGATGTATATTGTCGGTCGGCCGACAAGTTTTTTTCCCTACGATCTGTGACCTTTTATCCGCTGTGACGACTTCGACTTCGAGAGTGACTACAACTACATTAATTGTATTTTCTCGAAGTTTCACTTTCCTATAATATCAGCTAAAGAAATCAGAGGTTTAAAATTTTCGGGGAAACTAAATTCAAACAAGGTTTAAGAGTCAACAACGGTACGACGAATCGTTTTCCTTTCTCTATATTGTGATGAAACGCCAAAGATTCCGCGCTTCGCGCGGAAGGGGAAAATTTCATTTAGACGATTGAAGAACGGTACAACGAATTGTCTTATTTCTCTCATAATTTAAGGAAGCGTCAAAACTTCCGCGCTTATCGCGGGAGGGGGAAGCTAAATTCAGACAGGGATTAAGAGTCGAGCACGGTTCAACGAATCATCTTCTTTCTCTAATAATTTAATGAAACGCCAAAACTTTCGCGCTTTGCGCGGGTGGGGGAGAACTGAATTCAGATAAGGATTAAGAGTCGAAAACAGTACACCGAATCTTCTGCTTTTTTCTCATAATTAATGAAACGTCAAAGGATTAAGAGTCGAGCACGGTTCAATGACTCGTCTCCTTCTTCTAATAATTTAACGAAACGCCAAAATTTCGCGCGGGAGGGGGGAGAACTGAATTCAGATAAGGATTCAGAGTCGAGCACGGTTCAACGAATCGTCTAGTTTCTCTAATAATTTAATGAAACGCCAAAACTTCCGCGCGGGAAAAATGAATTCAGATAAGGATTAAGAGTCGAGAACAGTACACCGAATCGTTTGTTTTTTTCTCATAATTTAATGAAATGTCAAAGCTTCCGCGCTTTGCGCGGGAGGGGGAAAATGAATACAGATAAGGATTAAGAGTCGAGAACAGTACACCGAATTTTCTGCTTTTCTCATAATTTAATGAAACGTCAAAGCTTCCGCGCTGTGTGAGAGGGGGAGAAACTGGATTCAGAAAAGGATTAACAGTCGAGAACGGTACAGCAAATCGTCTTCTTTTTATAATAATTTAATAGAACGTCAAAGTTTTCGCGCTTCGCGCGGGAGGGGGGGGGGGGGTCTTCATTCAGACAAGGATTAAAAGTCGAGAACGGTACAATAAATCGTCTTCTTTTCCTAATAATTTAAGGTAATGTTTAAGCTTCCGCGCTTCGCGCGGGAGGCCTATCACCCACCCCCCTAATGAGCGCGTTTCGCGCGCTCTAAGTGATTCGCTTGCTCTCTACCGCCCCTCCCTAAAATAAGATCCTAGCTCCGCGCCTGCATTAAAATATAGCTATGATGCTGACTAAGTTGACGAAATAATTCATAGATGTATGTCGCCGAGGAAAGTGACCATTTGCGCATACGCAAGTACTATAGATAGTCCATAGGAAAAATAATTTAGCCTTCGGCCCCGGGTTTATAGGGTTAAATGTGTAAATATTGGACATTTAATTTTGTCGGTAATTGGTGACTAGTTTTGTCGGTAATCGTTGGCCTCTACACCCCCCCCCCCCCCCACTGAAAAAGGTCTAGCGACGCCCTTGCCCCCTGGCCCCCAAATATTAGAGACACTTAACTTCCCTGTCTTTCTTCGATCAAATTAAAATGGGTGTATACCTATTTCCAAGCAGTTTCTTGTAGAAAAGAAATGGAAACGGCATTGTGACGATGACCTTATTGTAGAACATCAGAGCAAACAGCTTCCCGACTGATCGCAATTTGTCCAGGTCCTTAGAATCCTATGATAAGTTTTAAATACAGAAGGATACAAACTTTAATTGCACGGTGTTTTGATCAGAATGAAGGTGCACACTATTTCCAAATTTACAAGGCATATTTTTACTTGGCCGACACAAATTATAATAATAATAATAATAATAATAATCTTTTAAGGTCACTCCAAATGTTATTAAACCGAAAATGGAAATTATTTTTGCCCAATTGATCGTGAGCCCGGCAGCCACTGAGCAGCGCCAGATCGACGTTGCTCTATCCCTTATTGTTGAACACCTAACAAGGTAGCAGCAACTCCCGTCTTTTAACGTATTTTTGGTATGACGCGGCCGGGGTTCGAACCCACGACCTCCCGGTGGTGAGGCGGACGCTCTACATAATAGCTATAATCAACTTACATTAACACTATATTGAGATTAGTAATAATGGGTACTCTATCTTCCGAGATGGAAATATGAATTTGATAATGACCTTGTTAAACCACAATGTCGTACACGAAGGAGAATCGTTGAGTTTCTTGAAGATGGAATGCTTCTCAACATTGAAGAGCTCTTCGAACAGTCGGGAAAAGAATTCCTTTACGAGAAATGTAAGAGAAAATACACGTTTCAGACAAAACAAAACAAAACAAAACCCCAAACTACAAAAAGTATCCAAGATCGGAAACAGCTAATAATTAATACTGGTTTTCTTTAATTTAAAAATTACGGTCCAGTATAGATTGCAATATCGAAATTGAAATATCTTATTGGTTAATTCAGGTTCTTCATCTCGAATCTTATATAGAAAAAGCAATATAACACACGTACAACGAATATGAAATTACAAAGAGGGGTTCGGCAGAAGTTGTATCAAGTCTTGTTAAGTCTTATCAATTCCGAGGAAACCGGTAATATACCGGCTTGTAATTCTTTTGACCATCATTGTGTATAATATTATCCGGCTTTAGTAAATATTTAAGGCATTTCCAGCGTTGTTTCCTTCTCCAAAGCCTACAGTCACAGCGATTGAAATATTTAGTTCAGACGACGTCGAAAACTTTGGCTTTAGTCCTCAAGCATGTCTGCATGTTCTCTTTGAAGATAAAGTTAAGTTAACACGATCGCAATTATTTTCGGAAATCAACTCAAGGTCAACTTCAATATGCTATTGTATTTCCAATATCAATAATTTTCAGATTACGTAATACGTCATCATCATGTTTACACGTAGATAGGTGACGCACGAGGCTATTGAAATTGCCTTCGGTTGATTTTATCGAAAGTAGTTGCCATCGTGTGAAAGGGTGTTGATATTTACCTTCATGGGACCACCAGCATTTACACCCAAAGACACGTTATCCTTGAAATGGACTTTGAACGGGAGCATGAGAGACGTTTCATCTTTATCTTTAACCGCCGAGATAGCTGATTCAACAACCTTCTCTTTGTCGTCGTCAATTTCGAATTGAAGATGTGCTGCGTCCAGGTTTAATGCCATTAAGATCGTTGCCAACATAATACATGATCCTATTCCGAAAGCTTTCTCAAATGTCAGTAGCATATTTATCACAGTCTGATGGTAGTGGCGCTATATAGGGTATCAAGGGTAAACAATATTTGCAACATAATAAGCCTCCCACCCAGGTCGAAAATCCCTTAGAAACCAGTAGAGAAAACCAGTACAGATTTCTAACGGTTTCTAGTGGTCAATTCTCTACTGGTTTCAATATGGAAAGTGGCGCTTTTTCCATTAGAAACCAGTAGAAAAAAATCGTACTGGAACCAGCAGAAGACCAGTAGAAGACCATTAGCAAAACCTAATGGCACCATTAGGAGACCAGTAGGAATCCCAACTGGAACCATTAGGAGACCAGTAGGAAACAAGTACAAATCCCCACTGGAACCAGTAGGGGACCAGTAGAAATCGATATAAAAACCATTAGAAGACCAGTAGAAAAGAAGTGCTGGAACCATTAGACAAGTAAAAAAGAAGTCATGGAACCATTAGGAGACCAGTAGGAATCCATACAGAAACCATTAGGATACCAGTAGAAAACCAGTAGAAAACCCCAATGGAACCATTAGGAGACCAGTAGGAATCCCAACTGGAACCATTAGGAGACCAGTAGGAATCCATGCAGAAATCATTAGGATACCAGTAGAAGACCAGTAGAAAACCCTAATGGAACCATTAGGAGACCAGTAGGAACCCCAACTGGAACCATTAGGCGACCAGTAGGAATTCATACAGAAACCATTAGGATACCAGTAGAAAACCAGTAGAAAACCCCAATGGAACCATTAGGAGACCAGTAGGAATCCCAACTGGAACCATTAGGCGACCAGTAGGAATTCATACAGAAACCATTAGGATACCAGTAGAAGACCAGTAGAAAACCCTAATGGAACCATTAGGAGACCAGTAGGAATCCCAACTGGAACCATTAGAAGACCAGTAGGAATCCATACAGAAACCATTAGGATACCAGTAGAAGACCAGTGGAAAACCCTTATGGAACCATTAGGAGACCAGTAGGAATCCCAACTGGAACCATTAGGAGACCAGTAGAAAACAAGTATGAATCCCCAATGGAACCAGTAGGAGACCAGTAGAACACAAGTAGGAATCCTCAATTGAACCACAGCATTGGTTACATTACATGGTTGACATGTTTTTGATCAGTTTAAATTCTACTACATCAATGCACTTCCAACACAGTACTCCTCACAAAATCTGCCAGCCCTTGTTTGTTTTTTTGTACTTTAAAAGGGCATGCTGGTCTGCAAAGTAGACACGAAAATGACAGGAGCTGGCATGAAGTTTGCTTCCAACACAATTAACTATTTTCTCTCGCAAACGTCTGTTAACAAAAGACATCACAATCATGTTGGTTCATCTTTATCATATTTAACACTTAACAGTGTATCCTTTAATTATCTGTCAGAATATCATACATCATATAGTGATTACAATGACATAAAAGTTTAAAAGCAAGGTTAACAGCTTAAATGAATTTTTTTTTTTTTTTTTTTTTTTTTTTTTTTACACATTTCAACAACAAAAGAAGAAAAAAAAAAATGTTAAATTGGCTAATTATTGTCTAGAAATTATGGCCAGTTTTAACAAAGAGAAATCAATCTTGAAAATTTGGAGTAGATGTTTAAAAGAGTAGGTTTGGCAATTTGCAATAGTTATCTTACGGTAGCCATCATGAGTAGAAACAATGAGATATAGTTTTTGCTGAGAAATTTCGTTTGTAATTTTCCACCATGGAGAATAAGTTCATTTGCACAAATTTAAGTACTTCATTCATGTATATTAAATAGAGAATAATTCACAAATGATTACGCAAAGCATGATTTTGACCTGTAGATTGTCATAGTACATGTAAAAGATTGATATGAAGTTGCAGCAATTGGAAATGTAATATTGTGTACTACATAATATAAGCCTACTACATTCACAAGCAAAACAAATTCATTTACGGTCTTACTATTTTGACAAGTGCTGTGATATGCTGTTCATCAATAAATGTAACTTGATAGTACAGTGTATTATGACAAATTATGACAAATCGATAAACAAATGAAATATGGTCCATATTTAAGAAGGGTTTGAATTTAAAAATGAAATAGATTTCATAATTACGAAAAATATAAATGGTGCATAATTCTGGAATTGAAAAAGGGGCGTTAATAACGATATTGAAATAGGGTTCATAATTCGGCAAATGAAATGGTATTATTTTGAATATGAAATAGGATTCATTATATTGACGGTTCGTAATTCCAAAAAGGATAAAGGGTTCTATTTGCATTTTCAGAATAATAGACTTTTGGAAGTATATTGAGCCCTATTTAATTTTCTGAATTATGAACCATATTTAATTTTTGGAATTACGAATCCTAGTTCATTTTCAGAATTAGGAATCCTACTTCATTTGTAGAATTATGAACCCTTTAGAATTTATAAAATTATGAACCCTCAGAAAACGACATATAACAGTTCAAAGATTTCCTATCAATATGAATACATGTACGTAGGTCATTTTCGTATTGTAATCAAATTTAATGAATACGGTAGGTCCTTGTTAAGTGCCTCATTACCAATTATTAAATTCACCTGTTACGAATAAATGTATTTAAATAGTCAGAATACAATTTGAATACATTACGTGTTGCTACTTGCTAGTACTATAGGTAGGACAAACATGTCTTGCCCTACCTAACAACACATACTGTTTGCATATCGCATTCTGACTATTGAAATACAATTATTCTTAATAGGTGAAAGAGATAATTTGTTCCGCGGCACTTCGATTTGATTTATAACGAAAATGGCCTAATCACATTATTTTACATAGGGCTTACCCTTTACACTTTTTAAAGGGAAATCCAACCTTAACAGACAACTATACTTTTAAAAAATAGCAAATTAAATCTGACAAAAAAATAAGGTGGTTATGGATTGTTGAAAGCTGTAATCACTAAACCTAAGGGCATTTTAAATTGGCTGAATCGGTAATGTCACTATGACGAGCTGCTGGACTACTTTCCCATTTATTTCAACACACAAAATGATTAAAATATTTTTTTCTTCAAAATGTATGATTCACGAGTGGTTTTTCTATGTAGAGGACCTGTAATAATGTGCTATTCATAATATATTTTGAGTAGTTCTCAAAGGGAGAAGGCACTTAAAATAAAAAGAGAATTTATTATATTTCATTAACAAATGGGAGAGTTGTCCCATGACTACAGGTGTAATAATAATAATAATAGTGGGTTCTTGTGTAGCGCTCATGTCAGTCAGATTTGACCCTCCTGGCGCTCCCGATTATTACCCTGGCTTTAGCACGGCTGCCATACGGCGCTCTAGCATTTCATTGAGATATGCATGGATTTAGTGATCTCATATTTATATATTATCACAACTCCCTTTATATTGGCCCGATTTATTTCAAACTTTCGCCTTTCTATTTCTCTTATTTTTCAGCTTCCATTTCAATGAACTTATTACAAGGGTTGGATTGTCTTTTAAGGCTCGTTCAGATATGATGCTGGAGTTGACATAAAGTTCTATATGCTTTACATTTCTATATATTATAATACAGAGATCACTGAATATGCGCAGTCCAAAATATACAAAAACATGTAGGTCCTTTGTTACCGTTCACTTTAAACATAAAACAAAACTGCAGCATTTTTGGAATTTTTTGGGCGGTTCACGTGCCATACCTGAATAAAGTCTTAAGTGCTTAAGATTGGAATAGATTTTTATTGACTCTAACTCATTCAATTTTTCTCTATTACCAACTTATATAATTTGCCACAGGTTTTAGGAATTGACATTGTGATATGAAGGGGGTGGGGTCGAGTATGAGACTGATCTACTACATAAGCATTATGAAACAGGTCTACTTCATAAATAGTAATAACAAATTTATGCAAATACAGAGATCTTTTACCCAAAGTGTTAATATGGATGTTTGTAAACCCTGGAATTCATTAAAATGGCAAGTGACATGAATGGGCATCTCAGTTCTACATCTAAGCTATTCAGGTTCGTGGCTATAACTCACCCCCCCCCCCCACCCATCTCTCTCTCTCGATATCTCTATAATGAAGGGGAAAGTAACCTCTGTGTGTGTGTAGACCTCATTTTGGAAATATTCCTCTTCAGCTTGGACTCATGGTTTAGATTTTGGGTGGAATCTCCTGTATAATGCAAGTGCTGCTTGATCCAGGGTACATACACGCAAAGAATTCTAATGCATGAATATAGAGCAAAAAGAAAGGAAAACAAGTTAAGAAAAACTTTTATCCATTTTAAAACTAGAATGTAAACAATGAATTAAATAATGAATTCTGTCAGAAAAGTGCAGTTTCAAAGATTTATCAGAAATAAAATAATCTCTCATTGCTCACAAACAAAATATAAAAACATACCTTTGCATTTTAAACATTTGTTGTCAATGCAAACGTGAATCAGGATTTTTTTGCAAATAATTATCAATACAATTCTAGTTTGCTGATGAGAGTAGAATCAAAGCTCTATTGCTAAGGAGGGAAAAGAACACTGTTTGAAACTCAAAAAATATGGTCGGTTATTGCAATATACCTGCAGGTTTTAGTGATCTAAAATTAATTGAATTTTATATATTTGAAACTTAGGAAAAATAAGCATTTCGAATCAGTGTCATGATCAGGGAAAAATTAAAAATATATGTACAGAAATAATACAAGTACATCTACACAATTACCGATAATGGCTTCAACTGTGTCACGAGGCTGCTGAATGCTGATCCAGGAGGTTGAGAGAAAGTAGCATTTTCTGCATGGTCTCACATCAATATAGGCCTACTGTGTCCACAATATGCTTTGAATCCACTGTTTGGCAAAAGATGTCAAAAGATGCCTACAATTAATAAGAACAAAAATAAAGTTAAAACAAATTGAACGGTTGATGCATGTGCAACACACATACATGTAGGCCTAGATCTACTACAAACTGCTTTGTACGGCCTGCGGGGGAGGAATTTTGTTTACCATTTACGGGTCTAGCTGTTTATTTCCAGATGAGGGCTTCTGTTTATATTGTGCGAAACTGCGAACACACCATAAAGTGATTAAAGCCCCCTTCCCCGCTTGTCTTGAAATTAGGGTGCGTTGCAGAAACGGAGTACCGCCTTAACGCACTCTTTCGGAGGAATAAGCGCGGGGGGGGGGGGGGGACGGCGGCTTGTCTGATTATCAAGATATTTATGATTGGAATTCAAAATTTCAAAAAACGTTTTCCCCAATGGTTTTATAACACTAGTCTATTGGGGAAAATGAGTATGGTGAAACCGGTCACTCAAAAGTCAAAGATTTTTACTTTTTGAGGCACTTCATCAAGTTCATGATCATTTTGAAGCGCAATTTTGTTAGGGCTTCAATATTACACCATATCACTGACACTGATAATACGTAGGGCCATGCATCATAGATTTAACATTGTTAAACGATGCCTTTAAAGCCATGTGTAGGTGAATGCACAAACTTGCATCAAGATCTAACATAAAAATACATGGATGGGACAATACAATACATTTCTCATCTTTGCGGCAGGCGTTGAAAGCACTCCTAGTAGACACGATCATACATTAATTACTACGTTTCAAAACAGAAAACAGTTACTGCACATATCGCAAATAAATTAGGTAAATCTAAGACTTACCCATATTGAAGAATAGCAGGGGAAAACAAAGTAATAAAAAGATTTTGTCTCTCTGCTCTGGCTCCTGTAGCTGTTGAGGATAGGAATGGCTGTCTTGCTGTCTTGTGTGTGTGTGATCATAAGGCATGGCCTGGCTGGGTACACGCGCACACACACTGCATGCATTGATTACATGTGCACACACACACACACAGTGCCAGCTGTGTAGCCGTTTAAAAAAGGCGGCAGTCGCATTTTGGGGTTTTGGGGCTTGTATAGTCTTGATCAATATTGCAGACCTTACAGGGCATATGTCAAGATGTTGCACAATCTGTAAAATAAAACTATTAATATAATGACTAATGACATTTTAGAGTTTTTCATCCCTGTTTTGGGGTTTTTAAATAAATATAGTCAGACTGATTCAGAGGCGGCGCTAGATCTTACTGATTTCTATTTGTTTCAACTGGTTTTCAAATCCATTGACATGGGCTCGATCTGCTGGTTTGTAAAGGTTTCTAATGGTAATTGACTTAAGATTTTTACACCCATGTTCAAACCATTAGAATCTACTGGTTTCTATCGGATTCTAGTGGTCTTCAAAATCATTAGGCTCTACTGGTTTTGTAAAGGTGTCTAATGGTTTGACTTAAGATTTGTGCATCCATATTCAAACCATTAGATCTTACTGGTTTTTATTGGTTTCTACTGGTCTTCAAACCAATTGGTTTGTTAAGGTTTCTAATGGTTTGACTTAGGGTTTTTAGACCCATGTTAAAACCATTATATTCTTCTGGTTTCTATCGGACTCTAGTGGTCTGCAAAACCAGTAGGCTCTACTGGTTTTGTAAAGCTGTCTAATGGTTTGACTTAGGATTTTTACACCCATGTTAAAACCATTAGATTCTTCTGGTTTCTATCGGATTCTAGTGGTCTTCAAAACCATTAGGCTCTACTGGTTTTGTAAAGGTGTCTAATGGTTTGACTTAGGATTTTTACACCCATGTTAAAACCATGAGATTCTTCTGGTTTCTATCGGATTCTAGTGGTATTCAAAACCATTAGGCTCTACTGGTTTGTTAAGGTTTCTAATGGTTTGACTTAGGATTTTTACACCCATGTTAAAACCATTAGATTCTTCTGGTTTCTATTGGATTCTAGTGGTCTTCAAAACCATTAGGCTCTACTGGTTTTGTAAAGGTGTCTAATGGTTTGACTTAGGATTTTTACACCCATGTTAAAACCATTAGATTCTTCTGGTTTTTATCGGATTCTAGTGGTCTTCAAAACCATTAGGCTCTACTGGTTTGTTAAGGTTTCTAATGGTTTGACTTAGGATTTTTACACCCATGTTAAAACCATTAGATCCTACTGGTTTCTATCGGATTCTAGTGGTCTTCAAAACCATTAGGCTCTACTGGTTTGTAAAGGTGTCTAATGGTTTGACTTAAGATTTGTGCATCCATGTTCAAACCATTAGATCTTAATGGTTTCTACTGGTCTTTAAACCATGACAGTCTACTGGTTTGTAAAGGTTTATACTGGTTTTACTTCACAGTTCCTCCTGATCACCATTAGACTCTAATGGTTTCTTGAAAACCAGTAAAACCATTAGAATGTCTTTACTGGTTTCTACTGGTTTCTAAAGGAATTTCGACCTGGGTGCAGTCGTGCAACCGTAGATAATAATAATGATAATAAATAACAGGTATTCTGTAACGTTTTTATAATGCAAAAAATAATATTGGCAATAGTTATTTCATTAACTCAAGCTCGAAAGATAAGCGATTTGGTAAGCCTGATATCTCAACAATACACACAAAATGAAGAAAAAATAAACTAATAGAAATCGAGGAAAGAGATAAAAAAAACAAATATGATTTTGGTTATCTGAAAATGAGATGCATTAAAATGATATTTTACGTGGTGTAAGTTCATTTTTTATTTTTCATCCACAAAGCATTTGTTCACTAAATCTAGTTTTCATAGTATATTTGTAAAGCGCTTAGAGACACTTGTAGTAAGCGCTATATAAAAGCTAAATATTATTATTATATTTATCGAGAAATCAAGAAAAAAATTACTGCTGTTATGACCTGACCATGTCAATGAAGATAACCTTAAACATACCTGACATGCATCGTCAAATTCCATACACAGCATTTTCCACTTCAGATGTACATCCAGTAAAAAAAAGCAGGTTACCTAAAGGAATGAGACCCTGAATAAAAGTAGAACAAAAGTATTTACAATATTTACAATTACATAAGCGGACAAGAAGAGAAAAACTCAATGACGGGAGTCTATATAATCACAAATCCACGGATGAGATCAGAGGATTCGGAATTACCTGTATGGGGCTAAAATCATCAAAAACCTTTCATTATATGTTTCTTTATAAGAATCTAGAAAAAAATGTTACATTTTCAACTAGATCTTTTCTAATCCTCCACCTCTCACATGGTTCAACCGTAAGCCTACTGTATAATTTCACGATTGTTTTTTGTAGTGCAGTGTAATGTTTTCGAGAAAATATGAAGCATAAGAAGACTGAACAAATACCAAGTGAGGGAGTTGCAAAAGCTGTTGATGATGCACAAGAAGCTGATTCTCGATCTTCCTTTTTGTTTCTTCATCTCCTGGTTGAAGGATGTAAAACTGATTCACTGGAACCTTGTACCCAAGCGATTCATTGATCTGTATGTGAAATGATCCATCAACTTGTTTCAATCTCATTGAACCATTATAGTGAGACAATATTATATTGAGCAGTATTTTAAGGGAAATCCAAGCTTGATAGCAAACTACTCTGAAGTTTGAAGTTTTGAAGTTTTATTTATTCCACATTTTACATAGAAAAACAGTTTATACTATTTTCTTTTTTATACAGGCATATATTATTATAAGAATAGATTTCACACAAGAAAAAAAAATTATTAAGCAAAATTAGAGAATTCAGATCAAATATAATGTACAGAAAATAAATACAAAATTTCGAAATATGTATATATAACAGGCTTGGTAGAACAATGTAAAATGTGGGGAGCCTAAATAAAAAGCATAGCTTGTATGTGAATAGGCTCCCGTACTGAGTAACACAATATAGTAGGCTTGGATTTAAAAGATATTATAGGAGGCGAAAACGGAGTAGTATAGTATGATATTCAAGAGACGTACATGGAGAGTGAATTTGAGAAGAAACAAGAAATAGAAACTAGAAATTGAATTCGTCATGGTGACGAATTAGGTGGTCTGTTTTCAATTTTATGATCATTGAAAAGTCAAAAAAGAAAAAAAAAAAAAAATTGTTGGAGACGCCCGGACTCGAACCAGGGACCTCGAGGTCGGAAGTCAAGCGCGTTACCGATATACCAAAACATTTCCCATAGAGAATACACGTAAACGGAAAATGAAATTCTCAAATCCCACTTTGCAAGTGAAATATGAGCATGATCCCGTCATCTAATCGAGAAATAAATGGCACACTTGTGATAGCTTATTGTCTCAGCTACAACATACTCAAAGCTCAGCGTAAACAAAGATAAAACGACAGAGATATTGCTCGCGACAGACGAGAATGTAGAATCCAGTTTTGAGAAAAAGTCATGTCCCATAGAGAATACACGCAAAATGTGAAAAATTGACATGCCTCCTTTAATCGCGAAAATACGCCATGATGCCCTTGTCAAAATGAAATATCGTGGTCACTGCATTTGTAGACAATATTCTCAGGTAGAACATATCAAAATTTGGAAGAAAATTAATCAATATTTACAAAGATACAATCAATTTTCCAAAAATATGATGACGTCATAATATGCAAATTGAAATTTTGAGTTCGGAGGCCATTATGATGACGTCATGAGTCAATTGAGGGTCAAATGAGACATGGAATCATATCTCCAACTCATGCTTTTTCTAACCATGATATAAAAGTTGGGGTCAATGGACTATCTGAAGAGCTATTATGATTTTTAAAATGGCATGTTTTTGATCAAATTTGCATTATATTGCCCATAGCAGCACGCGCGGATTTTGAACTTTGACGCGCGCTCACAGCCTTATGAAAGGTCAAGGGTGACTGAAAAAAAATGTAAATTGTCATTTACGGTAAGAGGAATCTAAATCATGTAAAAATTTTGAATTTGACCTTTTCCGCGCGCTATGAGCGCGCGCAACGCGCGCGGGGACACTTACGGACGGAAAATTTTGAAATGCTTAAAATGACCTGATTCGTACTCTCCTTTAATAGTTAAGTGATTTTGAGCATTTGTAAATTTTGACGCACGCGTACGTGCGCGTCGTGACCTTTATGTGACCTTTGATGACATGACCTGTTGACCCTTGACCTGAAGTATATGTGATATGAATATGAATGACCTTTGCTTATGCATCACGAAGATATGATGGATAACGTGATTTCACAAAATGGCGCCTGGATGACGTCACGATGACCTGATGACCTTGAAAATGTTCCTGTCACGTATCATGACAATGACCTATGACTGTGTCAAAATTGAAAGAAATTAACACGACCGATCTTGAGTTAATCGATAAACAAAAAACGGGAAGAAATAAAAATAAAGAATAATAAATAAATAAATAAATAAATAAAGAAAGAAAATTCTGACGAAAACAATAGGTGGTCTGTTGACAACAGACCACCTAATAAAGAGTAAAGAGAATAATATAATAGTGATAAGTAGGAGAAGGTGAAGAAGGGAAGAAAGAGGAAGAAGAGGAAGACGAAAAAGAAGTGGAAGAAGAAGAGGCAGAGGAAGAACTAGAAATGCAATCGTGTCACAACGATGTGCGTGCAATGACGCCATGTTTCTACGTGTCAAACGAAAGAGCTTCTCTCGGACTATCCAGAGCAATTCGTACGAAGTCTGTAGCTTCTTTGATATTGGAGATAGGTAGGGCGAAAGAAATGCCTCAACAGTGACCTTGATTGGATGGTAGTGACTATGCCTACGAAGTTTGAAAGAAATTGGGATAGGGAAAGAACCTAGAAAGGGCTCGCAAGCACTGCGTGCAAAAACTAGCGGGATTTGGTGCATTATGTTCGTCATTGCAATAAAGATCGTTCTGGGAGCCAAAAGCGTGAACCCGATATGTCCCATAGACAATGCGTGTAATGCATGGGCGGAAAAACTACAGGATCTGTACTATGACCGGGGTTAAATTGTTTTTTCTCTCTCTCTTGATGTCTCTTTATGGGCCGTATTTGGTATCATTAGAAGGAAAATTACATGGTTGTTATTGTAAACCACTCTCTTTTTTTTCTATGATAATCCTATCGAAACACGTGATGTAAAATAGATTTATAGTACAAAATGGCGTTTTTAATGACCCCCTTGACCAATTTCAAAAATCCGGCCACGAGGTGCCCTGCGTACTGCAACTCGAAATGACACTGCAAAATTTCAAGGAAAAAAAAGGATGTTTAGGGGGCGAAAGAAAGTCTGAGAAATGACGTCATAGCCGATACGTGTTATAATATTGGGCGGAAACTCGGCGGAAATCGTAAAGTGACCCTTATTCAAATGTGATTTACTCAAAAATTTCTGTATGAACATATACCATACTTGGTATCATTTGAAAGGGCACTTCATTGCGGTCAGTTTAACACCATTGTCATCTGCGCGCAATGTACTGCAAGCATTATAGGCGCTATTACGTAATGCATAGCAAATTCATCATTTTTGGCGATAACTTTGTGCTGACATATTCGAATTTTACCAAACTTGGCAAACAGTTGTCACGTATATTGATACATATGTCTGCCAAGTTTCATTGATATAGGTATAAAGATCGCGATTTTAGAGCAAGCTGAAGTTATTTTGGAATTTTCTCGAAAATGGCGAATTTGGAGGGCATTTTTCTCAAAGTCGGTCAGTGTAAGGGTATATAATTTTGTATATGGCTGGAAAGGGCATATCTTCAAGTATCTAAATCCAAAAAAGGGTACGGGTTTGCCAAGCCATTATGGAGATACGGCCACAGAAAGAAAGCCAATTCCCAGAACTTTAGAGGGCGCTATTTATGTTTTGCATAGCCATTGGAGCGTGAAATTTGGCATGGCTATGTGCAATTATGAGATAAGGATAATGTGAGATTTAAACACAAAACGGAATTTATATGAGAAAGTTATGGCAGTTTTAGATTTTTAGGGGTTCATTTTTCAAGAATTTGAGAGATTTTTGACGGAGTCAGTTTCAGACTTAAATTTTGAGTACGAAGATGGCATTTTGAAGGTCAAGTCATACGTCGCAGATGAAAGAACATCTCTTTGATTTTCTAGAGGAATTTGTTAGAAGTTTGTAGGATCTAGGATAGTGGAGATAGGAAGGAAGAAAGAAAGGCCTTAAAATGGTCCAGAAACGGACAAAATGGCGCCTGGACGGTCATGCATGAGTGATTTCGAAAATCGAAAAAGTAGGTGACCTTGATGAGATGCTAGAGACTATGCCTATGAAATTTAAAATGAAAAGGACATGAGGAAAGCACTTAACTAGGAATAACAAACACTACGTGCAAAACGAATGTGATTCCGGACGACAAGAAGAGGAGGAAGAAGTAAGACTAGAAATGCAATCGTGTCACAACGATGTGCGTGCAATGACGCCATGTTTCTACGTGTCAAACGAAGGAGCTACTCTCGGACTATCCAGAGCAATATGTAAGAAGTATGTAGCTTCTGTGATAGTGGAGATAGTAAGGGCGAAAGAAAGGTCACCAAAACGGCCCGAAACGGAAAAAATGGTGCCTGGACGGTCACACATGAGGGTTTCCGGAGAACGAAGAATTCAGTGACCTTGAAGGAATGCTAGAGACTACGCCTACGAATTTTGAAGGTAATTGGAGTAGAGGAAGGGATCTAGAAAGGGCTCGCAAGCACTGCGTGTAAAACCAATATGAGTTGGTGCATGATGAACATGTTGCGACGCGTGCTTTGGCCCGAACTGCCGCCCATACTAACACAACCGAATAACAGTCTCAAAACTAGAAATGCAATCGTGTCGGAACGATGTGCGTGCAATGACTCTCATGTTTTTTTAAGGATAAAGTTTTAGCAGAGATGTGGGCATATTTAAGCTATTGGCATCTTGAAATGAATAGAAATGTTAAAGCTATAGCAGATATTTACATTTGTGCACGAACATTGAACATTTTTTTTTGCTTTTGACAAGATGATATTCTTGTGGTTATTTGTTTTTTGACATCTATGTTAGCTATTTATAGTTTGAATAAAGGACCAATATTATTTGAAAGGGTAATTGTACCTAATTTGACTAAGGAATATTTATATCATATGCAAATACCCTATTTGACATGGGGAAATTAGATAGAAAGAAAAGTGATAGAATGATAACAACGCTATTAGGGATAATAGAAGGAGAAAAAAGAACATCATAATCAGAGAATGAAAGAGAACATGATAAGGAATATATAATGGACAGATAGAAGAGAAGATGAAAAATAGAAAAACAAAGAATAACATAAACAAAAACAGAAAGAAAAATGATAGAAGGAAAGTTAAAATTAACATGACGGAAGATTGAAAGAAAAAAAAGAAAAACATATATAATACAAAGAATAACATCAGAAGTGAACGAAGGAAGAACAAAGACTAACATGAGAGGAAATGAAAGAGGGAAGAAACAAGATTAACATATGGAAAGACAGTAAGTGGAATATTTTATTTAAAGAAAGAGATAAATGTTGGGTTACCGGCGATTTATATGTATTTTGTTCATTGTGCGATACCATAGTGTCTAGACCGTCCTCAAGGGATTTCCTTTGTGCGACGAACCAGCCACGTTTGCCACGTGTGACGGACGTGTCTTTGGTTCTCTCTCGGAATATACCGAAATATTTGGAATTATCTTTGAAACGTACTTTGGAATTCAAATGGTAGCATTTGGAAAGATTTATGAATTTGGATTATTTCTGTAGGTAAGCAATTATTTTGTGGGCTTCTAACACATTCCTGCACCTTCTAACAGTATAGCACGTGCGACGGCATTCAAATTTCCCGCCTTTTCTGGGAGGCCAATCATGGCGACGGCTTCGGCTCTCTCTGAGCCGGAACTGTCTGTGAGAAGTGAAAGTGATGACGTGTTCAGAGTTGTCACTCATAATCGACCTAGGAAAGGAGAACCTAATCAAAAAAGAAGACGAGAAGAAAGTGTAGCGGTAGAAAACTTAAACACTAAAACATCAGAATCAGACTCAAACACCACGGTTTATCAAACCCCTTCTCCTGGCAAAGATCCAAAGCAAACAGATTTCAAACTGTTCATTACCCCAATAGACAAACATAAATCTTTAAAAAATATGAGTCCCATAAAAATCGCACGAGCGATTAAAGATGTGTGTGTTAGTCCCGTGGAATTCATAAAACCTGTTAGCTCTGGATTACTAGTTAAGTGTAAGAACATAAAACAAGTTCGAGCAATCCTACAGTTGGATAATGTAGGGAATATTCCCGTCAAAGTGACCGAGGGTGCAAGAGGCGCCAAAGGGGTAATTTACGCCATTCCAATAGAAATGACTGAGGAAGAAATTTTGTCTGAATTAAGAACGCAACAGGTAACAGCGGTTAAAAGAATGACAAAAAGGGTGAAGAATGGAGAAGATAAAGATCAAATGGAAACAAACGAATCAAAGCAGATTCCTCTAACAAGCGTCATCCTGACCTTTAGTACATCCACTCTACCAACATCGATAAGGATGTGCTACCAAATAAAGTTGGTAAAATTATACATTCCCAAAGTAGTCAGGTGCTTCAAGTGCCAAAGATTTGGGCATGGGGCAGCAGGGTGCCGGTCTAACATGAGATGCGTTAGATGTGGCGAAAGCCACAAGTTTGAGGAGTGCGCCAAAAAAGACACCCCGAAATGTGTAAACTGCGGAGGCGAGCATTCTGCTGCTTATAATGGTTGCACACAAGCAAAAAAAGCTAAACAAGTACAACACATCAAAATCACAGAAAAAATCACATATGCACAAGCATCACAAATATGGACAAATAAACAAAATACTTCTCAAACTAACATTGTCACACAAACCTCCCAAATGAGGAAAGAGGAACAAGAAAACACACAAATTAAACCACGAGATACGATACCTGGCTCATATGCCATCGCTGCAACCACACAAAACGTACCTCCCGTAACCACCAGCACCCAACAAACTCAAAATGTCTTACCACCTCGAACAACCTCAAAACATCCTTCGAAAATCCCTCGAAAAATCCCACAAAATCCTTCAACAACATCAACAAACTCCACAACAATCACTTCAAAAAAAGACAATGAAAAGAAAGAAAATCCTTCTGTAACCACGAACTTTATAGCTACAGCAAATGATGATCAGATAATTGACTTTATATGTCAATTGATCCTCTCACTCACAGAGGGCAAAACTCTTAAAGAAATAAATAATTTAGTTCTGGTCGCAGCGAAAAGATCGCTGCAGCAAATAAGTAGTGCTAACAATGTTGATAACGATACTTAAAACATTGATGTTACTGTTTTCCATACTACAATGGAATGCACAGGGATTACTAGGGCATGGAAAAGAACTTATAAAGTATTTGAACACACACAAACATTGCTATGATTTGATATGTATACAAGAAACATGGTTTCAGGAAAATAGAGTTCTTCAAATTCCTGAATACACATGTCTCCCAAGAAATAGGGAAAATCAGGCGAGGGGAGGATGTGCGATATACGTTCATAATAAAATCAAGTATGAAGGTCCAATGAATGATGTAAATTTAGAAATGCAGCAAGTAAACATACACGCAGGAAATGAAAAGTTATCAATTGTGAACTTTTATAATCCTTGTAAGAAATTAAATGAATATATTATGAATGTGCTATTAAAAGACGTTAATAAAAATGATAAAGTTATTATAGTAGGCGATTTTAACGCTCATGGTACCATGTGGGGAAGTGACAAAACAGACAAGAATGGACAAGTGATAGAACAATTCGTGAATCATCATAATCTAACTGTTTTGAATGATGGCGAAGGAACCAGACTGGATCCACGAACAGGAAAACTGTCATGCTTAGATGTATGTATAACCACTCCTTCACTGGCATGTAGAAGTAATTGGAGAGTCATGGAAAGCCTTTTTGGAAGTGATCACTTCCCAATAAATATCCAAACAACTTTAGACGGGAAAAGCTCTGAATATAAAGATGCTTCAATAAGAAGTGCAGATGATTTTATCTCCTTTAAACATATAAATTTGAAAAAATTTGCTAAGAAATGTGAAGAGATGATTACAAATGATCTCATACTTATAAATAATGATATACAGGAAATATATGATAATTTCATGAAATATTTAAAACTGTGTATAAAAGAAACTGTACCGAAAAGGAGAAATGTCTCTAAAAATCCGGTGCCTTGGTGGACCAAAGAATGTACAGAGAAAATCAAAGAGAGAAATAGAATGTGTAATAAGATGTCACGGAAAATAACTTTTGAAAAGGTAGATGAGTACTTAAAAAAGAAAGCAGAAGCACAGCGTGTGCTCCGCCAAGCAGAACGAAATTACTGGCGAGCATTTTGCACAAAGCTTGATCAGTATATGCCAGAATCTAAGATCTGGGCTTGTATAAAACGGCTGAATGGTGTACTAATAAAAAAAACAAAAAATATGTCAACATTGATTGTAAATAGTAAAGATATTGTCTCCGATCAGGAGAAAGCAAATGCCTTTGGAAATTACTTTCAAAAAATAGGAATAAAAGACAGGGATACTAATAAGGAATTACCGAAGGCACCAAATAATGACATTCATATTTTAAATGTAGATCATGTTATAAATGAACCCTTTTTTATAACAGAATTTGAAAAGGCAGTGCAATCGCGAAAAAAGACTGCCCCAGGAAAAGATAATATACCTTACGTTGTTTATGAAAATCTGCCAAAAGCAAACAAGGAAATCATGCTGAACATCATTAATTTAATATGGAAAACCGGGGAAATTCCAATTCAACTAAAGCATTCTATAATAATCCCTATTCTCAAACATGGAAAAGATCCCAGAAATACATCGTCATATAGACCAATCTCTTTAACATCATGTTTTGCCAAAATAATTGAACGAATGATAAAAGAAAGATTACAATGGTATGTTGAAAAGCATGAATTATTACCCAATTTTTTAAGTGGATTTAGGAAAGGTCGTAGTGTGACGGACAATATTGTACAATTAGAAAATGACATCCAAAAGAGTATAAATTGTAATGAACATGTAATAGCGGTTTTCTTGGATGTCGAAAAGGCTTTCGATACAGTTTGGATAAAGGGTCTGGTTTTTAAATTAGCAAAAAATGGAATAGAAGGGAACATGCTGAGATATATAGAAAATTATCTAACAGCACGAACTTTTCAAGTACGAATTGGAAATACAGAATCTAAAACTTATAAAACGCATAACGGGTTACCACAAGGGAGTGTTTTAAGTCCTCTTTTATATAATATAATGATGGGTGATATACCTACAGACCAAGATGTAAGCATATCTATGTATGCAGATGACTGCGCAATATGGATATCAGGCAGGAACATTGTACATATTACTGAAAAAATACAGAAATATTTGAATCTTTTAAATCGTTGGTTTGAAGAGTGGGGGTTTCGACTCTCACCTGTCAAAACAGTGCCCGTACTTTTTACGAAAAGCTGGAATGCCGTTCTACCGCCTGATATAGAACTGAATGGAAATGTGTTAATGTACGAAAAATCTCATCGCTTTTTAGGGGTTATATTTGATAAAAGATTAACTTGGCAACCACATATCGAAAATGTAATCACGAGAAGTAAAAGAAAATTAAATATCTTAAGATGTCTAACTGGAACAAACTGGGGAAGTTCCTCGAAATCACTTATCATGGTGTACAGAGCAATTATAAGGTCTCTTTTTGATTACGGATGTGAGGCGTATGACAGTGCAGCTGCTACCACCAAAAAAGCCATTGACTCTGTCCAATACCAAGCACTGAGGATATGCGCAGGTGGGCTGCCATTAACCTCCTTAGAATCACTACAGGTGGAAATGGGGGAAATGCCTTTGGATATAAGAAGACAAATGCTTTCAAGTAAATATAGACAAAACATCGAAAGATGGGCGAATCATCCGTTGTTAAAAAACATTGAACCATGTTGGCATTTTGAATACTTGAAGGGAAAAAACGTAAACAAACCTTTTGGATATAGAATACAAAGCAAGCTGGGAAAACGTATAGAAACGATAACCTACTCCCCATTTCCACCATGGTTATTCTACCCTCCGGCAGTGTCAACGGAATTAAGTACTCGAATAAAGAAAACAGATCATCCTACACAACAAAAACAAAGCAGCCTGGAAATCATACATACTAAATGGGCGACTCAATTACATATATACACCGATGGATCAAAAGTACCTGAAAGAGGGACCTCTGCAGCTGCTTTTTACGTCCCTTACTATTCTGTACATCGGAGCAAAAGGTTAGCAAATTTCACCTCTTCGTACAGGGCTGAATTGGCTGCCATCATTCTTGCTCTCAGATGGGTAGATGAATTAGACATTTATGTGGGGGTTGTTATTTTTAGTGATTCACTGAGTGCACTTATTGCATTACAACAACAGAAGGACGAATCTTTTATTCTGGAAATTCTCACCATGACTACTCACTTAAAGAATAAAGGAGTTGATATATATGTAGAGTGGATACCTGGACATTGTGGAATAAAAGGGAACGAGATGGCGGATTTCCACGCAAAGGCCGCATTAGTAAAGAAAATAGAAGTCAATAATAACCTAAATATGTCAGAAATGAAAAGCTTAATTACTACAAGTTCCAAACTCCTTTGGCAAGAAAGGTGGAACAAAACCAACTCGTATTTGAAAACATATCAAAAAGATGTTAATAAACCATATATATGCTCATTAGAGAGACAACATTCAACAATAATACATCGACTCCGCTTTGGAGTCCTTGGACTTAACCAGGATCTCCTCAGATTGGGAATTCATGCTACTGGTTTCTGTAATAGATGCCCCAGTGAAATAGAGACTGTAAAACATTTTTTAGTACATTGCCCTAACTATATTATAGAAAGGGCTATGTTTCTAACAGAAATTAACGAATCCCAACCTGAAAAAATTATGGAATACTTAAAAAAGAGTGAGTCCAGTATACAAAAAGCTATTGTACGGTTCTTTCTCAGAACGAAACGGTTCCCTATCAGGAAGTAATACCTCCCTTGATGAACAGTAAAATATAATACAATATTATAAATATGCTAAATTACACTCAGTACATTAAAAATATAATAACATAATGTAATAAGAAAATAAAATAAGAACAGTAAAGCATAATACAATATTATAAATATGTTAAATTACACTCAGTACATTAAAAATATAATAACATAATGTAATAAGAAAATAAAATAAGAATAGTAAAACATTATACAATATTATAATATGCTAAATTACACTCAGTACATTAAAAATATAATAACAATCATAATGTAATAAGAAAAGAAAATAAGAACAGTAAAACATAATACGATATTATAAATATGTTAAATTACACTCAGTACATTAAAAATATAATAACATAATGTATTAAGAAAATAAAATAAGAAAAAGTAACAACAATGATAAAAGGTATGATAAGATTACTGAATATAGAAGCTTGTGTAGGTGCTATCTTATATACATATTTATGTATGGTGTGTATGTGATATAACAAATAATCTGCACGTACTGTTAAGAAACACTAACAAAGCCCATGAATGTTTTGCTTACGATATTATTTTACGATACTATCTTAAAAGATAGATAAATATAAAACGAAATAAATGTATTTTTAAAAAAATCCAAAATTGAGAGATATAACACGTGCCGTAAAGTAATTTGGCGACAATAGTCAAATCACTGACTAATCGCCAATAACTCAAAACACAACAACAACAACAACAACAACAAGGGCGCGCTGCAGGGCCGACGACAGTGCCGACGAACTCTTACTTGAAATTTGAGTGGGGGAGTATGGTCAATTTGGTGAGTTGCACAAAACTGTACGATACCTTTTTTTCGATATATCCTAAAAGATAGATGAATACAGATCTAGATCTAGAATTAAATGTTTTAACAAAGTAAAAAAATGAGACATATAATCGCGTGATGTCAAGTATTTTGGCGACAATAGTTACAACTGTAATTGTAATTGATTCAAAACAGAAGAAGAAGAACAAAAGATCAATTCTATTTTGGGGGCTCATTTTCACGATTAGGTTTTGTCAGCTTGCGCCCAGACGTACGTACGTCACGTGTACGGACGTGTTTCAGACCTAGATTCTACTTAGTTTACTTCATTTTGTCAGCGGTAAGTTTTCTCTTTACTTACAATAACACACGATTAACTAATGTTTTTATTTAAGATATACTTAGACTGTATGGGTGGTATTCCGGTAGCGCGTGCTAAGTTAGCGCGTACTTAGTTAGTTCACACTTTTATGGAGTGCCTGTTGCAAAATAATTTACCCTGTACAGATTATTTTAATCCTTCAATGAAAAGTGTCCAAAAAATTAATTTTACAATGAAATGGGAAGAAAAAGATAATATAAGTATGAACTGAATTTCAACAAAGTCTTTGGTAGATTATCTTTGTCATGAATATTGAAGGAGGAAGATGAAACCTAGCATTCCATAGAAGTGTGAACTATGTACCGTACAATATAGGGTGTCTGATCGCGCACCCGTACCCGTGTCTAAAATCCGTCCCATAGAGATCGCACGTAACCTATCCCTATGCAGTCTACGTGCTTTGCATGACCATGAAAATTGGTCGATGTTTTTATATAAATTGAAATTGAAACCTGGCTTTATTCCTCGTGATCTTGAAGGTAAAACTCAATGAATGAGGTGTCATATGAAAGAGCAGGTTACTCTCCATATTCTCCATATTAGGGGGCTACCCTCAAACTTCTAAAAATTTCTTGGTCAAAACAGCGATTGAAATGTTGTTTGCATCCTAGAATGATCCTAGAAATCTAGACTAGACTAGTCTAGATCTAGATCTATATTCCTAGATCTAGAATCTATTCCTACTAGATCTACTGAGTCCTAGGCCTACTGAGTCCTAGCTCCAAAATTTGCCACTTTCCTGAACCGTGCTCCTCCCCGGGCTTATATCCGGCTAGACGTAAGCAAAATATCTATGCACTTATTTTTTTGCTAGCCCCAAGACTCGATCACTCGCCCCAACAAACAGTTTAAAATTTAAAAATACCCTTCCCCCTATTTGTTGGATCGGCTAAGGGAGGTGTGCGCTCAGCTCAGTCCAAACCATGGTTACATCGTAAACATCTACTAAATAAGACTTTTTTTTCCTTTAAATTGTCAATATTTTGACTTGTTTTTTTGCATGAATAGGTCTAGAAGGTCTAGTCTATCTATTGATGTAATAAGGACAAACATTTATTATAGGTCTAGGTCTAGAGTCTATGTTGCACGTTTTGTTTATTGGCAGTTACAGCCAGTAATGTTGATGAAAGTAAATGTTATCGTTTTGTTTATTACAATGTTTGTTATTTTGAATTTATCTTTCAGTTGCTGATATTCACTCAATTTTGAGCTTACACACTTTTCGTAGAACATCAATACGTAATTGTAAGTATGGTCGGAGTAGAAAGACTATAGTATTGACTTTAAAGGTACTAGTCTATGTCCCATTATATGCAGGCCAAAAAATAAAAAATAAAAAGGTTAAATTTCAACGACAGTATAGCGAGTAAACCATTGACAAATTACCCCCCTATTCATAAGGACCACTTTTTATAAGTTTGCTATTCATAATGCTGGTTAAATGAATAGCCTTTTTTTTATAAATACTAAATAGTGTATCATTTACATCTGTTTTTATCTTTTTTTTCCTTTTAGGTTGGATCTGACCATTTCTCTGAGGTGTGTAATAGCTACGTGGAGTTTTGTCTTTTGTTTTGTTTGTATTTTTTGTGTCATTTGTGTTTTCCTGTCTGGCAACTGGCAGTAATCCACTGATTTGAGCTACGCAGTTGGTGTGCCAAGTGAAAGTTGCTATAGACAAAAGCAATTGTTTTGTGTTGAAGCTTTACTATTATTCTTTGTATTGTCTTGTGTCTTTTTTATTGTCTTGTGTCGTGTGTCTGTTATGTGTTCGTAACTTTCTATCCTTGTTTTTTTCTTGTCTGGCAATCGGCAGTAATCCACTGATTTGAGCTACGCAGTTGGTGTGCCAAGTACAGGTTGCTATAGACAAAAGCAATTGTTTAATGTTTAAGACATTTCATGTTTGAGCTTAGTAACTTGGCCTGTACCCTTGTACTTGCCTGAAGCAATGACTGAATTTCTTTACGCTGAACAAATTCTTTACACTGATTGAATTTTTGACACTGATGGTATTTCTTTTTGCTGAATGTTCTTCTTTACATTGACTGAATTTCTCTACGCTGAATGTATTCTTAAACTGAATTTTTTTTCATACATTCACTGAAACAAAAGATTATAGAAAAAGCAATCATAGAGAGATCAATTTTTTAATCAAAGAGGTATTCCAGAAATGAAGAGAAATTGAATAGAAAGCAATAAAAATTGAAATTAAAAGAAGTAAATAAAGACCAAGAAAAACCAAAGAGAAACGTTGAGGAACTACGACAAAGGTTGTTAATTCAACTAAAGCAAAGATAGACTGAGAGTAATTGCTAATTAAAGTATAGAGGATTTTAAAGGAGCTAAAAAGTAAGCAACAGAAACCAAAAACAAGTCTAAAAAAGTGAAACAAACTAAGAAACACCCAAAGACAATTTTGAAACTAAGAGAACTGAAAAGGAAGCAAAGAGAAACTTTAGAAATAAACTGAGGAGAGAGTAAGAAAAATCAAGGTTGTAGTATGTGAGAGGACAAATAAACATCTAAAAATAAGTCAAACCAATTAAAAAGAAAGGAAAGCAGGAAGAGGAGAGCATTTGCAGATAATTAGAATTTAATATACAGAATTTTTGGAAAAGCATCAATGAACTTCTTTAGTTTAAAGTTGACATCCAATACTTGAAAGTTGATTTCTATACCTGAAAGTTAATATTTACTACCTGAAAGTTGATATACAATGTAGTACCTGAAAGTAGATTTTATATCTGAAATTATATAATACCTGAAAGTTGATATCTAATACCTGAAAGATGATATTTAGTCCCTAAAAGTTGATATTTACTACCTGAAAGTTGCTATTTAATACCTGAAAGTTCATATTTGATACTTGAAAGTTGATATCTACTACCTGAAAGTTGATAATTACTACCTGAAAGTTGATATTTAATACCTGAAAGTTGATATCTAGTACCTGAAAGTTGTTGTTGAAACTAAAAGTTGATCTCTAATCTGAAAGATAATATTTAGTCCCTTAAAGTTGATATCCACTACCTGAAAGTTGCTATTTAATACCTGAAAGTTGATATTTAATACTTGAAAGTTGATATCTACTACCTGAAAATTACTTCCTGAAAGTTGATAATTACTACCTGAAAGTTGATATTTAATACCTCAAAGTTGCTATCTAATACTGAAAGTTGATATATAATTCTGAAGTTGATATCTAGTTCTTGAAAGTTTATTTCTATACGTGAAAGTTGTTTTTTATAGTAGGAGAATTTGAGAAGTTTTATTAATTGTTTTTGGTTTATGATTGAGTTGGCCTTAGAATATTTTCAGAATTAACAAGAAGCTCAGGAAAAAAGACACATATTATTATCTCAGACACTCATTGATATAGTTTAATCTTGTTCATATTGGAATCCAGATCAAACAAATCGAGTTATTATATTGTATGACCTGAACTTTAGCCATGGCTTTTTTGACATTGGAATGTAAAGAATTGATAGATGAAATTGAGGTATTGTGTATTATTGTAAAAGCTAGAGAAATTGAATGCAGAATAAAACAAGCAGACAGTATTTGTAAAAGCCAATGTGAAAGTTGTACATTTGACAGGAAAACATTTGGTCAAACGCAATGTGAAGAGTGTAAGAGATGGTACCATGATTGCTTCATAAACTCTGGTATATGTAAAGGAAAAACAGATTATTTGAATGTGGTATGGATATGCATTTGTGGGTACTCAAATTACTCATGTAGTATCATTGACAATTTCGGTATTTTTTCAGATGATGGATACTATGATTCCTTGATTGACGAATGCATTATTGACCATGATGAGTACACAGTACAGAGTGGACAGCAAAGAACACCTGGAACATGTCTCAAAGAAATGTCTGGAGGAGGATCAAGAAAATCAAAGAAATCACACAAGAAAGGTAAATCATATATGACAAAGTTGAAAGGTTCTACATTTTCTGGTGATAAAAGAATGAAACATGTTGAGAAAAATGCAGAGAATGATCAATGTAGTAGCATAAATAGAGACAGTGAAATTGGAATTCAGGAGGGCAATAACAAAAGTGACATAGAAAATGACGTTGAAGGATGTGATTGGGTAAGAGTAAAAAACAGGAGAAGTAATCAAAAAGGCAGACAAATTCAAAGTCAAAGGTCAGCTAATTTTGTTCACACTGATGATGCCTTGATGGATCGTCCAAAGGTCAATCGAAAAAGAAAGATGGGAACTGTTGAAGTGTCTGAAGATGGTACAGTTATTTTGAGGAAAGACCATGTAAGAAAAAGACAGATTAGAAAAGGAGTTAATGATAAAGGAATGAAACAAACCAATAGCTTGTTTGGAACTAGTGAAACAAAATGTCAAAGTGATATTAATACCAAATGTGAAAGTTCAGACATTGAAACAAGATGCAACCTGTTTGATACTAGTCTTGTTGCTTCTGGGCACTTTCATCAGAGTGACAAACAATTTGGATCAAGTAGTGGAAAACAGTGTAAATGTAATGGTTTAATGTCAATGATATATTCGAAAACAAAAAGTCCAAGTACATGGAATAGAGATGATCTTGATGGCATACTTCTGAGAGGAAATCGCCTTTATGAATCTATTATAGACATTTCTGCTTGCAACCATGACTTGTTACAAACATCAGATTTGCCATGCAATATAGAAGATGGTAAGCACGAGTACACTGTGCACTATGCTGAAACTGTGAATGCATATGTAACTGAACATGAAGATCAACAGAAGGATGCAAAGTGTTTACCTCTTACTGCTGCTTTAGAAGAAACTCTTGACAAAAGTGATGTAACTTTTGTTAATTTTGGAAACGAAACATTATCAGTCATGTCTTCGTGTG
This sequence comes from Strongylocentrotus purpuratus, assembly GCF_000002235.5. Lineage (NCBI taxonomy): Eukaryota > Metazoa > Echinodermata > Echinoidea > Camarodonta > Strongylocentrotidae > Strongylocentrotus > Strongylocentrotus purpuratus. The sequence goes on along the minus strand of NW_022145605.1, from coordinate 133,439 downwards.
ATGGTTACTACATTTTCGATCCTCATTCTCGTAATCATTCAGGAATTGATGTAGGAAATGGGACAAGTATTTTGATGCATGCGAAGTCATACCAAGGTGTTCATAAGTACATCATTCAACTTGCATTGTCGATGAATTATCAGTGTAATGGCGTCTTTGAAGTAATGGGTGCAACTGCGACAGGAAAATCTGAGAACTGTGTGTCTCCAGTAAATGAACAGCATGATCCAAAGTATTCAATTGAAGATATGCTTTGTGTTTCGCACAACGAAGACAGAGTTCAGAAGAATAGTGTAAATACAGATGTAGTCAATTGTGATAAGGAAAGTTGTGTGGAAAGTGACAGTGATGTAATAAAGCTGACAGACACAGCCCGCATAAAGACGTATGACCTTGAATACTGCATACCAGACACGCAGCAGTATAGTACAAGTACTGTTCCTACATCTTTGAAAGATAATCAAAGAATTGAAGAGAAAGTTGAGAACAAGGATGAATGCTTAGACCCCTGTTACACATAGTCTAAAAGTGGACTGAGGCCGGCCCCGGAGTCGGCTCGACGTATGTGTAACACCAACTTTTTTTAGAAAAGCCGGACTGAGGCCAGGTGGACTCAGTCCACCTCTGGATGTGGTTTGAGGCCGGCCTCAGTCCCGCAATCGGTATGTGTAACACCAAAGTGGACTCGGGGCCGGCTTATAAGCGGAAGTGACGTAACCTGTCATCATTATCAACATAATACATCGGGCGCGCTTGCCACCTTCTCTTATGTTATTCTTTGTTTTTATCATTCTATCACTCTCTCTTTCTGTCTTTCCTTATGTTATTCTTTGTTTTTATCATTCTATCACCCCCTTTTTCTGTCTTTCCTTATGTTATTCTTTGTTTTTATCATTCTCTCACTCTCTCTTTCTGTCTTTCCTTATGTTATTCTTTGTTTCTTCCTTCTTTCATCTTCTCTTATGTTATTCTTTGTTTCTTCCTTCTTTCATCTTCTCTTATGTTATTCTTTGTTTCTTCCTTCTTTCATCTTCTCTTATGTTATTCTTTGTTTTTATCACAATTTCTCTTTCTGTCTTTCCTTATGTTATTCTTTGTTTTTATCACACTTTCTCTTTCTGTCTTTCCTTTTGTTATTCTTTGTTTCTTCCTTCTTTCATCTTCTCTTATGTTATTCTTTGTTTCTTCCTTCTTTCATCTTCTCTTATGTTATTCTTTGTTTTTATCACACTTTCTCTTTCTGTCTTTCCTTATGTTATTCTTTGTTTCTTCTTTCTTTCATCTTCTCTTATGTTATTCTTTGTTTTTATCATTATATCACTCTCTCTTTCTGTCTTTCCTTATGTTATTCTTTGTTTTTGTCATTCTATTACTCTCTCTTTCTGTCTTTCTGGAGTCCGCCCCAACATCAGCTCGTGAAAAGCGACGTGAGGCCGGCCTATGTGTAGACGCAAAATTGCGGGCCCGAGATCATGTGTAACAGGGGTTTGATGATCTCGAGGCGGCTTCAAATTGCAGGTGTGAGGCCGCCTCCGGGGCCCGCTTTAAAAGCCGACGCATGTGTAACAGGGGTCTTAGATTACCCTATGCAGTTTGTGTCACAAGACATGGATGACATACATGTACATGTAGATCTACATAGTGGAAAGACTGAGAATGTAAACAGAGATCAAGCACTTATGTTGGAGAGTAGCAGTACTAGAATGAAGCAAACATCTTGCCAAAAAGAGTGTAATAGTGATATTGGTGGTATTCAGCCTACTTGTTTATCCCACGTGAAGGAGTTTACATTTGAAAGTTGCACATCAGATATGCAGCAACGTAATACATGTACTTTCCCCATATCTTTAAATGCTGTAAACACACAGGAAGAGTGCACTAACATTCATGAAAGAAGCTTACATAAACAAATGCAATCTGTGCCACAAACAAAAGGCAAGGTAATTGTCCAGGATAAAACTACCAAGAAAGTAAATGGAAGTGAAGTTGTTCAGGCTTGTAACAGTACTAGCAGTATGTGTGCATCTCTTTCAAAGGAGTGTGGATATGAAAATTCTAAGTTAAGCTTGCAACAAGATGATACTTGTATGGCTTCTACATCTACTGGTTTAGGCATAACGAAAGACAAATGTAAAGGTGGCACATCTAACACCAATGTTGATAATTCTACCGCATCACTAGTTCATGGAAACTTCAATCAAGGAAATTATAGATTTGGTGAAAATAGTGGAAAGCAATGTGTAGCCAATTGTTTGTCAGCTGTGATGTTTAGCAGAATCAAGAATATACAATACTGGTGTAGTAAGGATTTAGATAATATTCTAGTACATGGCAATGAGTTGTATGGCCTTATTCGAAAGATCAATAAAAAAAGTCAGGACTTTTTGTTGATATCAAATCTACCTGAAGTTCTAGAAGGTTTTGATGATGTATTTACAATGAATTACAAAGAACCAGTCAAAGGTTACATTATTGGAAAAGAAATGCCTGAATATAAATGGATTATTTTAAAACGAGCCCTTGCTCAAGAACTTTGTCAACATGATGCTTGTTTTTTCACTTTCAATGGAAGTACACTCATTGTCATATCCACACTTGTTGGTTATTGCATTTTTGATTCACATTCGAGATCCAAGACTGGCCTCCAAGTTCAAGATGGCAAGAGCATTCTTATGTTTACATCATCATGGCAAGGTGTTTACAAGCATATTACAAAGTTAGCTGGGTCTATGAATGTTGGTCTTGTTAATGCATGTTACGAATTGACAGGTGTAGATCTTCATAGAAGTGCAGGAGACTCTCAAACATTAAATGAAAAATTGCCAAAGTTATTAACAAGTGAACCCGGAACAGAAACTCAAATTCCAAGCATTGAAAGCACTATAAATGCAATACATGTTGAGAGTAATAAAGAACCTGATAATGAATGTAAACAAAGAAATATTGCATTTGAAGTGATTCAAGAAAACAATTCTGAGTGTACATCTGGGATACTTAATACCCAGAAATGTGAAACCAAAGATAGTTTAAAGATTGGTTATGAAAACTCTCCTCAGCAAGAATATAATGATATGTTTTTCACTCAAAACTTGATGTCACATGTTGAAAGGAAAGGCCTTGAATGTCCTGTAATTTCTCAGAAAAACACTGTGTTGAAGCTTGACAAATCCACCAATGAAGAAACCTGTTGTATAGTAAATCATAAGAAGAAGAGAAAAAACAGTACACAAAATAATAGTAGTAAAGTTGACAGTAATACTGGTATGCAAAATTCTGCAGGAATAGAAGGTACATGTAATACCAACTTGTTGTATGAAGGAGAGGTTGTGCAAATTAAAAAAATGAAACTAGAGCTGCATAAAATACCTACTTCCACTGGTAACATGACTAAAAGTAAATCTCAGCAATTTTCTAATGAAGTACATTCTACCTGTAAAGTTAAAAATTCAAATGTTTGCCAGAAACAAATTATGATTAATGCCAAAGATGAAAAAATTGGTTGTGAAGCTGCTAGCAAAGATTCATCACTTGAACATGAAAATGATGATGTTGTTGTATTAGGGGTTACAAGAAAAAATCTTTTTTTTCAACCCATTGTACAACAAGATAAGTTAAAGCTATGTAGAAAATTGAGTATTTCACATCAACATCTACTTCGTTCTGCCAATGCTGTTATTTCAAATCAATGTTTAGGGTGTCCACTTGAACTGAAAACAATCATTGGTGATGGTAATTGCTTTTATCGTAGTATTTCCTATGCAATCTGTAAATTTGAAGATAATCATATGGACATAAGAGTTGCGGTAGTAGATTTTCTGACAACAAACTCTGATATTTTTGTTGGTTATTTGGGAAGAAATTTTTCTTCTGTTTTACAGTATGCAAAAAGCCAAAGAATAATGGAATATGGCATATGGGCATCAGAGATCGAGATATTAGTAACTGCAAATTTGCTGGAAACTGATATTTACATTTATGATGAAGAATTGAAATGTTGGCATATATTTTGTGGAAAAAAAGCCAAAATGGGAGAGGCTACAACAAACAGAGGCATATATTTAAACCATACAAGTGGAATACATTATGATGTTGTGTTATCTGTGCAAAGTAATGGTGTTATTGAGATTGTTGCTGATGCTGAAGATTTTCATAAAAGTTATGAAGATTTTGAGTATATTAATGAGGATGAAATTGACAAGAATTTTGAAGAGCCTCCCAGCAAAAAAACAAGAATGAATAGTGCTTCATACATTTTTGACCAAGAAGGTAATAAATCCTATAAGGATGCATCTATTGAATCTAGAAGAGTGTTCTCAAGATTTAACAATAAAACAAGGAAAACTGGTTACAAAAAAAAACTTAAAGAACAGAAAATTAAAATGAGGTTATCTAGGGTAAAACCAATCCTTAAAGAAAGTAAATACAAGACAGGTGAATTGTACAGGACAAAGCAAAACACTGTCAAAAAGACCAAATATAAGACAGATGACTTGTATCGTTCTAAAATATTATCTGTTGAAAAGATTAAATACAAGACAAATGAAGCGTATCAATCTCAAAAGAAATCTGCCCAAAAAATAAAATACAAGACAAATGAAGCGCATCAATGTAAAAAGAAATCTGCCCAAAAAATTAAATACAAGACAAATGAAGCGTATCAATCTCAAAAGAAATCTGCCCAAAAAATTAGATACAACACAGATGAAATGCATAGATCTCAGAAAATATTTGGCCAAAAAATGAAAATGAAATACAAGACAGATGAACTGTATCGATCTCAGACAAAAAATGCTCAAAGCAGAAAATACAAAACTAATGTTATATATCAATCAAAGAAGAAAAGAGCAATATTTATGAAGTATAACACTGATGTAAATTTTAGACTTAGTCATAATATGTATCATCGTATTAAGTATAAAAGCAATGCTTTGCATAGAAATTATATGCTACAAAAATCACGATTGCAGTATGGAAGAAAGAAAAAGTTGAGGTTTTACCAAGATTGCAAAGACAAATACCACAGGAATGTTTTGTTCAGAGCAAAAAAATTGTGTGCACTAAGACTGAAGTATGGTTTAGATAAAACTGATTGTGCAGCACTGCGGCAAAAACAAAAAATTAATTATCATAAGAAGAAAAGTATCTGTGATGTTATAAGTAAGTTCCATAAGTTTCATTGTAATGGACCAGAATTTGTTTGTTCAGTATGTTTAAAATTATTGTTTCGTACTCAAGTTTTGCAATGTCATAAATTGAAATATAAAATAAGTAAATGCATATCTGAAAAGTACCTTCATATTTGTACAAGTTCTTGTTCTAAAGACTGTATGATTAAACTGTGCCGAGGCAAACTATGGATTTGTTACACATGTCATCGAAAATTGAAACAAAATAAGGTGTCATCAGAAGCTTGGACTAATAATCTACAATTGAATGACATACCAGACACTTTACTGAAATTGAATAGCCTTGAATGTCATTTGATTTCACAAAATATTTCTTTCATGAAAATTGTTTGTTTACCAAAGGGAGGACAGTTTTCTGTAAAAGGTCCTGTTGTCAGTGTACCATCGAATATGTCAAAAGGAGTTAGTGTACTTCCTAGGCAACCTTGTGATGATCAATTAGTACGTGTGAAGCTTAAAAGAAAGCTGTCGTATAAAGGGTATTATGAATATCGTAATGTCAATACAAAAAATGTCATGGATGCTTTGCAGTATTTGAAGAAATATAATAAATGGTATCATACAATAGATATCGATGCTATGTGGACTATTGAACATACTGAAGAAAGCGACACTGTTATAAATGACGATAATTCTGAAACTGTAAAGAATGATGAATGTGGTAAAGAATTAGATATTGATAAAGAAGAAAAACTTTTCCTGAATAAAACAGCACAAATTGATACAAATAAAGAAGCCATTGATGAGGATAATGATAAGCTAAGAGGTTTACAACTTGACTCCTGTCTCCACAAAGAAACTATCCATGTTGCACATGATGATAATCATGAGAATAAAATGAAAGATAAATGTAATGTTGAATTAGATCATGAAAAACATGAAAAAAAGGCAACAGACGAAATGAAAACACAAATTGAATCAAATGAAGAAGAAGTCATTGATGATGATGATGATGATGATGATGATAAGTTACGAGGAATACCACTTGACTCTTGTTTCCAACCTGTGAATATTGGGCAACAATTACTGGATGAAGAATTTGCTGATATTTTATGCATTGCTCCATGTGAAGGATCAACTCCTTTACGCATTTTATTCAATCTATGGACTGAAGCACAAACATTTCCTACCCTTTTTCCACAAGGTCTTCATACATATCATGAAAAACGTGATCAGAAAATTTCACTAAAAAGGTACTTTCATAATCGATTAATGAATGTAGATAACAGATTTGCACAAAATACAGACTATATATTTTATGCACAATACATAAGTGAAATTCAAAATGTAATGTCTAGTATATCTATAGCTTTACGAACAGGTGGTCAAAAGACCAGTGACGATAATGAAGTGACAGCCTCTATGCTCAAAAATGATAAAGAAGTGAGTAAAATTTTGAAGTCTGACAGAGGTTATAGATTCCTATCATCTGTAAGAGGAACACCTCCATATTGGCAAAGAGTTCAAAAAGACTTATTAGCAATGATTCGTCAGCTGGGAATACCAACTTTTTTTGTTAGCTTTTCAAGCGCTGATTTAAGATGGCCAGAAGTAGTAAATACAATTTTAAAACAACAAGGTGATACTACAAGGACTGCGGAAATGATGGATTGGAATGAGAAATGTGCTGTATTAAGAAGTAATCCTGTCACAGCTGCTCGAATGTTTGACAAAAGATTTCATCTGTTTGTTACAAATGTTATTAAATCTAAGGCAAAACCAATAGGTAAAGTAGTAGACTCTTTTTATAGAGTGGAATTTCAATTACGTGGAAGTCCTCATATTCATGGGCTTGTGTGGATTGAAAATGCTCCTCAACTAGACACAGATAGTGATGAAAGAGTTAAAGAATTTGTTGATGAATACATTACATGCCATTTGCCAACAACAGAAGAGGATGAAGAATTGAAGGATATACTAGAACATGTGCAAACGCATAGCAAAAAACATTCTAAATCTTGTAAGAAGGGGCGCAAAGAATGTCGCTTTAATTTTCCTAGACCTCCATCACAAAGAACATTTGTGGTTAGACCCAAACCTGATAAAGACTCACTTGTTATGGCTAAAGCTAGGGATCTAGTATCATCAGTGAAAGACAAATTGAGGGATGCTACAAATGAATACAATAGTATAGAAGAATTGTTTGAAGAGCTCAATACATCACAGGAGGAATTTGAAAAGGCATATTGTATGGTTGCAGAAAGGGTATCTATTGTACATCGTCGAAATTTAAAATCTGTTTGGGTAAATCAATATAATAAACATGTATTGCGTGCTTGGAATGCTAATTGTGATATACAGTTTGTATGTGATGTATATGCTTGTGTTCAGTATATAGTGGCCTACATTTCTAAATCAGAACGTGAATTGGGCAAGGTTTTGCAAGCTGTTCATGATGAAATATCAACTGGTCATAACGATTCTAAAAAATGTATGAAGGAACTTGGACATGCTTTTATTACAAATAGAGAAGTTTCCGCTCAAGAAGCTGTGTATAGAGTGTGTGGTCTCAGTTTAAAGGAATTTTCACGAAAAGTAGAATTCATACCGGTGGGTGAAATTCCAACAAGATTAAGTTTACCATTGTCAGTCATTAAGTCAAAATCAGATGATGATGATAATATTTGGGCCAAGAACAAGGTAGACAGGTACAAGAATCGTCCTCATAATGAAGTGTTTGAATTTATGTGTTTAGCAACTTTCTGTTCTGAATACAGGGTTTTGTATGGTAAGCAAAGAAAACAACAGAAGAATATTCATAAATTGTTGAATGGACATGGTTTTGTGCAGAAAAGAACAAAGAAAAATGCTATCATTAGATATCCAAGATTTAACGTTGAGACAAATACTGAAAGGTTTTATCAAAGTATGCTTCAACTTTTTTTACCTTATAGAACAAATGATGAACTAAAGCCATCAGAGTTTAAGTGTTATCAACAGTTCTTTTTTCTTGGAAGTGTGCAACTCAATTCACGTGTTAAAAAGGTTCGGACGATAGTTGCCAGAAATAAAGCTTTCTATGAAAAAGATGCAGAATCATTTGATAAAGCAAAGGAATTTCTTGAGAATATGCCAGAAGATATTGATGCTTGGTCAACCTTGTGTCCAGAATCAGAGAAAAGTAGGCTTGAGGAAGAGAATGACAAAGACTCTTACCCTTTTCTAACTGCACCGATTTTCATCGGATGCATCCGGACGCATCCGATGAAAGTGCCAGTTAGAAAGCAACAGAGGAGAAAAAGGCGATTAAATAGCCGATGAAAAGAAGAGAAATAGGCGATTAAATTCTCCTGCTCTAGAGCGGGAGAAATTCTCATTCTATCGGTGTGATACCGATAAAACGTGCAGTTAGAAAACGTTCGGGAGAAAAGGGCGATTAAAAAAGCGATTAAAATGGTCAAAGGTCGCAGTATACGCGCGCTTTACCGTAACCAGCTGTGTTTGTTGACTTATGGTTAAACAAGCTGCATGCTAGCTAGATGGAGCGCGGGCTTAATAATTACGTAATAATTCTTCACTTCCGGCGAGGGCTCGCCACAGCGAGTGAATTTCACCGGCAGTTAGAAACCGACAGGGGGAAAACTGCGGTTTCACCTTTGTTTACATAAGGAATATTCAATCGGTATTTTCATCGGTGTGACTCCGATAGAGTGCAGTTAGAAAAGGGTATCTGTTACATATGAGAGTGATAGCGAGTTTGCGGTACCTGACTTATGTACGAAGGATAGTAGTGATTCACAACATAGGATTGAATTACGTGAACCTAAATTGTCACAGCAAGATAAAATGTCATTATTTAGATCCATGAACACTAAACAATGTGAAGTCTTTTACAAAGTGAGAGAATGGTGTATTAACAAGACATTAGACACTAATATTGACCCTTTTTTTGTGTTCCTTACTGGAGGAGCTGGTGTTGGAAAATCACATCTTGTACGATGTATATATACAGAAGCAACACGATTATTACAGAAAACTTCTGAAAACCCTGATTCCATTGTAGTTTTGAAAGTTGCACCAACTGGAGTTGCAGCCTTTAACATTCAAGGTCTAACAATCCATAGTGCTTTCTCACTCCCCCTTAGAATGCGTCTACCTTATGTGCCACTGACTGAAGAGAGACTTAGTTCCTTGCGAAACACCTTATCTCAAGTTCAAATTGTTATAATTGATGAAATTTCTATGGTTGATCAGAATATTTTTGGTTATATTCATGGACGTCTTCAACAAATAAAAGGAAAATCTAGTGATTTTGGTCATGTAAGTGTTATTGCTGTGGGAGACTTTTATCAATTGGCTCCAGTGGGAGGCATACCTTTGTATAATGAATCTGTTAATTCAAGTTTATGGCATGACAATTTCAAGATAATAGAACTAGACGAGATAATGCGTCAGAAAGATGATGCTGAGTTTGCAAATTTACTGAACAAATTGCGCATAAGAAAAAGAAATGAGGATGTAGATGAACATGATCTATCACTTTTAAGAAGTTGTGAGACTCATGAATATACAGATAATGTTTTACATATCTATCCTAAAAATAAAGATGTTGATGCACACAATATACACATGCTGTCTAAAAATTTCAAAGAAATCAAAGTTACTAAAGCAGTTGATTCTAACCCTAAATCTAATTCTATAAAGAAAAACAAAAAAGAAAAAGTAACATTACCTGAAAAATTATCCATTGCAGTTGGAGTGAGGGTTATCCTTACACGAAACATAGATACATCAGATGGTTTAAGTAATGGCCAAATTGGAACTGTAAAGGCATTCATTGAAGGGACTGAACCATTTACACTAAAGTATATATATGTGCAGTTTGATAATGATAAAGTTGGTGCAAAATTTAGAAAGACTAATAAGATATGTAAAGATTATGAAAATTCTGTCCGTATTGCAAAAGTAGAGGAGGTTCATGATAATTTTAAACGTTTGCAATTTCCATTAAAGTTAGCATATGCTTCAACAATTCACAAAGTTCAAGGTTTAAGTTTGGAAAAATGTTTATTTAATATGAAAGGTATCTTTTGTGCTGGCCAAGCTTATGTGGGAATAAGCCGTTTAACATCTTTAAAAGGACTGACTTTGAAAGAGTTTGATATTAAATACATATATTGTAATGAGAGTATTTCTGAGTCCATTGCAGAAATGCCTCACTTTTTGGAAACACAATGTACACCAATCTTATCTTATGAGCAGATGATAATATTACATAATGTTCAAGGTTTAAGATTACACTTTGAAGACCTTTGTAAACAGATTCAAAATATGAATGCAGACTTTATTTGCCTCACAGAAACCTGGCTGAAAGATGAGTATTTTCCTTTGGATGTAGAGTTATCAGATTACAAAAGTTACCATCAACCAAGACATATGGCTTATAATAATTCAAGTGAAATAACTACCAAACTTGGGGAACAATCACATGGTGGTGTGTCATGTTACGGCAAAATTATCAAATCATTCTCTAGATTACATTTAACAAATAACATTGAAAATATTGCTATTCACATAGTTTCAAAGTTTTCAGTCCTACTTGTTGTGATATATAGACCAGCCTCATACAAGATGTCTGTGTTTCTTATGCATTTGAAGAATTTGGTAGAAACAGCTCATAATCATAGTAAAAAAGTTATCATTATGGGAGATTTTAATGAAAATTATACACAAAGTTCTTGTTTAGTAAAGTTCTTCATTAGTTATGGATATAAGCAATTTGTAACCAATTCAACAACAGAAAGAGGAACTATAATAGACCATGTTTACATAAGAGGGTTTGATTTGCAAGATATTTGTATTGTACCAACTTACTATAGTTATCATGAATGTATTAAGATCCTAGTTTAGCATTACTGCATAATTGTCAACAAGGAAAGTAATACAAGCTTTATTTTTAGTGCTAAATTGTATGAGATAATATTGAGATAGCTATTGATGATTGATTTGATAATTAATTACCAAAATGCAGGTAAAATATTAATACACCAAATATACAAGTAATATACATATTTTAGTAAAGGGAACTAAGAAAATGTGAAAGTGCTAATTGAGGATACCCATGTTAACATTACATACATGTACAGTATATAATTTATTTTTTCACTAGCAATTTCATAAGATGGGAATTTACTAAATGTTAAATCACCTTGCTGATAATGAATATATAAAAATAGGTCTACCATTACTTGGTAAATTTTTCATAGCCTTTTTGAAAATGTGAATCGCACTTGCTTTTTTAAAATGATGTGTTCAAAACATAAGCCAGAAAATATATATATTGAAAAAAGGAGATCAGAGACTCTGGTCTTAGAGGAAGGGGAGGTGCCAGTTTCCCTTCCGGTATGAAGTAGGGGTTCATGAACAAGCCCTCGGATGGAAGGTAATTATCACATGTTTGGGTTGCATTCTTCAATAGGAAAACTGGTCTGCTTGTCTGTGCATTGAATTGTATACTAACTTGTCTTTTTCTTGGTTTGGTGTTATACCTGTATCTCTGGTGTTTACTTTCTGGCAAACGTTTATTGATAGTGTGTATAGCAATGCACAATGAGTAGCCTCCTGAAGTCGTGGACACCGATTCCTAAATTAAGGATCAAGATTATCGTTGACATTATATTTTAAACCTAGGAAAATTATTATTTTTCAACATAAGAATTGATTATCAAAATTATGCTAATGATATGTGGTTGCATTTGTAAATATGCATAATCCTGTCAATAAGCATGTTTGCAGGAACTTTGAGAATTTTCAATCTCTATTTCTTCCCCGTTATGCTAACTTTCAGATCATCTACAGGAGGGGAGCTCTGTGGTTCGCTGGCTTCTGACGTGAACAAAACCAAGCCACCAAACTCTTCAACATCTCAGGCAATGTGAACACCCCCTGTACCGTGGAGGAGTCCAAGTCTATCCCCCTCAAGTTCTTGATTGAGAAGCACGCTAGTGGTGTAGAGGGGGGTTGGGATGTCTACCCAGGGGGTTCATGTACTTCTATGATCCCTAAAGAGTGAGTATTAGAGAGATTAGTGTGGTCACTGACGGGTGGTTATTTCATCAACTCTGCTCTCAATTAACATAAGAAAAAGAGGATCATGGGGGACCAATGGGCACTGCTTAGGCATTGTTTTCTATATAGAGGGAGCAAGTAGCTACAAGTAGTACTGTGGGTAGTGTGGCCTTTTGCTTTTGGTTTTTGATTTGTCGTGGACACCGATTCCTAAATTGAGGATCAAGATTATCGTTGACATTATATTTTAAACCTAGGAAAATTATTATTTTTCAACATAAGAATTGATTATCAAAATTATGCTAATGATATGTGGTTGCATTTGTAAATATGCATAATCCTGTCAATAAGCATGTTTGCAGGAACTTTGAGAATTTTCAATCTCTATTTCTTCCCCGTTATGCTAACTTTCAGATCATCTACAGGAGGGGAGCTCTGTGGTTCGCTGGCTTCTGACGTGAACAAAACCAAGCTACCAAACTCTTCAACATCTCAGGCAATGTGAACACCCCCTGTACCGTGGAGGAGTCCAAGTCTATCCCCCTCAAGTTCTTGATTGAGAAGCACGCTGGTGGTGTAGAGGGGGGTTGGGATAACCTCTTAGCTGTCATCCCAGGGGGTTCATGTACTTCTATGATCCCTAAAGAGTGAGTATTAGAGAGATTAGTGTGGTCACTGACGGGTGGTTATTTCATCAACTCTGCTCTCAATTAACATAAGAAAAAGAGGATCATGGGGGACCAATGGGCACTGCTTAGGCATTGTTTTCTATATAGAGGGAGCAAGTAGCTACAAGTAGTACTGTGGGTAGTGTGGCCTCTTGCTTTCGGTTTTTGATGAGTCAATTCGTCCTTGTTTTCACGAAGTGACGGTAGTGAGGAAAATCGTAACGCAAAGTGAATGCAATTTTTTTTCACTACCGTCACTTCGTGAAAACAGCGACGAATTATATTATGAACTGGCAATGGATGCAGTATCACTGTTAACCTGCCTCTTATGCTAACTTTCAGATCTTCTGCAGGAGGGGAGCTCTGTAGTTCGCTGGCTTCTTGACGTGAACAAAACCAAGCCACCAAACTCTTCAACATCTCAGGCAATGTGAACACCCCCTGTACCGTGGAGGAGTCCAAGTCTACCCCCCTCAAGTTCTTGATTGAGAAGCACGCTGGTGGTGTAGAGGGGGGTTGGGATAACCTCTTAGCTGTCATCCCAGGGGGTTCATGTACTTCTATGATCCCTAAAGAGTGAGTATTAGAGAGATTAGTGTGGTCACTGACGGGTGGTTATTTCATCAACTCGGCTCTCAATTAACATAAGAAAAAGAGGATCATTGGGGACCAACGGGCACCGCTTAGGCATTGTTTTCTATATAGTGGGAGCAAGTAGCTACAAGTAGTACTGTGGGTAGTGTGGCCTTTTGCTTTTGGTTTTTGATTTGTCGTGGACACCGATTCCTAAATTGAGGATCAAGATTATCGTTGACATTATATTTTAAACCTAGGAAAATTATTATTTTTCAACATAAGAATTGATTATCAAAATTATGCTAATGATATGTGGTTGCATTTGTAAATATGCATAATCCTGTCAATAAGCATGTTTGCAGGAACTTTGAGAATTTTCAATCTCTATTTCTTCCCCGTTATGCTAACTTTCAGATCATCTACAGGAGGGGAGCTCTGTGGTTCGCTGGCTTCTGACGTGAACAAAACCAAGCCACCAAACTCTTCAACATCTCAGGCAATGTGAACACCCCCTGTACCGTGGAGGAGTCCAAGTCTATCCCCCTCAAGTTCTTGATTGAGAAGCACGCTGGTGGTGTAGAGGGGGGTTGGGATAACCTCTTAGCTGTCTACCCAGGGGGTTCATGTACTTCTATGATCCCTAAAGAGTGAGTATTAGAGAGATTAGTGTGGTCACTGACGGGTGGTTATTTCATCAACTCGGCTCTCAATTAACATAAGAAAAAGAGGATCATTGGGGACCAACGGGCACCGCTTAGGCATTGTTTTCTATATAGAGGGAGCAAGTAGCTACAAGTAGTACTGTGGGTAGTGTGGCCTTTTGCTCGGTTTTTGATTTGTCGTGGACACCGATTCCTAAATTGAGGATCAAGATTATCGTTGACATTATATTTTAAACCTAGGAAAATTATTATTTTTCAACATAAGAATTGATTATCAAAATTATGCTAATGATAATGATTGCATTTGTAAATATGCATAATCCTGTCAATAGGCATGTTTGCAGGAACTTTGAGAATTTTCAATCTCTATTTCTTCCCGTTATGCTAACTTTCAGATCATCTACAGGAGGGGAGCTCTGTGGTTCGCTGGCTTCTGACGTGAACAAAACCAAGCTACCAAACTCTTCAACATCTCAGGCAATGTGAACACCCCCTGTACCGTGGAGGAGTCCAAGTCTATCCCCCTCAAGTTCTTGATTGAGAAGCACGCTGGTGGTGTAGAGGGGGGTTGGGATAACCTCTTAGCTGTCATCCCAGGGGGTTCATGTACTTCTATGATCCCTAAAGAGTGAGTATTAGAGAGATTAGTGTGGTCACTGACGGGTGGTTATTTCATCAACTCTGCTCTCAATTAACATAAGAAAAAGAGGATCATGGGGGACCAATGGGCACCGCTTAGACATTGTTTTCTATATAGAGGGAGCAAGTAGCTACAAGTAGTACTGTGGGTAGTGTGGCCTTTTGCTTTCAGTTTTTGATTAGTCAATTATATTATGAACTGGCAATGGATGCAGTATCACTGGTAACCTGCCTGTTATGCTAACTTTCAGATCATCTGCAGGAGGGGAGCTCTGTAGTTCGCTGGCTTCTGACGTGAACAAAACCAAGCCACCAAACTCTTCAACATCTCAGGCAATGTGAACACCCCCTGTACCGTGGAGGAGTCCAAGTCTATCCCCCTCAAGTTCTTGATTGAGAAGCACGCTAGTGGTGTAGAGGGGGGTTGGGATGTCTACCCAGGGGGTTCATGTACTTCTATGATCCCTAAAGAGTGAGTATTAGAGAGATTAGTGTGGTCACTGACGGGTGGTTATTTCATCAACTCTGCTCTCAATTAACATAAGAAAAAGAGGATCATGGGGGACCAATGGGCACTGCTTAGGCATTGTTTTCTATATAGAGGGAGCAAGTAGCTACAAGTAGTACTGTGGGTAGTGTGGCCTTTTGCTTTTGGTTTTTGATTTGTCGTGGACACCGATTCCTAAATTGAGGATCAAGATTATCGTTGACATTATATTTTAAACCTAGGAAAATTATTATTTTTCAACATAAGAATTGATTATCAAAATTATGCTAATGATATGTGGTTGCATTTGTAAATATGCATAATCCTGTCAATAAGCATGTTTGCAGGAACTTTGAGAATTTTCAATCTCTATTTCTTCCCCGTTATGCTAACTTTCAGATCATCTACAGGAGGGGAGCTCTGTGGTTCGCTGGCTTCTGACGTGAACAAAACCAAGCTACCAAACTCTTCAACATCTCAGGCAATGTGAACACCCCCTGTACCGTGGAGGAGTCCAAGTCTATCCCCCTCAAGTTCTTGATTGAGAAGCACGCTGGTGGTGTAGAGGGGGGTTGGGATAACCTCTTAGCTGTCATCCCAGGGGGTTCATGTACTTCTATGATCCCTAAAGAGTGAGTATTAGAGAGATTAGTGTGGTCACTGACGGGTGGTTATTTCATCAACTCTGCTCTCAATTAACATAAGAAAAAGAGGATCATGGGGGACCAATGGGCACTGCTTAGGCATTGTTTTCTATATAGAGGGAGCAAGTAGCTACAAGTAGTACTGTGGGTAGTGTGGCCTCTTGCTTTCGGTTTTTGATGAGTCAATTATATTATGAACTGGCAATGGATGCAGTATCACTGTTAACCTGCCTCTTATGCTAACTTTCAGATCTTCTGCAGGAGGGGAGCTCTGTAGTTCGCTGGCTTCTTGACGTGAACAAAACCAAGCCACCAAACTCTTCAACATCTCAGGCAATGTGAACACCCCCTGTACCGTGGAGGAGTCCAAGTCTACCCCCCTCAAGTTCTTGATTGAGAAGCACGCTGGTGGTGTAGAGGGGGGTTGGGATAACCTCTTAGCTGTCATCCCAGGGGGTTCATGTACTTCTATGATCCCTAAAGAGTGAGTATTAGAGAGATTAGTGTGGTCACTGACGGGTGGTTATTTCATCAACTCGGCTCTCAATTAACATAAGAAAAAGAGGATCATTGGGGACCAACGGGCACCGCTTAGGCATTGTTTTCTATATAGTGGGAGCAAGTAGCTACAAGTAGTACTGTGGGTAGTGTGGCCTTTTGCTTTTGGTTTTTGATTTGTCGTGGACACCGATTCCTAAATTGAGGATCAAGATTATCGTTGACATTATATTTTAAACCTAGGAAAATTATTATTTTTCAACATAAGAATTGATTATCAAAATTATGCTAATGATATGTGGTTGCATTTGTAAATATGCATAATCCTGTCAATAAGCATGTTTGCAGGAACTTTGAGAATTTTCAATCTCTATTTCTTCCCCGTTATGCTAACTTTCAGATCATCTACAGGAGGGGAGCTCTGTGGTTCGCTGGCTTCTGACGTGAACAAAACCAAGCCACCAAACTCTTCAACATCTCAGGCAATGTGAACACCCCCTGTACCGTGGAGGAGTCCAAGTCTATCCCCCTCAAGTTCTTGATTGAGAAGCACGCTGGTGGTGTAGAGGGGGGTTGGGATAACCTCTTAGCTGTCTACCCAGGGGGTTCATGTACTTCTATGATCCCTAAAGAGTGAGTATTAGAGAGATTAGTGTGGTCACTGACGGGTGGTTATTTCATCAACTCGGCTCTCAATTAACATAAGAAAAAGAGGATCATTGGGGACCAACGGGCACCGCTTAGGCATTGTTTTCTATATAGAGGGAGCAAGTAGCTACAAGTAGTACTGTGGGTAGTGTGGCCTTTTGCTCGGTTTTTGATTTGTCGTGGACACCGATTCCTAAATTGAGGATCAAGATTATCGTTGACATTATATTTTAAACCTAGGAAAATTATTATTTTTCAACATAAGAATTGATTATCAAAATTATGCTAATGATAATGATTGCATTTGTAAATATGCATAATCCTGTCAATAGGCATGTTTGCAGGAACTTTGAGAATTTTCAATCTCTATTTCTTCCCGTTATGCTAACTTTCAGATCATCTACAGGAGGGGAGCTCTGTGGTTCGCTGGCTTCTGACGTGAACAAAACCAAGCTACCAAACTCTTCAACATCTCAGGCAATGTGAACACCCCCTGTACCGTGGAGGAGTCCAAGTCTATCCCCCTCAAGTTCTTGATTGAGAAGCACGCTGGTGGTGTAGAGGGGGGTTGGGATAACCTCTTAGCTGTCATCCCAGGGGGTTCATGTACTTCTATGATCCCTAAAGAGTGAGTATTAGAGAGATTAGTGTGGTCACTGACGGGTGGTTATTTCATCAACTCTGCTCTCAATTAACATAAGAAAAAGAGGATCATGGGGGACCAATGGGCACCGCTTAGACATTGTTTTCTATATAGAGGGAGCAAGTAGCTACAAGTAGTACTGTGGGTAGTGTGGCCTTTTGCTTTCAGTTTTTGATTAGTCAATTATATTATGAACTGGCAATGGATGCAGTATCACTGGTAACCTGCCTGTTATGCTAACTTTCAGATCATCTGCAGGAGGGGAGCTCTGTAGTTCGCTGGCTTCTGACGAGAACAAAACCAAGCCATCAAACTCTTCAACATCTCAGGCAATGTGAACACCCCCTTTACCGTGGAGGAGTCCAAGTCTATCCCCCTCAAGTTCTTGATTGAGAAGCATGCTGGTGGTGTAGAGGGGGGTTGGGATAACCTCTTAGCTGTCATCCCAGGGGGTTCATCTATTTCTATGATCCCTAAAGAGTGAGTATTAAAGGGATTAGTGAGGTCGCTGACGGGTGGTTATTTCATCAACTCGGCTCTCAATTAACATAAGAAAAAGAGGATCATTGGGGACCAACGGGCACCGCTTTGGCATTGTTTTCTATATAGAGGGAGCAACTAGCTACAAGTAGTACTGTGGGTAGTGTGGCCTCTTGCTTTCGGTTTTTGATGAGTTAATTATATTATGAACTGGCAATGGATGCAGTATCACAGGTAACCTGCCTGTTATTTGATTAGAAAAAATAATTCAATATAAAATCACAAGTACACATGTTGTACATATTATGCAATAAATTTAACTTTGATGGGGATGTTGTGTAAGTTTAAGATCAAGAGAGCAAGTGACTTTACTGACTCCTTGTGAAATTTGTAAAGGTTTTGTTTATGCAAAATTTGCTAGTTTTACAGTATTACTTCTCTCCAAAAAGAGGAATACTCAAAACGTGTAATCAAGATGAACTATACTATGTGATGTTATGGTGTTATATGTCAACAAATGACCAAGAAGGTTGTAGAGAGAGGAGGGGGGAGGGGGTTGTAAAACTGTAATACTGATGAAATTTAATGAAAAGTTTTGTTTTTGTTTTCATTTTTAATAGTAAGGTTATAGGTGTAAGAACAGTTAGAAACATTGTTATGATATACTATAACAGTAGCAATTCACAACTTTATGGTTCTCATTTCATTCCTACGAATTAACTCGTTGTCATCTCACAGTGTATTATTATGATATAATAATAATGTCAACACTTATAATATGCGCCATTATCTATCATGGTGCAGTGAAAGGAAAATAGAAAATAAAGAAGAATATGAGATAAATTGTATTTCAATTATTTTGCTGTTCCTCAAAACAACTTTTTATTGCAAATTGATTTTACTTTTAGATCATACACGTACATGGTTGTAGAAAATGAAAGCAAAAATGAAATGCAAAAAATAATGAAGTGGAAATTCATAGCACACACCTTTTTTTCTTTTCTTCTATTGCAGGTACCTCATTTTACATCTTTGGTAGATGGATGGCTCTTTGCACTTTGACCAATGAGCTTATCTACATTTCATCTATCAAGCACCGATGATTTGATATTATCTCCAGCAATGCAATAATTGAATAAACCAACCTCACACAACTGATAATGGCACTGTGACTAATTTATTTGTATGGATTCTTTTCTATAATACTTGTTATGAGTAAATTAAAATTGCATGATTTAAAAACCACTAAAATGTATACAATATTTATGAGAAAAACATCTATAAAAGAATAGAAGTGGTAGAATGGCATGGAAATGAGAGAAACATCTATGAAAGAAAGATGTGAATATGAAAAAGAAAGAATACATAAATAGAATTACATTGAAAAGAAGATAGATGAATGACAGGGAAAATAACAAGAGTAAATGAGAGATAGAAGTGTGTGTGTGGAGGGGGGAGGGGTGACAACGGCAATTTAAACGGGATAACCTTGCTATCCATAAGGATCATTATTCATAAATGTCTTTATTCATAATGCACTTCTACCATATACTAGCAAACTGCTATTCATATTGCAAAAACAGGTTGCTATTTATAATATACATATACCACTATCCACAAGGGTCACTATAAGGGAAAGGGACATAATGAATATTCATAGTTTGGATAAAGGACCAATTTTCATAAGGGTCACTCATCACTATTCATAATTTGACTAAGGGGTATTCATAATATACTGACCCCTTTGCTAAATTATGAGCATCAATTAACGCCCTCATTTTTTTATTTATATGAAAGCGCACCTGTGTTCTTTTATGAATAACGACCCCTTTACTCATTTAGCAATAGCGACCTATTGAAAAATAAGTCCTTTTTTAAATTATGAAAGCAACCTCAATAGTATTGTGAATAGCGACCCTTTTCTCATATAATTGTGACCCCTTATTTCTAATATGAATTATTTATTTGTGATAAAGACCCTTATAAATAGTGATCCCATATTTTAGTTGGGAACAGTGAACCTTATGAATAGAGAGCTTTATGTGTAATGATCCTTCTGAATAGCCAGCGGACCCTCATTTTTGAGGGAAATTTGGATTATTTGAGTAGCCTCGTTGATAGGAACTTTAAATCTTTAATTCTTATTATACAACCAGGGGTAATTCTTTTGTAGACTATAAAACATAAAGATAAGAAAAGGATGAAAAAAAGAATTAACAAAATAAGTAAGACAGAAATAAAAATAGAAAAGGATGAAACAAAAAAATTAAGGTGAAAAAGAAGGAAAAAGATATATTAACAAAAGGACATGTACAAAGAGGAGACGATAGAGGGATACAAACTATGGCTGCTGACAGGTACAAAAAAGATAGAATTATGAAAACAGGAAAATGAAGAAAGATCGAAGAAAGCTAGGTGTTAGAATATAATGACAACAACAAAAAAACATCCTGAAGATAAACATAGAGAAATATATAGAAAGAGAACATAAAAAGATAGAAAGCCAAAATCACAAGGATGAAATTAAGCAAAAAATAATATGACGAAATATAATAATAGGAAATGATATGATAAGGAAACATACTGATAAAGAAATAATAAAAGAAACAATGTAAATTGATCGATTAAACCAGACAATACCATTATAATGGTAGTAAGAGAAAACAAAACTTGAAACACTAAAAAGATTGAAGAATGACATGAAGAAAGATAGCTAGAGAACACTCTTATTGGAAAATGAATGGGAGCTGTGAGTGATATTTGTTACATGTATGTAATTATATTGATACGCGACAACACGCATCTCCATACACAATGGTCAACTACCTGCAACGGCCCGAAACGGACAAATAGCGCCTGTATGGACGGGTTGCATCAGTAATTCCGGAGAAAGAAGATTACAGTGACCTTGATGGGATGCTAGCGACTACGCCAACGAAGTTTGAAAGAAATTGGGATAGTGGAAAGCACCTAGAAAGGGCTCGCAAGCACTGCGTGCAAAACCACTCTCTTTTTTTCTATGATAATCCTATCGAAACACGTGATGTAAAATAGATTTATAGGACAAAATGGCGTCTTAATTGGCCCCCTTGACCATTTTCAAAAATCCGGCCACGAGGTGCCCTGCGTATTGGAACTCGGCATGTCACTGCAAATTTTCAAGGAAAAAAAAGGACGTTTAAGGGGCGAAAAGTAGTCTGAAAAATGACGTCATAGCCGATACGTGTTAGATTCGGGCGGAAACTCGGCGGAATTCGTATAGTGACCTTTGTTCAAATGCGATTTACTCACAATTTTCTGTGTGAACATATACTATACTTGGTATCATTCGAAAGGGCACTTCATTGCGGTCAGTTTGACACCACTGTTATCTGCGTGCAATGTATTGCACGCATTAAACGCGCTATTACGTAATGCATAGTAAATTCATCATTTTTGGCGATAACTTTGCGCTGACGTTATTAAAATTTACCAAACTTGGCAGACAGTTGTCACGTATATGGATACATGTGTCTGCCAAGTTTCATTGATATAGGTATAAAGATCGCTATATTAGAGCAAGTTTAAGTTATTTTGGAATTTTCTTGAAAATGGCGAAATTGGAGGGCATTTTTCTCAAAGACGGTCAGTGTTAGGGTATATAATTTTGTATATGACTGAAAAGGGCATATGTTCAAGTATCTAAATCCAAAAAAGGGTACGGGTCTGCCAAGCCATAATGGAGATACGGCCACAGAAAGAAAGCTAATTCCCAGAACTTTAGAGGGCGCTATTTATGTTTTGCATAGCCATTGGAGCGTAAAATTTGGCATGGCTATGTGCAATTATGAAATAAAGATACTGCGAGAAGATGAGACGGAACGGAATTGGTTAAAGAAAGTTATTGCAATTTTTAGATTTGTAGGGGTCCATTTTTCAAGAATTTGAGAGATTGTTGACGGAGTCGGTTTCAGATTTGAATTTTGAGTATGAAGATGGCATTTTGAAGGTCAGGTTATACGTCGCAGATTAAAGAACATCTCTTAGACTATCTAGAGAAATTTGTTAGAAGTTTGTAGGATCAAGGATAGTAGAGATAGGAAGGAAGATAGAAAGGCCTTAAAATGGACCAGAAACGGACAAAATGGCGCCTGGACGTTTACGCATGAGTGATTTTAGAAAACGAAAAAGTAGGTGACCTAGATTGGATATCAGAGATAACGCCTACGAAGTTTGAAAGGAATCGAGCAAGAGGAAAGGACCTGGATAGGAATAACAAGCACTACGTGCAAAGCGAATGTGATTCCGGACGACAAGAAGAAGTAAGCATATTACTAGAAATGCAATCGTGTCACAACGATGTGCGTGCAATGACGCCGTGTTTCTACATGTCAAACGAAAGAGCTTCTCTCGGACTATCCAGAGCAATTTGCACGAAGTCTGTAGCTTCTGTGATATTGGAGATAGGTAGGGCGAAAGAAAGGCATCAACAGTGACCTTGATGGGATGGTACTATGCCTACGAAGTTTGAAAGAAATTGGGATAGGGGAAAGAACCTAGAAAGGGCTCGCAAGCACTGCGTGCACAAACCAATGGGATTTGGTGCATGTTTGACATTGCAATCAAGTTCGTTGTGGGGGCCAAAAGCGTGAACCCGATATGCCCCATAGACAATGCGTGTAATAAATGGGCGGAAAACGTGCAGGATCTGTATTATGGCCGGAGTTAAATTGTTTTTTCTCTCTCTCTTTACGTCTCTTTATTGGCCGTATTTGGTATCATTAGAAAGAGAATTTCATGGTTGTTATTGTAAACCACTCTCTTTTTTTCTATGATAATCCTATCGAAACACGTGATGTAAAATAGATGTATAGGACAAAATGGCGTCTTAAATGGCCCCCTTGACCAATTTCAAAAATCCGGCCAAGAGGTGCCCTGCGTATTGGAACTCGCCATGTCACTACAAATTTTCAAGGAAAAAAAAGGACGTTTAAGGGGCGAAAAGCAGTCTGAAAAAATGACGTCATAGCCGAAACGTGTTAGGTTCGGGCGGAAACTCGGCGGAATTCGTGTAGTGATCTTTGTTCAAATGCGATTTACTCACAATTTTCTGTGTGAACATATATAATACTTGGTATCATCCGAAAGGGCTCTTCATTGCGGTCAGTTTGACACCATTGTTAACTGCGCTCAATGTATTGCGCGCATTGAACGCGCTATTACGTAATCCATAGTAAATTCATCATTTTGGGCGATAACTTTGCGCTGACATATTCGAATTTTACCAAACTTGGTAAACAGTTGTCACGTATATGGATACATATGTCTGCAAAGTTTCATTGATGTAGGTATAACGATCGCCATTTTAGAGCAAGTTGAAGTTATTTCTCAATTTTCTTGAAAATGGCGAATTTGGAGGGCAATTTTCTCAAATTTGGTCAGTGATAGGGTATATAATTTTGTATATGGCTGGAAAGGGCATATCTTCAAGTATGTAAATCCAAAAAAGGGTACGGGTTTGCCAAGCCATTATGGAGATACGGCCACAGAGAGAAAGCCAATTCCCAGAACTTTAGAGGGCGCTATTTATGTTATGCAAAGCCATTGGAGCGTGAAATTTAGCATGGCTATGTGCAATTATGAGATAAAGATACTGTAAGATTTAAATACAAAACGGAATTTATATGAGAAAGTTATGGCAGTTTTAGATTATTTAGGGGTCCATTTTTCAAGAACTTGAGAGATTTTTGACGGAGTCGGTTTTAGATTTGAATTTCGAGTATGAAGATGGCATTTTGAAGGTCAAGTCATGTGTCGCAGATGAAAGAACATCTCTCAGACTATCTAGAGGAATTTGTTAGAAGTTTGTAGGATCTGTGATAGTGGAGATAGGAAGGAAGAAAGAAAGGCCTTAAAATGGACCAGAAACGGACAAAATGGCGCCTGGACGGTCATGCATGAGTGATTTCGAAAATCGAAAAAGTAGGTGACCTTGATGAGATGCTATAGATGATGCCTACGAAATTTGAAAGGAAAAGGACATGAGGAAAGCACCTAACTAGGAATAACAAGCATCATGTGCAAAACGAATGCGATTTTCTGACGAGGAATATAAGGAGGAAACTAGAAATGCAATCGTGTCAGAACGATGTGCGTGCAATGACGCCGTGTTTCTACGTGTCAAACGAAAGAGCTTCTCTCGGACTATCCAGAGCAATTTGCACGAAGTCTGTAGCTTCTGTGATATTGGAGATAGGTAGGGCGAAAGAAAGGCATCAACAGTGACCTTGATGGGATGGTACTATGCCTACGAAGTTTGAAAGAAATTGGGATAGGGGAAAGAACCTAGAAAGGGCTCGCAAGCACTGCGTGCACAAACCAATGGGATTTGGTGCATGTTTGACATTGCAATCAAGTTCGTTCTGGGGGCCAAAAGCGTGAACCCGATATGCCCCATAGACAATGCGTGTAATGAATGGGCGGAAAACGTGCAGGATCTGTATTATGGCCGGAGTTAAATTGTTTTTCTCTCTCTCTTTACGTCTCTTTATGGGCCGTGTTTGGTATCATTAGAAAGAGAATTTCATGGTTGTTATTGTAAACCACTCTCTTTTTTTCTATGATAATCCTATCGAAACACGTGATGTAAAATAGATGTATAGGACAAAATGGCGTCTTAAATGGCCCCCTTGACCAATTTCAAAAATCCGGCCAAGAGGTGCCCTGCGTATTGGAACTCGGCATGTCACTGCAAATTTTCAAGAAAAAAAAAGGACGTTTAAGGGGCGAAAAGCAGTCTGAAAAAATGACGTCATAGCTGAAACGTGTTAGGTTCGGGCGGAAACTCGGCGGAATTCGTGTAGTGATCTTTGTTCAAATGCGATTTACTCACAATTTTCTGTGTGAACATATATAATACTTGGTATCATCCGAAAGAGCACTTCGTTGCGGTCAGTTTGACACCATTGTTATCTTCACGCAATGTATTGCGCGCATTGAACGCGCTATTACGTAATCCATAGTAAATTCATCATTTTGGGCGATAACTTTGCGCTGACACGTTCGAATTTTACCAAACTTGGCAGACAGTTGTCACGTATATGGATACATATGTCTGCCTAATTTCATTGACGTTGGTACAAAGATCGCCATTTTAGAGCAAGTTGAAGTTATTTTGGAATTTTCTTGAAAATGGCGAATTTGGAGGGCATTTTTCTCAAAGTCGGTCAGTGTTAGGGTATATAATTTTGTATATGGCTGGAAAGGGCATATCCTCAAGTATCTAAATCCAAAAAAGGGTACGGATCTGCCAAGCCATAATGGAGATACGGCCACAGAAAGAAAGCCAATTCCCAGAACTTTAGAGGGCGCTATTTATGTAGTGCAAAGCCATTGGAGCGTGAAATTTGGCATGGCTATGTGCAATTATGAGATAAGGATAGTGTGGGATTTAAATACAAAACGGAATTTATATGACAAAGTTATGGCAGTTTTAGATTATTTAGGGGTCCATTTTTCAAGAATTTGAGAGATTTTTGACGGAGTCGGTTTCAGATTTGAATTTTGAGTATGAAGATGGCATTTTGAAGGGCAGGTTATACGTCGCAGATGAAAGAACATCTCTTAGACTATCTAGAGGAATTTGTTAAAAGTTTGTAGGATCTAGGATAGTGGAGATAGGAAGGAAGATAGAAAGGCCTTAAAATGGACCAGAAACGGACAAAATGGCGCCTGGACGTTTACGCATGAGTGATTTCAGAAAACGAAAAAGTAGGTGACCTAGATTGGATATCACAGATTACGCCTACGAAGTTTGAAAGGAATCGAGCAAGAGAAAAGGACCTGGATAGGAATAACAAGCACTACGTGCAAAGCGAATGGGATTCCGGACGACAAGAAGAAGAAGAAGAACCAAGAATATTAATAAGAAGAATGTGAACGAAAACAAGGCAATGACGAAGGTTCGTCATTGCAAATATTAATGGGGCAGAATGTGAACGAAAACAAGGCAATGACGAAGGTTCGTCATTGCAAATAATGTGAACGAAAACAAGGCAATGACGAAGGGTCGTCATTGCAAAAATGACGTCATAGCCGAAAAGTGTTATAATAGGGCGGAAACTCGGCGGAATTAGTATAGTGACCCTTGTTCAAATGCGATTTACTCACAACTTTCTGCGTGAACATATACCATACTTGGGATCATTCGAAAGGGCCCTTCAGTGCGGTCAGTTTGAAACCGTTTTCATCTGCGCAAAACGTACTGCACGCATCAAACGCGCTATTAGGTAAAGCATAGTAAATTCATCATTTTTGGCGATAACTTGGCGAAGAGGGCGTTACAATTTACTAAACTTAGCAGACAGTTGTCAAGTATATGGATACATGTGTCTGCCAAGTTTCATTGATGTAGGTATAAAGATCGCCGGTTTAGAGCAAGTTGAAGTTATTTCTCAATTTTCTTGAAAATGGCGAATTTGGAGGGCAATTTTCTCAAATTTGGTCAGTGATAGGGTATATAATTTTGTGTATGGCTGGAAAGGGCATATCTTCAAGTATCTAAATCCCAAAAAAGGTACGGGTTTGCCAAGCCATTATGGAGATACGGCCACAGAGAGAAAGCCAATTACCAGGACTTTAGAGGGCGCTATTTATGTTTTGCAGAGCCATTGGAGCGTGAAATTTGGCATGGCTATGCGCAATTATGAGATAAAGATACTGTGAGACGTAAATACAAAACGAAATTTATATGAGAAAGTTATGGCAGTTTTAGATTATTTAGGGGTCAATTTTTCAAGAATTTGAGAGATTGTTGACGGAGTCGGTTTCAGATTTGAATCTTGAGTACGAAGATGGCATTTTAAAGGGCAGGTTATACGTCGCAGATGAAAGAACATCTCTTAGACTATCTAAAGGAATTTGTTAGAAGTTTGTAGGATCTAGGATAGTGGAGGTAGGAAGGAAGAAAGAAAGGCCTTAAAATGGACCAGAAACGGACAAAATGGCGCCTGGACGGTTATGCATGAGTGATTTTGAGGATCGAAGAATGTAGTGACCTAGATGAGATGTTAGAGACTATGCCTATGAAATTTGAAAGGAAAAGGACATGAGGAAAGTACCTAACTAGGAATAACAAGCACTACGTGCAAAACGAATGCGATTTCCTGACGATAAGGAAGAAAACGAAAACAAGGAGGAGAATATTAATGCAGAATGGGGCAGAATGTGAACGAAAACAAGGCAATGACGAAGGTCGTCATTGCAACTAGAAATGCAATCGTGTCACAACGATGTGCGTGCAATGACGCCATGTTTCTACGTGTCAAACGAAAGAGCTTCTCTCGCCCTATCCAGAGCAATTTGTACGAAGTCTGTAGCTTCTGTGATATTGGAGATAGGTAGGGCGAAAGAAAGGCATCAACAGTGACCTTGATGGGATGGTACTATGCCTACGAAGTTTGAAAGAAATTGGGATAGGGGAAAGAACCTAGAAAGGGCTCGCAAGCACTGCGTGCACAAACCAATGGGATTTGGTGCATGTTTGACATTGCAATCAAGTTCGTTCTGGGGGCCAAAAGCGTGAACCCGATATGCCCCATAGACAATACGTGTAATGAATGGGCGGAAAACGTGCAGGATCTGTATTATGGCCGGAGTTAAATTGTTTTTTCTCTCTCTCTTTACGTCTCTTTATGGGCCGTATTTGGTATCATTAGAAAGAGAATTTCATGGTTGTTATTGTAAACCACTCTCTTTTTTTCTATGATAATCCTATCGAAACACGTGATGTAAAATAGATGTATAGGACAAAATGGCGTCTTAAATGGCCCCCTTGACCAATTTCAAAAATCCGGCCAAGAGGTGCCCTGCGTATTGGAACTCGCCATGTCACTGCAAATTTTCAAGGAAAAAAAAGGACGTTTAAGGGGCGAAAAGCAGTCTGAAAAAATGACGTCATAGCCGAAACGTGTTAGGTTCGGGCGGAAACTCGGCGGAATTCGTGTAGTGATCTTTGTTCAAATGCGATTTACTCACAATTTTCTGTGTGAACATATATAATACTTGGTATCATCCGAAAGGGCACTTCATTGCGGTCAGTTTGACACCATTGTTAACTGCGCGCAATGTATTGCGCGCATTGAACGCGCTATTACGTAATCCATAGTAAATTCATCATTTTTGGCGATAACTTTGCGCTGACATATTCGAATTTTACCAAACTTGGTAAACAGTTGTCACGTATATGGATACATATGTCTGCTAAGTTTCATTGATGTAGGTATTACGATCGCGATTTTAGAGCAAGTTGAAGTTATTTTGGAATTTTCTCAAAAATGGCGAATTTGGAGGGCATTTTTCTCAAAGTCGGTCAGTGTAAGGGTATATAATTTTGTATATGGCTGGAAAGGGCATATCTTCAAGTATCTAAATCCAAAAAAAGGTACGGGTTTGCCAAGCCATTATGGAGATACGGCCACAGAAAGAAAGCCAATTCCCAGAACTTTAGAGGGCGCTATTTATGTTTTGCATAGCCATTGGAGCATGAAATTTGGCATGGCTATGTGCAATTATGAGATAAGGATAATGTGAGATTTAAACACAAAACGAAATTTATATGAGAAAGTTATGGCAGTTTTAGATTTTTTAGGGGTTCATTTTTCAAGATTTTGAGAGATTTTTGACGGAGTTAGTTTCAGATTTAAATTTTGAGTACGAAGATGGCATTTTGAAGGTCAAGTCATACGTCGCAGATGAAAGAACATCTCTCAGACTATCTAGAGGAATTTGTTAGAAGTTTGTAGGATCTAGGATAGTGGAGATAGGAAGGAAGATATAAAAGCCTTAAAATGGACCAGAAACGGACAAAATGGCGCCTGGACGGTCATGCATGAGTGATTTCGAAAATCGAAAAAGTAGGTGACCTTGATGAGATGCTAGAGATGATGCCTACGAAATTTGAAAGGAAAAGGACTTGAGGAAAGGACCTGGATAGGAATAACAAGCACTACGTGCAAAGCGAATGGGATTCCGGACGACAAGAAGAAGAAGACTAGAAATGCAATCGTGTCACAACGATGTGCGTGCAATGACGCCATGTTTCTACGTGTCAAACGAAAGAGCTTCTCTCGGACTATCCAGAGCAATTTGTTCGAAGTCTGTAGCTTCTGTGATATTGGAGATAGGTAGGGCGAAAGAAAGGCCTCAAGAGTGACCTTGATGGCATGGTAATGACTACGCCTACGAAGTTTGTAAGAAATTGGGATAGGGGAAAGAACCTAGAAAGAGTTACTAAACACTGCGTGCAAAAACCAAGGGGATTTGGTGCATGTTCGTCATTGCAATAAACATCGTTCTGGGGGCCAAAAGCGTGAACCCGATATGCCCCATAGACAATGCGTGTAATGAATGGGCGGAAAACGTACAGGATCTGTATTATGACCGGAGTTAAATTGTTTTTTCTCTCTCTCTTTATGTCTCTTTATAGGCCGTATTTGGTATCATTAGAAAGAGAATTTCATGGTTGTTATTGTAAACTACTCTCTTTTTATCTATGATAATCCTATCGAAACACGTGATGTAAAATAGATTTATAGAACAAAATGGCGTCTTGAATGGCCCCCTTGACCAATTTCGAAAATCCGGCCAAGAGGTGCCCTGCGTATTGGAACTCGGCATGCCACTGCAAATTTTCAAGGAAAAAAAAGGACATTTAGGGGGCGAAAAGCAGTCTGAAAAAATGACGTCATAGCCGATACGTGTTAGATTCGGGCGGAATTCGTGTAGTGACCTTTGTTAAAATGCGATTTACTCACAATTTTCTGTGTGAACATATACTGTACTTGGTATCATGCGAAAGGGCACTTCATTGCGGTCAGTTTGACACTATTGTTATCTCCGCCAAATGTATTGCACGCATTTAACGCGCTATAACGTAATGCATAGTAAATTCATCATTTTTGGCGATAACTTTGCGACGAGGGCATTACAACTTATTAAACTTGACAGACAGTTGTCACGTATATGGATACATATGTGTGCCAAGTTTCATTGATGTAGGTATAACGATCGCTAATTTAGAGCAAGTTGAAGTTATTTCTCAATTTTCTTGAAAATGGCGAATTTGGAGGGCATTTTTCGCAAAGTCGGTCAGTGTTAGGGTATATAATTTTGTATATGGCTGGAAAGGGCATATCTTCAAGTATCTAAATCCACAAAAGGGTACGGATTTGCCAAGCCATAATGGAGATACGGCCACAGAAAGAAAGCCAATTACCAGAACTTTAGAGGGCGCTATTTATGTTTTGTATAGCCATTGGAGCGTGAAATTTGGCATGGCT
The DNA here is from genome assembly GCF_000002235.5 of Strongylocentrotus purpuratus. Lineage (NCBI taxonomy): Eukaryota > Metazoa > Echinodermata > Echinoidea > Camarodonta > Strongylocentrotidae > Strongylocentrotus > Strongylocentrotus purpuratus. The sequence goes on along the minus strand of NW_022145605.1, from coordinate 102,983 downwards.
ATGTGCAATTATGAGATAAAGATACTGTGAGATTTAAATACAAAACAGAATTCATATGAGAAAGTTATGGCAGTTTTAGATTATTTAGGGGTCAATTTTTCAAGAACTTGAGAGATTTTTGACGGAGTCGGTTTCAGATTTCAATTTTGAGTACGAAGATGGCATTTTGAAGGTCAGGTTATACGTCGCAGATAAAAGAACATCTCTTAGACTATCTAGAGGAATTTGTTAAAAGTTTGTAGGATCTAGGATAGTGGAGATGGGAAGGAAGAAAGAAAGGCCTTAAAATGGACCAGAAACGGACAAAATGGCGCCTGGACGGTTATGCATGAGTGATTTTGAAAATCGAAGAAAATAGTGACCTGGATGAGATGCTAGAGATGATGCCTACGAAATTTGAAAGGAAATGGACATGGGGAAAGCACCTAACTAGGAATAACAAGCACTACGTGCAAAACGAATGCGATTTCCTGACGATACTAAGAAGAATACTAGAAATGCAATCGTGTCGGAACGATGTGCGTGCAATGACGCCGTGTTTCTACGTGTCAAACGAAAGAGCTTCTCTCGGACTATCCAGAGCAATTTGCACGAAGTCTGTAGCTTCTGTGATATTGGAGATAGGTAGGGCGAAAGAAAGGCATCAACAGTGACCTTGATGGGATGGTACTATGCCTACGAAGTTTCAAAGAAATTGGGATAGGGGAAAGAACCTAGAAAGGGCTCGCAAGCACTGCGTGCACAAACCAATGGGATTTGGTGCATGTTTGACACAGCAATCAAGTTCGTTCTGGGGGCCAAAAGCGTGAACCCGATATGCCCCATAGACAATGCGTGTAATGAATGGGCGGAAAACGTGCAGGATCTGTATTATGGCCGGAGTTAAATTGTTTTTTCTCTCTCTCTTTACGTCTCTTTATGGGCCGTATTTGGTATCATTAGAAAGAGAATTTCATGGTTGTTATTGTAAACCACTCTCTTTTTTTCTATGATAATCCTATCGAAACACGTGATGTAAAATAGATGTATAGGACAAAATGGCGTCTTAAATGGCCCCCTTGACCAATTTCAAAATCCGGCCAAGAGGTGCCCTGCGTGTTGGAACTCGGCATGTCACTGCAAATTTTCAAGGAAAAAAAGGACGTTTAAGGGGCGAAAAGCAGTCTGAAAAAATGACGTCATAGCCGAAACGTGTTAGGTTCGGGCGGAAACTCGGCGGAATTCGTGTAGTGATCTTTGTTCAAATGCGATTTACTCACAATTTTCTGTGTGAACATATATAATACTTGGTATCATCCGAAAGGGCACTTCATTGCGGTCAGTTTGACACCATTGTTAACTGCGCGCAATGTATTGCGCGCATTGAACGCGCTATTACGTAATCCATAGTAAATTCATCATTTTGGGCGATAACTTTGCGCTGACATATTCGAATTTTACCAAACTTGGTAAACAGTTGTCAAGTATATGGATACATATGTCTGCAAAGTTTCATTGATGTAGGTATAACGATCGCCATTTTAGAGCAAGTTGAAGTTATTTCTCAATTTTCTTGAAAATGGCGAATTTGGAGGGCAATTTTCTCAAATTTGGTCAGTGATAGGGTATATAATTTTGTATATGGCTGGAAAGGGCATATCTTCAAGTATGTAAATCCAAAAAAGGGTACGGGTTTGCCAAGCCATTATGGAGATACGGCCACAGAGAGAAAGCCAATTCCCAGAACTTTAGAGGGCGCTATTTATGTTATGCAAAGCCATTGGAGCGTGAAATTTGGCATGGCTATGTGCAATTATGAGATAAAGATACTGTAAGATTTAAATACAAAACGGAATTTATATGAGAAAGTTATGGCAGTTTTAGATTATTTAGGGGTCCATTTTTCAAGAACTTGAGAGATTTTTGACGGAGTCGGTTTTAGATTTGAATTTCGAGTATGAAGATGGCATTTTGAAGGTCAAGTCATGTGTCGCAGATGAAAGAACATCTCTCAGACTATCTAGAGGAATTTGTTAGAAGTTTGTAGGATCTGTGATAGTGGAGATAGGAAGGAAGAAAGAAAGGCCTTAAAATGGACCAGAAACGGACAAAATGGCGCCTGGACGGTCATGCATGAGTGATTTCGAAAATCGAAAAAGTAGGTGACCTTGATGAGATGCTATAGATGATGCCTACGAAATTTGAAAGGAAAAGGACATGAGGAAAGCACCTAACTAGGAATAACAAGCATCATGTGCAAAACGAATGCGATTTTCTGACGAGGAATATAAGGAGGAAAATATTAATGGGGCAGAATGTGAACGAAAACAAGGCAATGACGAAGGTTCGTCATTGCAACTAGAAATGCAATCGTGTCAGAACGATGTGCGTGCAATGACGCCGTGTGTCTACGTGTCAAACGAAAGAGCTTCTCTCGGACTATCCAGAGCAATTTGCACGAAGTCTGTGGCTTCTGTGATATTGGAGATAGGTAGGGCGAAAGAAAGGCATCAACAGTGACCCTGATGGGATGGTACTATGCCAACGAAGTTTGAAAGAAATTGGGATAGGGGAAAGAACCTAGAAAGGGCTCGCAAGCACTGCGTGCACAAACCAATGGGATTTGGTGCATGTTTGACATTGCAATCAAGTTCGTTCTGGGGGCCAAAAGCGTGAACCCGATATGCCCCCATAGACAATGCGTGTAATGAATGGGCGGAAAACGTGCAGGATCTGTATTATGGCCGGAGTTAAATTGTTTTTTCTCTCTCTCTTTACGTCTCTTTATGGGCCGTATTTGGTATCATTAGAAAGAGAATTTCATGGTTGTTATTGTAAACCACTTTCTTTTTTTCTATGATAATCCTATCGAAACACGTGATGTAAAATAGATGTATAGGACAAAATGGCGTCTTAAATGGCCCCCTTGACCAATTTCAAAAATCCGGCCAAGAGGTGCCCTGCGTATTGGAACTCGGCATGTCACTGCAAATTTTCAAGGAAAAAAAAGGACGTTTAAGGGGCGAAAAGCAGTCTGAAAAATGACGTCATAGCCGAAACGTGTTAGGTTCGGGCGGAAACTCGGCGGAATTCGTGTAGTGATCTTTGTTCAAATGCGATTTACTCACAATTTTCTGTGTAAACATATATAATACTTGGTATCATCCGAAAGGGCAATTCATTGCGGTCAGTTTGACACCATTGTTAACTGCGCGCAATGTATTGCGCGCATCGAACGCGCTATTACGTAATCCATAGTAAATTCATCATTTTTGGCGATAACTTTGCGCTGACATATTCGAATTTTACCAAACTTGGTAAACAGTTGTCACGTATATGGATACATATGTCTGCAAAGTTTCATTGATGTAGGTATAACGATCGCCATTTTAGAGCAAATTGAAGTTATTTCTCAATTTTCTTGAAAATGGCGAATTTGGAGGGCAATTTTCTCAAATTTGGTCAGTGATAGGGTATATAATTTTGTATATGGCTGGAAAGGGCATATCTTCAAGTATCTAAATCCAAAAAAGGGTACGGGTTTGCCAAGCCATTATGGAGATACGGCCACAGACAGAAAGCCAATTCCCAGAACTTTAGAGGGCGCTATTTATTTTGTGCAAAGCCATTGGAGCGTGAAATTTGGCATGGCTATGTGCAATTATGAGATAAAGATACTGTGAGATTTAAATACAAAACGGAATTTATATGAGAAAGTTATGGCAGTTTTAGATTATTTAGGGGTCCATTTTTCAAGAACTTGAGAGATTTTTGACGGAGTCGGTTTTAGATTTGAATTTCGAGTATGAAGATGGCATTTTGAAGGTCAAGTCATGTGTCGCAGATGAAAGAACATCTCTCAGACTATCTAGAGGAATTTGTTAGAAGTTTGTAGGATCTAGGATAGTGGAGATAGGAAGGAAGATATAAAGGCCTTAAAATGGACCAGAAACGGACAAAATGGCGCGTGGACGGTCATGCATGAGTGATTTCGAAAATCAAAGACGATAGTGACCTTGATGAGATGTTAGAGACTATGCCTATGAAATTTGAAAGGAAAAAGACATGAGGAAAGCACCTAACTGGGAATAACAAGCACTACGTGCAAAACGAATGGGATTCCGGACGACAAGAAGAAGAAGAGGACTAGAAATGCAATCGTGTCACAACGATGTGCGTGCAATGACGCCATGTTTCTACGTGTGAAACGAAAGAGCCCTATCCAGAGCAATTTGTACGAAGTCTGTTCTGTGATATTGGAGATAGGTAGGGCGAAAGAAAGGCCTCAACAGTGACCTTGATGGGATGGTATTGACTTTGCCTACGAAGTTTGAAAGAAATTGGGATAGGGGAAAGGACGTAGAAAGGGCTCGCAAGCACTGCGTGCAAAAACCAAGGGGATTTGGTGCACGTTCGTCATTGCAATCAAGATCGTTCTGGGGGTCAAAAGCGTGAACCCGATATGCCCCATAGACAATGCGTGTAATGCATGAGCGGAAAACGTACAGGATCTGTATTATGACCGGAGTTAAATTGTTTTTTCTCTCTCTCTTTATGTCATTTTATGGGCCGTATTTGGTATCATTAGAAAGAGAATTTCATGATTGTTATTGTAAACCACTCTCTTTTTTTCTATGATAATCCTATCGAAACACGTGATGTAAAATAGATTTATAGGACAAAATGGCGTCTTAAATGGCCCCATTGACCAATTTTAAAAATCCGGCCATGAGGTGCCCTGCGTATTGCAACTCGGCATGTCACTGCAAATTTTCAAGGAAAAAAAAGGACGTTTAAGGGGCAAAAAGCAGTCTGAAAAAATGACGTCATAGCCGATACGTGTTAGATTCGGGCGGAAACTCGGCGGAATTCGTGTAGTGACCTTTGTTCAAATGCGATTTATTCACAATTTTCTGTGTGAACATATACTATACTTGGTATCATTCGAAAGGGCATTTCATTGCGGTCAGTTTGACACCATTGTTATCTTCGCGCAATGTATTGCACGCATTAAACGCGCTATTACGTAATGCATAGTAAATTCATCATTTTTGGCGATAGCTTTGCGCTGACATATTCGAAATTTACCAAACTTGACAGACAGTTGTCACGTATATGGATACATATGTCTGCCAAGTTTCATTGATGTAGGTATAAAGATCGTTAATTTAGAGCAATTTGAAGTTATTTCTCAATTTTCTTGAAAATGGCGAATTTGGAGGGCATTTTTCGCAAAGTCGGTCAGTGTTAGGGTATATAATTTTGTATATGGCTGGAAAGGGCATATCTTCAAGTATCTAAATCCAAAAAACGGTACGGATTTGCCAAGCCATAATGGAGATACGGCCACAGAGAGAAAGCCAATTCCCAGAACTTTAGAGGGCGCTATTTATGTTTTGCAAAGCCATTGGGGCGTGAAATTTGGCAGGGCTATGTGCAATTATGAAATTAAGATACTGTAAGATTTAAATGCAAAACGGAATTTATATGAGAAAGTTATGGCAGTTTTAGATTATTTAGGGGTCAATTTCTCAAGAATTTGAGAGATTTTTGACGGAGTCGGTTTCAGATTTGAATTATGAGTACGAAGATGGCATTTTGAAGGTCAGGTTATCCGTCGCAGATGAAAGAACACCTCTTAGACTATCTAGAGGAATTTTTTAGAAGTTTGTAGGATCTAGGATAGTGGAGATAGGAGGGAAGATAGAAAGGCCTTAAAATGGACCAGAAACGGACAAAATGGCGCTTGGACGGTTATGCATGAGTGATTTCGAGAATCGAAGAATGTAGTGACCTTGATGACATGTTAGAGACTATGCCTATGAAATTTGAAAGTAAAAGGACATGAGAAAAGCACCTAACTAGGAATAACAAGCACTACGTGCAAAACGAATGAGATTCCGGACGACAAGAAGAAGAAGAGGAAGAGGAAGAGGAAGAAGAAGTAAGACTAGAAATGCAATCGTGTCAGAACGATGTGCGTGCAATGACGCCGTGTTTCTACGTGTCAAACGAAAGAGCTTCTCTCGGACTATCCAGAGCAATTTGCACGACGTCTGTGGCTTCTGTGATATTGGAGATAGGTAGGGCGAAAGAAAGGCATCAACAGTGACCCTGATGGGATGGTAGTATGCCTACGAAGTTTGAAAGAAATTGGGATAGGGGAAAGAACCTAGAAAGGGCTCGCAAGCACTGCGTGCACAAACCAATGGGATTTGGTGCATGTTTGACATTGCAATCAAGTTCGTTCTGGGGGCCAAAAGCGTGAACCCGATATGCCCCCATAGACAATGCGTGTAATGAATGGGCGGAAAACGTGCAGGATCTGTATTATGGCCGGAGTTAAATTGTTTTTTCTCTCTCTCTTTACGTCTCTTTATGGGCCGTATTTGGTATCATTAGAAAGAGAATTTCATGGTTGTTATTGTAAACCACTTTTTTTTTTCTATGATAATCCTATCGAAACACGTGATGTAAAATAGATGTATAGGACAAAATGGCGTCTTAAATGGCCCCCTTGACCAATTTCAAAAATCCGGCCAAGAGGTGCCCTGCGTATTGGAACTCGGCATGTCACTGCAAATTTTCAAGGAAAAAAAAGGACGTTTAAGGGGCGAAAAGCAGTCTGAAAAAATGACGTCATAGCCGAAACGTGTTAGGTTCGGGCGGAAACTCGGCGGAATTCGTGTAGTGATCTTTGTTCAAATGCGATTTACTCACAATTTTCTGTGTGAACATATATAATACTTGGTATCATCCGAAAGGGCAATTCATTGCGGTCAGTTTGACACCATTGTTAACTGCGCGCAATGTATTGCGCGCATTGAACGAGCTATTACGTAATCCATAGTAAATTCATCATTTTTGGCGAATACTTTGCGCTGACATATTCGAATTTTACCAAACTTAGTAAACAGTTGTCACGTATATGGATACATATGTCTGCAAAGTTTCATTGATGTAGGTATAACGATCGCCATTTTAGAGCAAGTTGAAGTTATTTCTCATTTTTCTTGAAAATGGCTTATTTGGAGGGCAATTTTCTCAAATTTGGTCAGTGATAGGGTATATAATTTTGTATATGGCTGGAAAGGGCATATCTTCAAGTATCTAAATCCAAAAAAGGGTACGGGTTTGCCAAGCCATTATGGAGATACGGCCACAGACAGAAAGCCAATTACCAGAACTTTAGAGGGCGCTATTTATGTTGTGCAAAGCCATTGGAGCGTGAAATTTGGCATGGCTATGTGCAATTATGAGATAAAGATACTGTGAGATTTAAATACAAAACGGAATTTATATGAGAAAGTTATGGCAGTTTTAGATTATTTAGGGGTCCATTTTTCAAGAACTTGAGAGATTTTTGACGGAGTCGGTTTTAGATTTGAATTTCGAGTATGAAGATGGCATTTTGAAGGTCAAGTCATGCATCGCAGATGAAAGAACATCTCTCAGACTATCTAGAGGAATTTGTTAGAAGTTTGTAGGATCTAGGATAGTGGAGATAGGAAGGAAGATATAAAGGCCTTAAAATGGACCAGAAACGGACAAAATGGCGCGTGGACGGTCATGCATGAGTGATTTCGAAAATCAAAGACGGTAGTGACCTTGATGAGATGTTAGAGACTATGCCTATGAAATTTGAAAGGAAAAGGACATGAGAAAAGCACCTAACTAGGAATAACAAGCACTACGTGCAAAACGAATGGGATTCCGGACGACAAGAAGAAGAAGAGGAAGAGGAAGAAGAAGTAAGAATATTAATAAGAAGAATGTGAACGAAAACAAGGCAATGACGAAGGTTCGTCATTGCAAAGAGGAAGAGGAAGAAGAAGTAAGAATATTAATAAGAAGAATGTGAACGAAAACAAGGCAATGACGAAGGTTCGTCATTGCAACTAGAAATGCAATCGTGTCAGAACGATGTGCGTGCAATGACGCCGTGTTTCTACGTGTCAAACGACAGAGCTTCTCTCGGACTATCCAGAGCAATTTGCACGAAGTCTGTAGCTTCTGTGATATTGGAGATAGGTAGGGCAAAAGAAAGGCATCAACAGTGACCTTGATGGGATGGTACTATGCCTACGAAGTTTGAAAGAAATTGGGATAGGGGAAAGAACCTAGAAAGGGCTCGCAAGCACTGCGTGCACAAACCAATGGGATTTGGTGCATGTTTGACATTGCAATCAAGTTCGTTGTGGGGGCCAAAAGCGTGAACCCGATATGCCCCATAGACAATGCGTGTAATGAATGGGCGGAAAACGTGCAGGATCTGTATTATGGCCGGAGTTAAATTGTTTTTTCTCTCTCTCTTTACGTCTGTTTATGGGCCGTATTTGGTATCATTAGAAAGAGAATTTCATGGTTGTTATTGTAAACCACTCTCTTTTTTTCTATGATAATCCTATCGAAACACGTGATGTAAAATAGATGTATAGGACAAAATGGCGTCTTAAATGGCCCCCTTGACCAATTTCAAAAATCCGGCCAAGAGGTGCCCTGCGTATTGGAACTCGGCATGTCACTGCAAATTTTCAAGGAAAAAAAAGGACGTTTAAGGGGCGAAAAGCAGTCTGAAAAAATGACGTCATAGCCGAAACGTGTTAGGTTCGGGCGGAAACTCGGCGGAATTCGTGTAGTGATCTTTGTTCAAATGCGATTTACTCACAATTTTCTGTCTGAACATATATAATACTTGGTATCATCCGAAAGGGCTCTTCATTGCGGTCAGTTTGACACCATTGTTAACTGCGCGCAATGTATTGCGCGCATTGAACGCGCTATTACGTAATCCATAGTAAATTTATCATTTTTGGCGATAACTTTGCGCTGACATATTCGAATTTTACCAAACTTAGTAAACAGTTGTCACGTATATGGATACATATGTCTGCAAAGTTTCATTGATGTAGGTATAACGATCGCCATTTTAGAGCAAGTTGAAGTTATTTCTCAATTTTCTTGAAAATGGCGAATTTGGAGGGCATTTTTCTCAAATTTGGTCAGTGTTAGGGTATATAATTTTGTATATGGCTGGAAAGGGCATATCTTCAAGTATCTAAATCCAAAAAAGGGTACGGGTTTGCCAAGCCATTATGGAGATACGGCCACAGACAGAAAGCCAATTCCCAGAACTTTAGAGGGCGCTATTTATGTTGTGCAAAGCCATTGGAGCGTAAAATTTGGCATGGCTATGTGCAATTATGAGATAAAGATACTGTGAGATTTAAATACAAAACGGAATTTATATGAGAAAGTTATGGCAGTTTTAGATTATTTAGGGGTCCATTTTTCAAGAACTTGAGAGATTTTTGACGGAGTCGGTTTTAGATTTGAATTTCGAGTATGAAGATGGCATTTTGAAGGTCAAGTCATACGTCGCAGATGAAAGAACATTTCTCAGACTATCTAGAGGAATTTGTTAGAAGTTTGTAGGATCTGTGATAGTGGAGATAGGAAGGAAGAAAGAAAGGCCTTAAAATGGACCAGAAACGGACAAAATGGCGCCTGGACGGTCATGCATGAGTGATTTCGAAAATCGAAAAAGAAGGTGACCTTGATGAGATGCTAGAGATGATGCCTACGAAATTTGAAAGGAAAAGGACATGAGGAAAGCACCTAACTAGGAATAACAAGCATCATGTGCAAAACGAATGCGATTTTCTGACGAGGAATATAAGGAGGAAAATATTAATGGGGCAGAATGTGAACGAAAACAAGGCAATGACGAAGGTTCGTCATTGCAACTAGAAATGCAATCGTGTCAGAACGATGTGCGTGCAATGACGCCGTGTTTCTACGTGTCAAACGAAAGAGCTTCTCTCGGACTATCCAGAGCAATTTGCACGAAGTCTGTAGCTTCTGTGATATTGGAGATAGGTAGGGCGAAAGAAAGGCATCAACAGTGACCTTGATGGGATGGTACTATGCCTACGAAGTTTGAAAGAAATTGGGATAGGGGAAAGAACCTAGAAAGGGCTCGCAAGCACTGCGTGCACAAACCAATGGGATTTGGTGCATGTTTGACACAGCAATCAAGTTCGTTCTGGGGGCCAAAAGCGTGAACCCGATATGCCCCATAGACAATGCGTGTAATGAATGGGCGGAAAACGTGCAGGATCTGTATTATGGCCGGAGTTAAATTGTTTTTTCTCTCTCTCTTTACGTCTCTTTATGGGCCGTATTTGGTATCATTAGAAAGAGAATTTCATGGTTGTTATTGTAAACCACTCTCTTTTTTTCTATGATAATCCTATCGAAACACGTGATGTAAAATAGATGTATAGGACAAAATGGCGTCTTAAATGGCCCCCTTGACCAATTTCAAAAATCCGGCCAAGAGGTGCCCTGCGTATTGGAACTCGGCATGTCACTGCAAATTTTCAAGGAAAAAAAGGACGTTTAAGGGGCGAAAAGCAGTCTGAAAAAATGACGTCATAGCCGAAACGTGTTAGGTTCGGGCGGAAACTCGGCGGAATTCGTGTAGTGATCTTTGTTCAAATGCGATTTACTCACAATTTTCTGTGTGAACATATATAATACTTGGTATCATCCGAAAGGGCACTTCATTGCGGTCAGTTTGACACCATTGTTAACTGCGCGCAATGTATTGCGCGCATTGAACGCGCTATTACGTAATCCATAGTAAATTCATCATTTTTGGCGATAACTTTGCGCTGACATATTCGAATTTTACCAACCTTGGTAAACAGTTTTCACGTATATGGATACATATGTCTGCAAAGTTTCATTGATGTAGGTATAACGATCGCCATTTTAGAGCAAGTTGAAGTTATTTCTCAATTTTCTTGAAAATGGCGAATTTGGAGGGCAATTTTCTCAAATTTGGTCAGTGATAGGGTATATAATTTTGTATATGGCTGGAAAGGGCATATCTTCAAGTATCTAAATCCAAAAAAGGGTACGGGTTTGCCAAGCCATTATGGATATACGGCCACAGACAGAAAGCCAATTCCCAGAACTTTAGAGGGCGCTATTTATGTTGTGCAGAGCCATTGGAGCGTGAAATTTGGAATGGCTATGTGCAATTATGAGATAAAGATACTGTGAGATTTGAATACAAAACGGAATTTATATGAGAAAGTTATGGCAGTTTTAGATTATTTAGGGGTCCATTTTTCAAGAACTTGAGAGATTTTTGACGGAGTCGGTTTTAGATTTGAATTTCGAGTATGAAGATGGCATTTTGAAGGTCAAGTCATGTGTCGCAGATGAAAGAACATCTCTCAGACTATCTAGAGGAATTTGTTAGAAGTTTGTAGGATCTAGGATAGTGGAGATAGGAAGGAAGATATAAAGGCCTTAAAATGGACCAGAAACGGACAAAATGGCGCGTGGACGGTCAGGCATGAGTGATTTCGAAAATCGAAAAAGTAGGTGACCTTGATGAGATGCTAGAGATGATGCCTACGAAATTTGAAAGGAAAAGGACTTGAGGAAAGGACCTGGATAGGAATAACAAGCACTACGTGCAAAGCGAATGGGATTCCGGACGACAAGAAGAGGAAGAAGAAGTAAGACTAGAAATGCAATCGTGTCACAACGATGTGCGTGCAATGACGCCATGTTTCTATGTGTCAAACGAAGGAGCTACTCTCGGAATATCCAGAGCAATATGTAAGAAGTCTGTAGCTTCTGTGATATTGGAGATAGTTAGGGCGAAAGAAAGGTCACCAAAACGGCCCGAAACGGGAAAAATGGTGCCTGGACGGTCACGCATGAGGGTTTCCGGAGAACGAAGAATTTAGTGACCTTGAAAGAATGCTAGAGACTACGCCTACGAATTTTGAAGGGAATTGGAGTAGAGAAAGGGATCTAGAAAGAGCTCGCAAGCACTGCGTGCAAAACCAATAGGACTTGGTGCATGATGAACATGTTGCGACGCGTGCTTTGGCACGAACGGCCGCCCATACTAACACAACCGAATAACAGTCTTAAAAAATGACGTCATGGCCGAAACGTGTTATAATAGGGCGGAAACTCGGCGGAATTCGTATAGTGACCCTTGTTCAAATGTGATTTACTCACAATTTTCTGCGTGAACATATACCATACTTGGTATCATTCGAAAGGGCACTTCAGTGCGGTCAGTTTGAAACCATTGTTATCTGCGCAAAACGTAATGCACGCATCAAACGCGCTATTACGTAAAGCATAGTAAATTCATCATTTTGGGCGATAACTTGGCGAAGAGGGCATTACAATTTACTAAACTTGGCAGACAGTTGTCACGTATATGGATACATATATCTGCCAAGTTTCATTGAAATAGGTATAAAGATCGCCATTTTAGAGCAAGTTGAAGTTATTTTGGAATTTTCTCGAAAATAGCGAACTTGGAGGGCATTTTTCTCAAATTTGGTCAGTGTTAGGGTATATAATTTTGTATATGGCTGGAAAGGGCATATCTTCAAGTATCTAAATCCAAAAAAGGGTACGGTTTTGCCAAGCCATTATGGAGATACGGCCACAGAAAGAAAGCCAATTCCCAGAACTTTAGAGGGCGCTATTTATGTTTTGCATAGTAATTGGAGCATGAAATTTAGCATAGCTATGTGCAATTATGAGATAAGGATAATGTGAGATTTAAACATAAAACGGAATTTATATGAGAAAGTTATGGCAGTTTTAGATTTTTAGGGGTCCATTTTTCAAGAATTTGAGAGATTTTTGACGGAGTCAGTTTCAGATTTGAATTTTGAGTACGAAGATGGCATTTTGAAGGTCAAATTATACGTCGCAGATGAAAGAACATCTCTTAGACTATCTAGAGGAATTTGTTAGAAGTTTGTAGGATCTAGGACAGTGGAGAGAGGAAGGAAGAAAGAAAGGTCTTAAAATGGACCAGAAACGGACAAAATGGCGCCTGGACGGTTATGCATGAGTAATTTCGAAAATCGAAGAATGTAGTGACCTTGATGAGATGTTAGAGACTATGCCTATGAAATTTCAAAGGAAAAGGACATGAGGAAAGCACCTAACTAGGAATAACAAACACTACGTGCAAAACGAATGGGATTTCTGGACGATAAGGAAAACAAGGAAAAGGAAAATATTAATGGGGCAGAATGTGAACGAAAACAAGGCAATGACGAAGGTCGTCATTGCAAATATTAATAATGTGAACGAAAACAAGGCAATGACGAAGGTTCGTCATTGCAAAGAACCAAGAGAATACTAGAAATGCAATCGTGTCACAACGATGTGCGTGCAATGACGCCATGTTTCTACGTGTCAAACGAAAGAGCTACTCTCGGACTATCCAGAGCAATTTGTACGAAGTCTGTAGCTTCTGTGATATTGGAGATAGGTAGGGCGAAAGAAAGGCCTCAACAGTGACCTTGATGGGATAGTAGTGACTATGCCTACGGAGTTTGAAAGAAATTGGGATAGGGGAAAGAACCTAGAAAGGGCTCGCAAGCACTGCGTGCAAAAACCAATGGGATTTGGTGCATGTTCGTCATTGCAATCAAGATCGTTCTGGGGGCCAAAAGCCTGAACCCGATATGCCCCATAGACAATGCGTGTAATGCATGGGCGGAAAACGTACAGGATCTGTATTATGACCGGAGTTAAATTGTTTTTTCTCTCTCTCTTCACGTCTCTTTATGGGCCGTATTTGGTATCATTAGAAAGAGAATTTCATGGTTGTTATTGTAAACCACTCTTTTTTTTTCTTATGATAATCCTATCGAAACACGTGATGTAAAATAGATTTATAGGACAAAATGGTGTCTTAAATGGCACCCTTGACCAATTTCAAAAATCCGGCCAAAAGGTGCCCTGCGTATTGAAACTCGTCATGTCACTGCAAATTTTCAAGGAAAAAAAAGGACGTTTAAGGGGCGAAAAGCAGTCTGAAAAAATGACGTCATAGTCGATACGTGTTAGATTCGGGCGGAAACTCGGCGGAATTCGTTTAGTGACCTTTGTTCAAATGCGATTTACTCACAATTTTCTGTGTGAACATATACTATACTTGGTATCATGCGAAAGGGCACTCCATTGCGGTCAGTTTGACACCATTGTTATCTCCGCGCAATGTATTGCACGCATTAAACGCGCTATTACGTAATGCATAGTAAATTCATCGTTTTTTGACGATAACTTTGCAACGAGGGCATTACAATTTACTAAACTTGGCAGGCAGTTGTCACGTATATGGATACATATGTGTGCAAAGTTTCATTGATGTAGGTATAAAGATCGCCATTTTAGAGCAAGTTTAAGTTATTTTGGAATTTTCTTGAAAATGGCGAATTTGGAGGACATTTTTCTCAAAGTCAGTCAGTGTAAGGTTATATAATTTTCTATATGGCTGGAAAGGGCATATCTTCAAGTATCTAAATCCAAAAAAGGGTACGGATTTGCCAAGCCATAATGGAGATACGGCCATAGAAAGAAAGCCAATTCCCAGAACTTTAGAGGGCGCTATTTATGTTTTGCAAAGCCGTTAGAGCGTGAAATTTGGCATGGCTATGTGCAATTATGAGATAAAGATACTGTGTGATTTAAATACGAAAAAGGAATTTATATGAGAAAGTTATGGCAGTTTTAGATTATTTAGGGGTCAATTTTTCAAGAATTTGAGAGATTGTTGACGGAGACGGTTTCAGATTTGAATTTTGAGTATGAAGATGGCATTTTGAAGGGCAAGATATAAGTCGCAGACGAAAGGACATCTCTTAGACTATCGAGAGGAATTTGTTAGAAATGTGTAGGATCTAGGATAGTGGAGATAGGAAGGAAGATAGAAAGGCCTTAAAATGGACCAGAAACGGACAAAATGGCGCCTGGACGGTTATGCATGGGTGATTTCGAAAATCGAAAAAGTAGGTGACCTTGATGAGATGCTAGAGACTATGCCTATGAAATTTGAAATGAAAAGGACATGAGGAAAGCACCTAACTAGGAATAACAAACACTACGTGCAAAACGAATGGGATTTTTGGACGATAAGGAAAACACTACTAAGGAGGAGAATATTAATGGGGCAGAATGTGAACGAAAACAAGGCAATGACGAAGGTTCGTCATTGCAATTAATAAGAAGAATGTGAACGACTAGAAATGCAATCGTGTCACAACGATGTGCGTGCAATGACGCCATGTTTCTACGTGTGAAACGAAAGAGCCCTATCCAGAGCAATTTGTACGAAGTCTGTTCTGTGATATTGGAGATAGGTAGGGCGAAAGAAAGGCCTCAACAGTGACCTTGATGGGATGGTATTGACTTTGCCTACGAAGTTTGAAAGAAATTGGGATAGGGGAAAGGACGTAGAAAGGGCTCGCAAGCACTGCGTGCAAAAACCAAGGGGATTTGGTGCACGTTCGTCATTGCAATCAAGATCGTTCTGGGGGTCAAAAGCGTGAACCCGATATGCCCCATAGACAATGCGTGTAATGCATGAGCGGAAAACGTACAGGATCTGTATTATGACCGGAGTTAAATTGTTTTTTCTCTCTCTCTTTATGTCATTTTATGGGCCGTATTTGGTATCATTAGAAAGAGAATTTCATGATTGTTATTGTAAACCACTCTCTTTTTTTCTATGATAATCCTATCGAAACACGTGATGTAAAATAGATTTATAGGACAAAATGGCGTCTTAAATGGCCCCATTGACCAATTTTAAAAATCCGGCCATGAGGTGCCCTGCGTATTGCAACTCGGCATGTCACTGCAAATTTTCAAGGAAAAAAAAGGACGTTTAAGGGGCAAAAAGCAGTCTGAAAAAATGACGTCATAGCCGATACGTGTTAGATTCGGGCGGAAACTCGGCGGAATTCGTGTAGTGACCTTTGTTCAAATGCGATTTATTCACAATTTTCTGTGTGAACATATACTATACTTGGTATCATTCGAAAGGGCATTTCATTGCGGTCAGTTTGACACCATTGTTATCTTCGCGCAATGTATTGCACGCATTAAACGCGCTATTACGTAATGCATAGTAAATTCATCATTTTTGGCGATAGCTTTGCGCTGACATATTCGAAATTTACCAAACTTGACAGACAGTTGTCACGTATATGGATACATATGTCTGCCAAGTTTCATTGATGTAGGTATAAAGATCGTTAATTTAGAGCAATTTGAAGTTATTTCTCAATTTTCTTGAAAATGGCGAATTTGGAGGGCATTTTTCGCAAAGTCGGTCAGTGTTAGGGTATATAATTTTGTATATGGCTGGAAAGGGCATATCTTCAAGTATCTAAATCCAAAAAACGGTACGGATTTGCCAAGCCATAATGGAGATACGGCCACAGAGAGAAAGCCAATTCCCAGAACTTTAGAGGGCGCTATTTATGTTTTGCAAAGCCATTGGGGCGTGAAATTTGGCAGGGCTATGTGCAATTATGAAATTAAGATACTGTAAGATTTAAATGCAAAACGGAATTTATATGAGAAAGTTATGGCAGTTTTAGATTATTTAGGGGTCAATTTCTCAAGAATTTGAGAGATTTTTGACGGAGTCGGTTTCAGATTTGAATTATGAGTACGAAGATGGCATTTTGAAGGTCAGGTTATCCGTCGCAGATGAAAGAACACCTCTTAGACTATCTAGAGGAATTTTTTAGAAGTTTGTAGGATCTAGGATAGTGGAGATAGGAGGGAAGATAGAAAGGCCTTAAAATGGACCAGAAACGGACAAAATGGCGCTTGGACGGTTATGCATGAGTGATTTCGAGAATCGAAGAATGTAGTGACCTTGATGACATGTTAGAGACTATGCCTATGAAATTTGAAAGTAAAAGGACATGAGAAAAGCACCTAACTAGGAATAACAAGCACTACGTGCAAAACGAATGAGATTCCGGACGACAAGAAGAAGAAGAGGAAGAGGAAGAGGAAGAAGAAGTAAGACTAGAAATGCAATCGTGTCAGAACGATGTGCGTGCAATGACGCCGTGTTTCTACGTGTCAAACGAAAGAGCTTCTCTCGGACTATCCAGAGCAATTTGCACGAAGTCTGTGGCTTCTGTGATATTGGAGATAGGTAGGGCGAAAGAAAGGCATCAACAGTGACCCTGATGGGATGGTAGTATGCCTACGAAGTTTGAAAGAAATTGGGATAGGGGAAAGAACCTAGAAAGGGCTCGCAAGCACTGCGTGCACAAACCAATGGGATTTGGTGCATGTTTGACATTGCAATCAAGTTCGTTCTGGGGGCCAAAAGCGTGAACCCGATATGCCCCCATAGACAATGCGTGTAATGAATGGGCGGAAAACGTGCAGGATCTGTATTATGGCCGGAGTTAAATTGTTTTTTCTCTCTCTCTTTACGTCTCTTTATGGGCCGTATTTGGTATCATTAGAAAGAGAATTTCATGGTTGTTATTGTAAACCACTTTTTTTTTTCTATGATAATCCTATCGAAACACGTGATGTAAAATAGATGTATAGGACAAAATGGCGTCTTAAATGGCCCCCTTGACCAATTTCAAAAATCCGGCCAAGAGGTGCCCTGCGTATTGGAACTCGGCATGTCACTGCAAATTTTCAAGGAAAAAAAAGGACGTTTAAGGGGCGAAAAGCAGTCTGAAAAAATGACGTCATAGCCGAAACGTGTTAGGTTCGGGCGGAAACTCGGCGGAATTCGTGTAGTGATCTTTGTTCAAATGCGATTTACTCACAATTTTCTGTGTGAACATATATAATACTTGGTATCATCCGAAAGGGCAATTCATTGCGGTCAGTTTGACACCATTGTTAACTGCGCGCAATGTATTGCGCGCATTGAACGAGCTATTACGTAATCCATAGTAAATTCATCATTTTTGGCGAATACTTTGCGCTGACATATTCGAATTTTACCAAACTTAGTAAACAGTTGTCACGTATATGGATACATATGTCTGCAAAGTTTCATTGATGTAGGTATAACGATCGCCATTTTAGAGCAAGTTGAAGTTATTTCTCATTTTTCTTGAAAATGGCTTATTTGGAGGGCAATTTTCTCAAATTTGGTCAGTGATAGGGTATATAATTTTGTATATGGCTGGAAAGGGCATATCTTCAAGTATCTAAATCCAAAAAAGGGTACGGGTTTGCCAAGCCATTATGGAGATACGGCCACAGACAGAAAGCCAATTACCAGAACTTTAGAGGGCGCTATTTATGTTGTGCAAAGCCATTGGAGCGTGAAATTTGGCATGGCTATGTGCAATTATGAGATAAAGATACTGTGAGATTTAAATACAAAACGGAATTTATATGAGAAAGTTATGGCAGTTTTAGATTATTTAGGGGTCCATTTTTCAAGAACTTGAGAGATTTTTGACGGAGTCGGTTTTAGATTTGAATTTCGAGTATGAAGATGGCATTTTGAAGGTCAAGTCATGCATCGCAGATGAAAGAACATCTCTCAGACTATCTAGAGGAATTTGTTAGAAGTTTGTAGGATCTAGGATAGTGGAGATAGGAAGGAAGATATAAAGGCCTTAAAATGGACCAGAAACGGACAAAATGGCGCGTGGACGGTCATGCATGAGTGATTTCGAAAATCAAAGACGGTAGTGACCTTGATGAGATGTTAGAGACTATGCCTATGAAATTTGAAAGGAAAAGGACATGAGAAAAGCACCTAACTAGGAATAACAAGCACTACGTGCAAAACGAATGGGATTCCGGACGACAAGAAGAAGAAGAGGAAGAGGAAGAAGAAGTAAGAATATTAATAAGAAGAATGTGAACGAAAACAAGGCAATGACGAAGGTTCGTCATTGCAAAGAAGTACTAGAAATGCAATCGTGTCACAACGATGTGCGTGCAATGACGCCATGTTTCTACGTGTCAAACAAAGGAGCTACTCTCGGAATATCCAGAGCAATATGTAAGAAGTCTGTAGCTTCTGTGATAGTGGAGATAGGGCGAAAGAAAGGTCACCAAAACGGCCCGAAACGGAAAAAATGGTGCCTGGACGGTCACGCATGAGGGTTTCCGGAGAACGAAGAATTTAGTGACCTTGAAAGAATGCTAGAGACTACGCCTACGAATTTTGAAGAGAATTGGAGTAGAGGAAGGGATCTAGAAAGAGCTCGCAAGCACTCCGTGCAAAACCAATAGGACTTGGTGCATGATGAACATGTTGCGACGCGTGCTTTGGCACGAACGGCCGCCCATACTAACACAACCGAATAACAGTCTTAAAAAATGACGTCATGGCCGAAACGTGTTATAATAGGGTGGAAACTCGGCGGAATTCGTATAGTGACCCTTGTTCAAATGCGATTTACTCACAATTTTCTGCGTGAACGTATACCATACTTGGTATCATTTGAAAGGGCACTTCAGTGCGGTCAGTTTGAAACCATTGTTATCTGCGCAAAACGTAATGCACGCATCAAACGCGCTATTACGTAAAGCATAGTAAATTCATCATTTTGGGCGATAATTTGGCGAAGAGGGCATTACAATTTACTAAACTTGGCAGACAGTTGTCACGTATATGGATACATATATCTGCCAAGTTTCATTGAAATAGGTATAAAGATCGCCATTTTAGAGCAAGTTGAAGTTATTTTTGAATTTTCTCGAAAGTGGCGAATTTGGAGGGCATTTTTCTCAAATTTGGTCAGTGTTAGGGTATATAATTTTGTATATGGCTGGAAAGGGCATATCTTCAAGTATCTAAATCTAAAAAAAGGTACGGTTTTGCCAAGCCATTATGGAGATACGGCCACAGAAAGAAAGCCAATTCCCAGAACTTTAGAGGGCGCTATTTATGTTTTGCATAGTCATTGGAGCATGAAATTTGGCATGGCTATGTGCAATTATGAGATAAGGATAATGTGGGATTTAAACACAAAAAACGGAATTTATATGAGAAAGTTATGGCAGTTTTAGATTTTTAGGGGTCCATTTTTCAAGAATTTGAGAGATTTTTGACGGAGTCAGTTTCAGATTTGAATTTTGAGTACGAAGATGGCATTTTGAAGGTCAAGTTATACGTCGCAGATGAAAGAACATCTCTTAGACTATCTAGAGGAATTTGTTAGAAGTTTGTAGGATCTAGGATAGTGGAGAGAGGAAGGAAGAAAGAAAGGCCTTAAAATGGACCAGAAACGGACAAAATGTCGCCTGGACGGTTATGCATGAGTGATTTCGAAAATCGAAGAATGTAGTGACCTTGATGAGATGTTAGAGACTATGCCTATGAAATTTGAAAGGAAAAGGACATGAGAAAAGCACCTGACTAGGAATAACAAACACTACGTGCAAAACGAATGGGATTTCTGGACGATAAGGAAAACAAGGAAAAGGAAAATATTAATGGGGCAGAATGTGAACGAAAACAAGGCAATGACGAAGGTCGTCATTGCAAATATTAATAAGAAGAATGTGAACGAAAACAAGGCAATGACGAAGGTCGTCATTGCAAATATTAATAATGTGAACGAAAACAAGGCAATGACGATGTTCGTCATTGCAAATACTAGAAATGCAATCGTGTCACAACGATGTGCGTGCAATGACGCCATGTTTCTACGTGTCAAACGAAAGAGCTTCTCTCGGACTATCCAGAGCAATTTGCACGAAGTCTGTAGCTTCTGTGATATTGGAGATAGGTGGGCGAAAGAAAGGCCTCAACAGTGACCTTGATGGGATGGTACTATGCCTACGAAGTTTGAAAGAAATTGGGATAGGGGAAAGAACCTAGAAAGGGCTCGCAAGCACTGCGTGCAAAAACCAAGGGGATTTGGTGCATGTTCGTCATTGCAATAAACATCGTTCTGGGGGCCAAAAGCTTGAACCCGATATGCCCCATAGACAATGCGTGTAATGAATGGGCGGAAAACGTTCAGGATCTGTATTATGACCGGAGTTAAATTGTTTTTTCTCTCTCTCTTTACGTCTCTTTATGGGCCTTATTTGGTATCATTAGAAAGAGAATTTCATGGTTGTTATTGTAAACCACTCTTGTTTTTTCTATGATAATCCTATCGAAACACGTGATGTAAAATAGATTTATAGGACAAAATGGCGTCTTAAATGACCCCCTTGACCAATTTCAAAAATCCGGCCAGGAGGTGCCCTGCGTATTGGAACTCGGCATGTCACTGCAAATTTTCAAGGAAAAAAAAGGACGTTTAAGGGACGAAAAGCAGTCTGAAAAAATGACGTCATAGCCGATACGTGTTAGATTCGGGCGGAAACTCGGCAGATTCGTATAGTGACGTTTGTTCAAATGCGATTTACTCACAATTTTCTGTGTGAACATATACTATACTTGGTATCATGCAAAAGGGCACTTCATTGCGGTCAGTTTGACACCATTGTTATCTCCGCGCAATGTATTGCACGCATTAAACGCGCTATTACGTAATGCATAGTAAATTCATCATTTTTGGCGATAACTTTGCGACGAGGGCATTACAATTTATTTAACTTGGCAGACAGTTGTCACGTATATGGATACATATGTGTGCCAAGTTTCATTGATGTATGTATAAAGATCGCCATTTTAGAGCAAGTTTAAGTTATTTTGGAATTTTCTTGAAAATGGCGAATTTGGAGGGCATTTTTCTCAAAGTCGGTCAGTGTTAGGGTATATAATTTTGTATATGGCTTGAAAGGGCATATCTTCAAGTATCTAAATCCAAAAAAAGGTACGGATTTGCCAAGCCATAATGGAGATACGGCCACAGAAAAAAAGCCAATTCCCAGAACTTTAGAGGGCGCTATTTATGTTTTGCAAAGCCATTGGAGCGTGAAATTTGGCATGGCTATGTGCAATTATGAGATAAAGATACTGTGAGATTTAAATACAAAACGGAATTCATATGAGAAAGTTATGGCAGTTTTAGATTATTTAGGGGTCAATTTTTCAAGAACTTGAGAGATTTTTGACGAAGTCGGTTTCTGATTTGAATTTTGAGTACGAAGATGGCATTTTGAAGGTCAAGTTACTCGTAGCAGATGAAAGAACATCTCTTAGACTATCTAGAGGAATTTGTTAAAAATGTGTAGGATCTAGGATAGTGGAGATAGGAAGGAAGAAAGAAAGGCCTTAAAATGGTCCAGAAACGGACAAAATGGCGCCTGGACGGTCATGCATGAGTGATTTCGAAAATCGAAGAATGTAGTGACCTGGATGAGATGCTAGAGATGATGCCTAAGAAATTTGAAAGGAAAAGGACTTAAGGAAAGTACCTAACTAGGAAGGACAAGCACTACGTGCAAAACGAATGGGATTTCAGGACGAAAAGGAAAATATTAATGGGGCAGAATGTGAACGAAAACAAGGCAATGACGAAGGTCGTCATTGCAATAAGAGAAAGCAAATTGATGAAATCAATGGCATTGTGAAATATAACAAAAACAAAGTCTGTATAACCACCTGTACGACCACCTGTACGATCCAGCGCGACATCAACATTACTTTTATACATACTTACTTAAAAGGAAGCACCTGAGCTTTCGTTTAAGTGAATTAATGGAGGGGCTTTCAACTATTTCGTTATTCAGGCTGTTCCAGAATTTGAGTCCAGTAAAAATAATTGTTTTTTTAGCAAAAACGGTGCGAGTTTGAGGGAGATGAAAATGGTTTGACTGTCTAGTAGGGTAAGAATGTATAGTATTATTGCGTTGGAAAAAGGGGACGAAAACATCTGGTAAATTATATTTCGATAGTTCATACATAAATATTCCAATATTATATAAGTGCAAGTCAGATATTTTAAGAATATTACAATTATAGAAAAGCATATTTGTATGGGCAAGAAAACCAACATTATTTATTATTCTAACAGCCCGTTTTTGTACAACATTAACTTTGTTCATGAGGGTTATAGAGCTATTCCCCCATGCGAGTATACAATAATTAAGATAAGGCAAGATCAAGGTAGAATAGAGTAGAAGCATGACATGAGGATCGGAGGAACAAAAGGTTTCAACTTATTCATTACACCGGATTTCCGTGACAACAGCTTACATAAACAATTTATGTGAACTTTCCATGTTAGTTTACGGTCTATGTAGACACCTAAGAATTTTGTGGATTCAACCTGGTTGATAGTTACGTTATTGATTTTGATATGACCTGGTAAGTATGATACAGAATTACTGAATAGCATGAAATATGGTTTATTTATATATTAAGCGACAATTTATTTGCTTGGATCCATTTAAAAACGCAATTTAATTCGGTGTTTACAGTGTTAAGACGTGTTTCTGGGTTTTTGTGAGAGCAAAATAAATTGGAGTCATCCGCGAAAAGAATAATGATAAGATTTCAGAAGAGTTTTTGAGATCATTGATGTATAAAATAAAAAGGAGCGGACCTAATAAAGAACCTTGGGGGACGTCACAGGTAATTGGTTGAAGAGTCGATTCCGAACCATCTACAAACTGTTTTCTACCATTGAGGTAGCTCCTGAACCACTCCAAGGCCCTCCCTCGAACACCATAGTGGGATCACTTATGGAGTAAAATATCGTGATTAATTGTATCGAAGGCCTTGGAGAAGTCCAGGAAAATACCCGCAGTATGTAGCACATTGTCGATAGCATTTGCAATCTTATTGATAAATAATAGAAGTGCGTGCGCGGTTGAGTGCTTCTTGCGAAAACCAAATTGGGAGCCGGAGAGAACATGATTACAATTTAAAAAAGCAATAAGGCGAGAATAAACAATTTTTTCGAGGATCTTTGAGAAAATGGTTAGAAGTGAAATTGAGCGGTAATTTCCTACGTCCTGTTGATCACCTTTCTTAAAAATAGGTATAACCTTTGCGATCTACATTTTATTGGGGACAGTGCCGGTTGTTAGAGATAGATTGAAAATGTGTGTCAGAGGAGAAACTATTACATGGATAATTTTTTTGAGTAAAATATTAGTGATACCATCATACTCTGAACTATTTTTCAGCTTGAAATTGTTTACAATATCAATTACTTCAGTTTCATGAGTAGGTAAAAAGAAAAGACTATTTGGAATGTTGCCTCTTAGAAAAGAATGGAATGGTAGATTGGAATCGGGAATGTTGCGGGCAAGATTTGGGCCTATGTTCACGAAAAAAGAATTGAACGCATTTGCTACGCTAGTGTTATTTTGTAGATGTTCACCATCAACATAAATATCTTTAAAGTCAGATTGGTTTTTCTTTTTGTTGTTTAAAACTGTGTTGATTACCATCCACGTATTTTTGATGTCGGACTTGAATATATTGAATTAACGGGAATAATATTGTTTTTTGGCTACGCGAAGTATAACAGTTAGCTTATTCCGATAATGAGTATATTTACTTTTATTCTTTTCGTTTGGTTCAGTTTTGTATCTATAGAATAATCTGTTTTTTCTATTTATGGACCTTAAGAGAGTTTTCGAAATCCAAGGAGATCTAGGCACCTTTTTGTAGTTAGGTTGAGCAGGACGCTGTAATGGTAAGTTGGTATTGAACGACTTTCTCTGAATCTATGGAGGTCTGCTCTCGAGAAAAGCCGAAAAATAAGAGAAGTATATGACTGGTGAAAGTTTGAATGAAATCTGACAAAAATAAGAAAGTTATGAATTGTTCTAATCACTACATACACGTGCTCTTTAAATTGGCTAAATCGGTAATGTCTCGTGGATGGAGTGGGGACAAGTTTTCGTTTTGTTTAAACACACAAAATGGCTAAAATTTCAGGAGGGTCTATCCTCTTAGAGGACTTATGATAATATGCTATCCATAATATATTTTGAATTGTGTCCCAAGGGAGAAGGCACTAGGAGAAAAACAGACATTATTTATATTGTGTACAAGACTAACTGACGAGTTATCCGTGACTACGTCACAATGCACTGACTAAGGCTGCGTTCATGCTTAAATTTTGAAGGCAGAATGAGCGATCTGAAACGCTCATCGTAAACGCTCATCGTGATCGCAGTTCCACGATGTAGTGTTCATGCTTACTTCTCTGGCTCCCCCAGGCAATTCTCAGTGTGTGGCCTTAATTGGTCTTCCAGCTGGATTCGCAAACCTTCACTGTGCATGCTACGTAGACCCACTAGAGGTCAGTGCGTTGACCCCATTTAAACGCGTTTACAAATTGTAAACGCATCTTTTTGTGAGTTTACGATCGGCGATCGTGATCGCCGTTTTTCGGTGATTCTACAAAAGTGAGCTAAGACGCAACCGTGTTTTAAACTAAACGCGTAACAGATGCCTGATTCTGGCCGTCAAAATCAAGCATGAACGCGCCCTTAAGCTACAGTCCCATATACGTCCCGGACCGTCCCGGACCATCCCGGACCCCATCCGGGGTGATCCGGGATTCGGTCCGTGTTGACACCGTGTTGGCACCGGGGTGGTCCTGGATGGTCCTGGATGGTCCTGGATGGTCCTGGGCGGTCCGGGAGTCGACCCCGGATGTTTTTGACGGTCAAAAACTGCCGGGGTGGTCCGGGACGGTCCGGGACAATAGTTTGATCCGGGGTGATCCGTGTAGCCACCGTGCTGGGTCCGGGGTCATCCGTAGTGGCGCCGGGGCGGTCCGTGTTGATCCGTGGCAGTCCGGGAGTGAGTTATTGACCGCCCAGGACCATCCAGGACCATCCAGGACCATCCAGGACCATCCAGGACCACCCCGGTGCCAACACGGTGTCAACACGGACCGAATCCCGGATCACCCCGGATGGGGTCCGGGATGGTCCGGGACAAGCATCACACTTTTTTTGAACAAAACATCCCGGACCATCCCGGATCACCCCAGACCATGGTCCGGGATGGTCCGGAGTGGTCCGTGCTCGTCCGTGCTGGTCCGGCTTTATATGGGACTGGGGCTTAAGATACGCATAGACTTGGTGATCTCATATTTCAAACATTCATAATATTCATATTATTGTTCCGATTAATATCAATTTTCGCCATTATATTATTATTATTATTATTCTAACATACAAATCATTTTTTCTTTTGCACTGGATGTGCAACAATAAACCTCAAGAGGGTAAAAGTAAAGGGTGCTGACCGGAAGAGTTGAAAGGTAATTTTTTTAAACCTATCCCCAAGAGTATGCCTCTGATAATTATTTTGCTACTTTGTTACGATCTGTTATGTCTACATCACTATGCATTTCATACCTATGAATATTCAAATTACGATAATACGTCACATGAAAACAACCATGAAGTCAGACGTGCAGAACGACCAATAACTGTTTCAAATTGAAAATTAAATAATTTACATTTCCCAAACATACGAACCTGTTTCAAAAGTTCCAATATCGCAAAGTATGGGTCATCAGGTGGTATCGACCCCTTTTTGTCCAGACAACCCTTCAGCTCATTCCTGAATGCATGTACGTAGACCTTAACCACCCTGGCTAAAAGATCCGAGTCTTTATCCCACCAACGAACTGGCAAGAGAAAATAAAGTAGTTTGTTTTATGGTCCAATGGTCGACTTTATCAAGGCTCATTCTATGCTTCAAATCAGTCTAAAATCAATCAGTTGTAGTCAACTATTATTCAAAAATAAATAAATTCACGACTGAGAATTGTATTTGATCTTAAAGTAATGACTACCATATACTTGCAAATAGTAGACCTCTACGACTTAATATTTTTAATTGACCGTATCGAGATGTTTGAACGACAGGAGTGGGTCCGATGCCCTCGCCTGAGATAATATTAGGGAACATTATGCTTCAAGCCACTTTTGATTTTGTTTTTACCAAGCACATCGAAGTTCCTCTTCGCTGCTTCATACATCCATGTCAAGACGTCTGCCATTTCTTTGATGATACGATCACCCCACTTTGTATCCGGCCTGTCAAAGGCTGGACACTCGAGTAGGATCGGAACTACTCGGAGAAGATCGGGTTCGATTTCATCCTTGCGTATTTCTGAACGAAAGTTCCTCGTCATCAGGTGCTCGAAGATAACTTCTGCTACCTGCATTAAACATGAGCCAAACAAATAGAATGTGATGAAGAGTTTTAAAAGAAGGGATGATATGCAGAGAGAGTTTGGCCAACCCAATTCGAGTTGGGCAAACTCTCTGCATAGATAGCTCTGTGGTGAATGGAGTAGGAAGGAGACTCTTAATTGGGCATTAGGAATGCTTCATTCAATCAGTATACTATATGGTAGAGTATTAAATTGAATTAAAAATGATTTATTAAAAATCATACAAAGCAGCCCAAAAGCTGAATTGCATATCGATTCACAATAAAAAAGCAGTTAAATTTGAACTTACAAAAGTATACACCAATCTTAACAATTTGAAAGCAACATAGTTCCAGACAGTACATTATAAGATGAATCATCCTCGGGGTGTTGTTATGCAACACTGAATGAGGGAGAAAAGAGAGAGAGAGAGAGGATGGAGAGAAAGAGAGAGAACGATGAGCGCATTAAGAGAAAGAGGGAAAGAGAGATATATATATATATATATATATATATATATATATACAGTGCGTCCCAGAAAAAACGAAACCGAGAATCGTCGATGTTTTATCATAGCTTAGTCACATTTATAATTAATAAATGACACATAATTGTTTGGAAAGCTTAAATCCTCCTCTTTCATTTGACGCAACTCATATGATGCAAATTGTACGCATGAGTGTTTAAAAACAATGTGAAGAGAGAAAACCAAAAAGTCATTTGGCGGACGGTATCTGAATTTCAAAGAGATAATCACATTTCTAGAAAGTTGAGTCAGGTAAAATGCGCAAGGAATGACAAAGTTCTGTTTGTTTAAAGTATAGTGCTTGTATTTCCATAATTTTATCAAACGAATTCGTTTTCACTGGCAGCCTGCCGTAGCAACAAGCTGAATTGACAAAAGACTTAACTCCGTTTCGTTGACAGTGATTGTCAACGAAACGAAGTTAAGTCTTTTGACGTTTCATTAAATTATTAGAGAAAGAAGACTATTCGTTGGACCGTTCTCGATTCTTAATCCTTGTCTAAATTTATTTTCTGTTGACGTTTCATTAAATTATTAGAGAAAAAAGGCGATTCGTTGTACCGTCCTCGGCTCTTAATCTTTGTTTGAATCAAGTTCCTCTTCCTCCGCGCTACTGACGTTTCATTAGATTACTAAAGAACGAAGACGATTCGTCTTTGTGGCATACGCCTGTAATCCAGCTAACAGTGGAAGTTACAAACTGATTCAGCCGAGGACGCAGGTTCGAAACTGAGTCACGTCTTTCGGATGGTGACGTTAAAGGTCGGTCCCCAGACGTAAATAATCATATCTGATTGATACACGTCTGTGAAAAAACAATTACACACATACACGTTGTACCATTCTCGACTCTTAATCCTTGTCTGAATTCAGTACCCCCCCCCCCCCTTCCCGCGCGAATCTTTTTTCTTCCTACGTCCTCTTCCTTTCTTCTTTCTTTCTCTTTTTTTTGGGGGGGGGGGCGACCGCCCCCACCGCCCCCTGACTACGCTTCAAAAGTTATCAATGTCAAATGTCAATTTCATGAATTTCTATTTGTCTGATTCCACTAAAGCCAACTTTTTACGAAGGGTACCAATTAGTGCACGTGAAAGAGAGAGAGAGAGAAAGATAGGATACACAAAAGGGGACATTATTTTTGCCAAACTCATAGGCCCGAATTCACAAATGAGGTTTGTCGACAAACTTTGGTTTTCGTGCGTCATAATGACGCGTTTTACCAAACCAGGTTTGTAAAAAAACGCGTCAAAACGCGTCATATGACGTACATAAACCTCGGTTTGTCGACAAACCTCCTGTAAATTCGGGCCATAGAGAAGCGAATGGAGAAAGAAAGAAAACAAAACATAAACAAAGCAAAACAAAACAGATAGGGAAATAAAAACATGCACGTTGAATATTTGTGCTCAGAATACCCCTAAAGTGCCCCTTTTTACATAAAAAATAGACCCTTTTTCCTTTTTGAAAACGTACATGGAAATGGTGGATAGAAGCAGAAATATTAGAAAACAATGATTAATGAATGAATGCTTTAGATATCACACAAGATAATATTTATAATATTTAGATATAAATGCGGTAATCTATGTTTTAACTGAGAAATCTCCATCGTATCTAAACACTCAAATTTCCCCCTTTCTCAATGTCATAATGAAAGTGGTCACCCATATTAAATGCTTGAAGGAAAAATTATGTTCTATTATTAAAGTGGATTTTTTTTTTAAAAATAATATTTTGTTACCAGCGAACTGAAGAGATATATAGCATAACAAATCATGACCGAATTGCCGAGTTGAAATATGATATTTGACACTTTGATTTTTTATTTCAGAAATGTTGACTAAACTCAGTCAAACAAAAATTACTATATGCTTTACTTTAACAATGTCCTGCGATCACAATGAATCAATTAGAGAGTGAATCCATAAAAAAAAGTAATTTTATGCATAATCTTAATGTTATTCCCAGAAGATGACGTTTGCAATCATAAAATAAAATTTAAAAAAAGACATTTCTGTATACATGAATAGTACAAACTAAAAGTGTTGTCACGTACCTGTTCTAAGAGTTTAATGTTATCTTTGAGCAGGAAAAAGGTTTCCTTCAGTGAGTCCATTTTCAAGGCCACATATTGGTCTCTTCAAATAAAATAAACATGTAGATAACAATACTTTGAATAATATATATAGATAGACCTACAGAAAATAATGATGTGGTTGATACTGTTGATGTTTAACAGTCATGCGGGGGCTATAAGCTAAACGCATACTGTGTATGATTAGCATTTTTAAGATTCCCAATACATTTGACAATATTCAAACTAATCCGTATAAACTGTAAACCAATACAATTATTCAATGTCGTTTGTATCGAATCATATATAAAAAGGTAAAACTCTTCGAGTGTTTCACAATTATGGTAAATGGAAGACTTCTTTTATGTCATCGATATGAATCGTCTCTGGTGCACACACAATACTTTATTTGCCATGGCAAACTATAATATTAATAATAATAATATTACCAAGGGAGGAGTCATCAGCTTCAGTGATGTTCTTTCTGAAGGCCCTGCAATTATTATAACCCCCTCAATTAACAGGTACCCACTTACACCTGGGTGAAGAGTGGCAAATGTAGATAAAATATCTTGTCAAAAGATGTAAGTGCTTGGCTGAGATTCGAACCCTCAAAAAATATTGTATTGAGAGTCAAGTGAATGGAAGGTGATGGCGGATCCAGGGAGACCATGGGGAACCCCCTCCCCGTCTAAAACTGATTTGCCTTTTCCCTTTTTTCCTTTGGCAGAATGTATATATTTTAGGAATAATAACTCATTTGAAAATGTTCCATTACTAAATGCACAGGGGTATAAATTCACGAACGAGTCTAAAATATGAGAGATCACTTCGTTTTGGAATTGAATCAATTCCAAATTAAAATGGAATCCACTCCAAGGAGTGGTTTGTATTACTCTCTTGAGAATGGTTTCAAAACAAAATTTTCCCTAACATGAATCCTAAAAGAGTGCACTCCTTTTTCTGTAGATTTAAAGAGTGTGATAAACTCCCTTTTGTCACGTGTGCCACCAACCCCTCTCCCCACCCATCTGAAAATCCTGGATCCGCCACTGTTTATCAATACATTCAATTCGATGTGGTTTATTTAAAATTTAAAAAAAATAGTAGTCTAGGAAATAATTGCGCAATGTTTACAATGTACAAATGGTCATAAAATGGGATCATCGATTTAAACAAAACAAAACGTTAATGAACAAAGCATTAATAAGAATATAAAGTACATAATCATTAGAAATAATCCCACTTTCATACAAGTATAAAGATTTGGAAACAAAATGTCCCTTATTATGCTTAATAGAAGTAAAAGATCACTCGAAAATGAGCTGATTATTAATAATAATAATAATACACAATATTTATAAGGCGCTTAATACTGGTGTCTCCAAGCGCACCATATTCTGACTAAACAATTAATTACCAAAACTTATAATAAACACACAACTTATACATCTGTTCTTTATTCAATAAATCATGCATATATAATAATAAAAAATAAGATAAGAGTGAGATCAAAGATACATACAAGACGTCAAACATAGGATCAAACATAAGATCAAAAAAAAAAAAAAGACGGTGTGAACCTCCTTTGACCGACTCACAACTGCATGCAGAATATTATTTATGAATTAAAAAGGTGCGTTTTCAGCAAGGACTTGAATTGGTCAAGAGAATGAATATTATGAAAGTGCGCTGGTAATTTATTCCAAAGGATAGGGGCATTTGATTTATTATTATGATGCAGTATAGAAGACGTCATTTTCTAAATTAATTATTCCAGGTCGCATAATCATGTGTGAATCAAAGCGCAATGTTGGATATTATAGAAATGAGACAGAAACTAACTGTTTTATAATTGTTTGTTTGTTTGTTTTTATTTCCGAAATCCATATATACATACAAGTTTTTAAAAAAAACATATATATAAAACACATTTCAAACGATAAGAAAGTAAGTAAATGTGTAAAGTATAGACAAACGGTATAGATAATAAAACATAAAGTAAACATGGCTATATAGTAAGTATCCTTACCCGAGCCTAATGAAATCAGTATCTAGGAATGCTTCTACTAGACATGTTGGTGACATCCATTTAAAAAGCTCGGATCGTTGCTTCTGAGTTAGATCAGCTCCAGGATCTAATCTGAAGATGCTCTCCAGTACTATCTTGGAATTGGTTGCCATGGTTATTGGTTCCTGAATATATCCAGCTGAAGATGTTTTAGAATTGAAATTGAAATTGAAAGCAAAATATATTTAATTTACCATCTTTTCAACGAAAATGAGGTTTTTCGTGGTATCCAATTTAATTTTTTAATCCAATACAGAATATTTCATCTAGTCTTCATTAAATGCATACGCGGATCTATCAGGGGCTACCCCACTCCAAAGTCGGTCTCTACAAAGTCTACACACACTAGGTTACCCAGCAGTTGTGGAATTTCATCGTTTTCAAACATGCGATCCCCCCTCCCCCCCCCCCCCCCCCCTCCGCCTGCACCTTTCTAATAACCATATAGCAGTCTCTACATGAAATGAAGTGAATTCCTGCATACTGGGAATAGTCAAAGATAGACATAAATAAGGACATATTTATTCTTTATTCCTGTTTCCATACAGAATAGTTAAACAATAAATCAATCACTGATATTGATAACATCAAACAAATATATGAAAATGGTGTCAAATGAGAACCTTAAATCCTAGCTTTTAAATGAGTATGAACGTAATTATTGTACGTACCGTGATATGATCCTTCTCAGTCAGTGTACTGCATGTGAATGTTATAATAATGAACTACAGCAAAAGTGTGTACAAATAGACGGGGCTGAATTGCGCTCGTACCCATAATTCATAACACTAAGCACAGCCCCGTATGGTACGCTCATTCCCACATACCGTACATGCAATACGAGGAATCCCCGTCTCGCAAATAATAATTGTTGCGTAATCTCTTCGGTCATTTATTTACAGAAAGTTTTGCATTGCGAAAACGGCATGTGCAATCTCGACTGACCTCGCAAGACAATGTATTTGACTGTATGTAGGGTGTATGTATATTGATGTGTTTTCTTAGTTCTAGCTCGGTTACTGTGTGATTAAGTGGCGGCATTTCCTCCGAGGAAAGTCACTACACAACCAAATTTCCGGCTTCAATCAAGGTCCAACGATAGTTAACTTTAACAATAACCATTATCCTTAACCTAACAAAATAAAACCAGCTTTGACGTTTCATTAAATTATGAGAAAAGCAGACGATTTGTTGTACCGTTTTCGACTCTTAATCCTTGTCTGAATTCAGTTTCCCCCTTTCCGCGCGAAGCGCGAAAAGGTTAGGTGTTTGATTTAATTAATATAGAAAGAAGACGATTCGTTGTACCGTTCTCAGCTCGTCTAAATGAAGTTTTCCCCTTCCGCGCAAAGCGCGGAATTTTTGGCTTTTCATCAAAATATAGAGGAAGGAAGACGATTCGTCGTACCGTTGTTGACTCTTAAACCTTGTTTGAATTTAGTTTCCCCGAAAATTTTAAACCTCTGATTTCTTTAGCTGATATTATAGGAAAGTGAAGCTTCGAGAAAATACAAGTATTGTAGTTGTAGTCACCCTCGAAGTCGTCACAGCGGATAAACAGTCACAGTTCGTAGGGAAAAAAACTTGTCGGCCGACCGACAATATACATCGCACCGACTTCAAACTTCCGCATTGATATAGTACCCGATGATCGAGCAAGAATACCGACACAGCTGACCCGACACAGCAACATATTTACCCGTATCTTTCTTGCTCCCTCGACGAAACGACTCCACCCAACAACCCCCCTCTCTCTTTTACTCCCACTCATCCTCTCTCAGGCTCTTACCTTCCCTCTCTCTCCTCTCTTTCACCCCCCCCCCCCCCCGTTTCTTTTGTTTCCCTTTTCTCTTTTTTCTTCTTTTTTTTCCTTTTCTTTCTTTTCTTTCTTTTCCCTTCTCTCCTTTTCTCCCTCTTTTTCTTGTTTCTCTTTCTTTTTTTTTCTCTTTTCTTTCCTTTCTTTTCCTTTCTTTCCTTTCTTTTCCTTTTCTTTTTTTTCCCCGACGGCAGCGCTATTAGGTGTGGGGGGGGGGGGGTGTCGCACCCCTACACCCCCCCCCCCCCTTTGGAGACGCCCCTGCTGGCTCCTGACCATTAGGAGCCAGATCATATAACACTGAGTTCCTATAGTTTCTATGCTCTTTTGGAAAATGAAGACAAAATTGAGAAATTGTAAAAATAGTTTTTTATGACGTCACAGCTTCGGTACTCTATGGTTACATTTCTATTCGAATATTGTAATTACATCACTGTTATATGCTCTTATTATATACACATCGTTAAAACTACTTAGTCACAAAATGCTTACAATTTTAATACAATTAAAATCAGTAATTTGATTTCAACATGTTTATTTTTCATCATGTTTATTTTTCATCATGTTTATCATGGTTTCATGTTTCTTTCATATTCCATTTTACATATTTACTTTTAGTTTCATTTATTTCTCCTCAAGAGATCAACAGATAAAAATACATACATGTATATAAACAGATAAATGTATGATAATACTTAAGAGGAATTATGAGGAAGGCAGTGGCCTTGTAAGAGGCCAACAAACAAACCTTGTAAGAGGCCAACCCTTTCAGAAAACAAGATATACAATATGTAACATAAAAACACATCAAAAAGGAACACAGACTAAGATAAGAAATTAAGTAACTAACCTAATGAACAAACACAAGAGCCCAATACTGAATCTAATATCTAGATAATAAAACTGCTTTATATTTCCTTCTAAAAAAAGATACTGAGGAGCTATTTTGAATGTTAAAGGGAACTGAATTCCAAATTCACTGGACCCTGGTAAAATAACCTATTTTTAAAAAGGGAGGTATTGCACTTTGGGATGTGGATATTTCGAGAATTTCTTGTGAAATAATTATGCACAGATGTATTTAACCAGAAATAGCTCAATAACGAATTTGGCAACAGATTTTGTTTATAAGAAAACATAAACAAGGCTATATTCAGTTTTAATAAGTCCATAATATTGAAAAAATTTCAAGGAGGAAAATAAGGGTCCAGAGAGAGAAAGGTAAGGTGAGCGAGTTATAATTCTCATTGCCTTTTTTTGTAAACGAAATATTCTATTAATATGTATTTGGAAAGTATGACCCCAGCCTATATTACAATAATTTAAGTACGGTAAAATCAAAATATTATACAATATAAGAAGAATTCTCTATGAAGTTTATATATAATTTCAATGTTTTGGCAATCTTATTGCAGACGGCACCAGCATGTTCATTTCATGTTAACCTATTATCAACAGTGACACCTAGAAAGGTAGCAAATTCAACTTCAATGACAGGCATGTCATTTAAATAGACATCAATTTTGAAAGACGCTTTATTTTTGTTCGTAAAAACCATAAAATGTTATTTCCTAACATGTATAGTTAATTTATTGACAATTAGCCACTTAAATACATATTTCAGTTCATTATTAAAACATTTTGTAACGTATCGATATTATGGTGAGACATGAACAAGCTGGTGTCATCTGCACACAAAATGCAATTCAACATTTTAGAAATATTGCCCAAGTCCTTTTTTGTAAATTATAAACAAGATCGAACCTTGATCTTTATTTGAAGGCACTATCTTTTGGCAAGATATTAACCTCCACTTGCTACCCTCCACCCATGTGTAAATGGTTACCCAGTAACATGCGACCGTCATTGTTGGTCAAACAGTTTTCGAGCGTCAAGTAACACCTGACTGGAATGTAAATTATTTCCAAATCGAGATTCAAACCTTTGTTGCTTGTGATCCTAAAGGTGATACTAAAAAAATGAGGTGCCGTATGAAAGATCATATTTATCTCCATATTTCGAAAGGTGCATCATCTCGTCATTACATGTAGATCTAGGCCCACAATCGAGATCGGCGGTCATCTGCGTTGTGTGCAAATGTAGCCATCAAATTTATCGCACAAAAACTATGGTAGCCGCGCTCCGCCCAAACTAAGTTTTAACATGTAAACCAATGGGGATCGCAACTATAGGTTTTCCCGCCCAACTTCGTAAACTTAGCATCCGAATTAACGTTACCATTATTCAAGTTCGTGCGAAATTGAATGACTATGTAGATCAACATTCAAAAAGCGTGATTCAATTTAATTTAGTAGCATGCGATTTCATACTCTTGTCACGGAGACGTGCAAAACGAGCATTCAATTTAGAAAAGCGTGCAAAGAACATTCAAATTCGCGCCGGGCAGACGGTGGTATGTATTCGTGCATTCAAGTTCGTGATTGAGCATACATATTATGTGACATTTTTGCATTGCTTTTCATTTGATGTTAATTTGTCACTTCATATACTTCTGTTTGAATAATTCATGCAAAGTTTACTTGGAGGAATGACATGCGTATTCGTTTGTAGATATCTGTCATTACACAGGTATAACTGTCCCCAGAGAAGGTGCACAGTTTGTGACTTCTCTTCTAAGCACAATCTATAATTATATAAAAAGATCCTGGACAGAGGTAGAGTTCAGCTTTAATAGACATGGACATGATGGAAACAAAATACGATGATGAATAAAGAAAAAGATGTTAAAGAAAAGATGAAAAGATCACCTACTCAATCAAGATTGATCAAAACAAACCATTTAAAAAATAACCTCAAAGACATGTATAATGACAAATATGAAGATATGAATAAAGAGATGTTTCAACAAAAATAAAGAATGTCGAAAGAAAGAGAAAACATAAAATGCAATATAAATATATCAGACAAATAAGAAGATGGTATTTAATGAAATTTGATATGAAGGTACATGATATAAAAATACAGGCCAAGTTCGATTTTGGAGAACGTAGGTCGAAGGTCAAAGGTCATAGCTCATTAAATATGCGAATCTGGTTTTCGATCCATAACTTTAGTATTGTTTGACGGATTTTAATGAAATTTGATATGAAGGTTCATGGTATCAAAACACAGCCTAAGTTCGATTTCGGAGTATGTAGGTCAAATGTTATAGCTCATTAAATATGCGAATCTGGTTTCCATTTGATAACTTCAGTAATGTTCGACGAATTTTAATAAAACTAATATGAAGGTACATGGTATCAAAATACATGTACAGCCTAAGTTCGATTTCTGAGTATGTAGGTCAAAGGTGAAAGTTCATAGCTCATTAAATATGCAAAAACACCTAATTATATATGTGAAAATGTGGTTAACTTCCTTGCCTA
Source organism: Strongylocentrotus purpuratus (assembly GCF_000002235.5). Lineage (NCBI taxonomy): Eukaryota > Metazoa > Echinodermata > Echinoidea > Camarodonta > Strongylocentrotidae > Strongylocentrotus > Strongylocentrotus purpuratus. Next base: position 66,237 of record NW_022145605.1, on the reverse strand, counting down.
GTAATATAATAGTACAGTCCAATGGAGGTAACGTGTTCTAACGTATATAGGCCATTTGTACCCTGCGAGGGGATACTACGCTGTGCGTTGACTTGTTTATTTTAGTACATCGTATTATTTCAAAAGGGTGGTCTCATTTCAAGTCAATTTCTGGACCTGCTCTCCCAGAACATGTACAATAAATTTTAAAAAAGGAATTAAAAACATAAATACTAAGGTAAAAATATACATGGCATTTGCAATAATTCAACTCAAATTGATATTAATAAGAAAAAGGAAAAAATGATTGAATATAGGTAACATAAAAACACACATTAACAACTATAAGAAAAAGCTCACTAATGATTAACAGATGATGTTTGTTTGTTTGGTTGTATTTCTGCGTTATTGGTCGCTAGAAGAAGTCCAATAAAGGTACCTGTAAAGCATTATTAAGCTTTGACATTGTGTGTAATTGTGTTTTTACAGACGTGTAAAAATGTATACAATTAAATCGTATTTATATTACATTTCAATTCTATTCAATTCAATTCGATTCGATTTAATTCAATTCAATTCAAAGTTTTAATATTCAATACTTTTTGTCATGATTACGAAAAAATAATAAACAAAGTTCATGAAAAACGATTACAATTTAGTATAGTAAATCTGTTAGTTAAAAACCTAAATGCTTCTATAAAAAAAAAAAAAAAAAAAAAAAAAATAATAATTTTAAAAATTTAAAAAAAATAAAAAATAAAAAAAATAAATAAATAAATAAATAAATAAAAAAAAAAATTAAAAAAAAAATTAAAAAAAATCGAATTTCAGTGGACCATTTGGCATTCAAATGTTGTTTTCCCCCCATAACCGAATAAAAGCAATGACAATTTCTTCATCCAAAATGATATTTACATTCAATCATAATTATAATTATATTTGTATTATAAAAATCATCGTGAAGAAACCGCGCCTATGTCTCACAAGACAATAGGCCTACATGGCGCCTTGTGGAGAAAAATACACGATGATAAAAAATAATAAGCCAGTTCACGATTGCAGTCTGAGCATGAGCAGATAAAGGTCATTGCAGAACAAATTTTGAAATACACGGAGACGAAATACTGTATACGTGCTCATGAAAGTTATGTAACAGTATTCATTCATGCACATTCAGTGCACTCCATGATACACAGGTGGAAGTATTCTTCGAAAAAGATTCTTTGAAAAGGGGAAACAAAGGATATTTATATAACACCTCCATCGCTGTAGGAGTGATTATTTCAAAATCTACAAAGTGGGACCTCTTCATGTTTCGAAGATCTGTGGATAATCGGGGTCTATTGTTGAAAGATATTTTCATATGGATTATCAGTTTAATGAAGTATATATATATATACACAACTGCGAGAATATACAACACTTTTAGTACGCCATCAGTATACAATTGTTTAGTGTAGTACTCTGTACGACGCAGAGGAAAAATTAAAGCTTACGGTGCACATCTGACATTATTTTCTCATTTATATACATGTGCAAATCGGCGTATTGCTGCAATACAATCTGTCTGAAATTTTATGATTTTATTCGCAATCATCAAAATTAGTTATATTTTACATATTGCATATCCATGTGTTGATAACTTTTTCCCCTAGACAAGACATGTTTGACACCATCTGAGCAATTTGTTATTACATCAAATTTAATCAAATCCTTGGCTACCATCTAATAACCAGATCTACTGGGAAAATGCAATAATATAGTCTGTTTGTTTTCTGGTTAACATCTGCTTGTTGCTTACCTCAATGTCATGAACTAGCTGGTTGTATTCAATACATGTATTATGCCAGTGTGCTCTGCTGTGCCAAAGTGCTAGAAATATAAAATGGATGAGCATCTTGTAAAGGCAACCAGAACGTGTCTAACTTTGTCTTTATCTTTTTCTTATCCTCATCATCCTCATAGTCGCCTTTTTTGTTGCCTTCCTTACATGTTTATATTGTGATAGCGAAGCGCACTCAGCAATGATTGAGGAAACTAACAACAAAACTTAATCTTAATAACTACCATATCCTCCATCTCAGACAACTTGAATGGATAGTCATTTGAATGCTATGATTCAAAATGCATAAAACTACACGATATAGGCCACTTTGAAAACAAAAACCGACTGAATCTTCTAAATAATAGAAAGTCTAATGTTGTACAATTCAATTCAATTCAATTAAAACGATGGATCATGTTATTTATGTATGATGCAGAAAATGACAGGCATTTCAATATATTCCATTCTTTGTTTATGTCGTATGTTGTCTCAGCTCAGTCACACAAACGAGACAAATACCAAACAAAACAAAGTTTTCAATTACATTATTCCCAGTGGCCCAAAATAGGTCGATTTGTCGCTGTGACCGAATTTAGTGCCACCGCGTATGACAGATAGGATTCCATACAATTTCTTAACTTTTTCTTTATTCATTGACCCAACAGGACAATTCATTAACCAGTTTTGAATTTTTTTCTTTAACTAAGATATTATATATTGATTTATAATAAGTCAATGTCCGAATACGAGACTGTTAAAGTCTTTACGACAGTCAAAGGTTCAGTCTGGTATTTTATGAAATCCATGCCCTTTCATCTCTATTAGCTTCATGAGTCGTTCTTTTAGATGCTCTCTTTTCCTGTACTTCGGGAGATGGAGCACGACAAAACCATGACATGTATTCACTTCAGGGCACATGTCCTTCGGGGGTTTCCCCTTACAATCTTTGTCTCCTCCCATTGGCCACATCCTAGGTCTAACCTCCTGGATTCCACCAATGGGGACATGGTCAGCACCTGTCATGACTCCTGAAAACAATTTGCATTAGAAGATGAATAATCGGTCATTGTCCATTTTTCTTATTAAAGGTAAAGACGAGTTCTGGTCATGCGATTGCATTGTAAAAGAAACGTGGTGGAATCGATCAGAAAAGGTTGATCATCTAGCATCTAGCATCTGCAAGGTTCTGGAATCATCAAAATGATAAGAAATTTGGCCCATTCTTCGTAAAGTTACAAGCACTATACACAGAAAGATGTATATGGGACTACCCTATATCTCTCACAGACCATGAGAGAAACAAATTTACCAAATATATGAATTAGTAGGCGTTTTCCCGGCAAATTTTTTATCATCATGTATTAGTCAAAACATATTCTTTCACATGATTGGTAATGAGAGCTTCCATTTCATTTTTTGAAATTGGGGCGTTTCCAATACTGGTCTTTACCTTTAAGGCTCATAAATCAAAAAGTCTCTTACTCTGAAGGTTAACAATTCGGAAGGTTCGTATTTCGGAAAATGAAATAGGGCTCATAATTTCCATGAATTTGAACGTTTCTAATTCCGAAAATGACATAGAACCCTATATAATTTGTTAAGAATTATGAACTTTCGGAGAATGAACTCTATTTCATTTTCGGAATTATGACCACACCTGGTATGGGATTTTTTTTTTCTTCTGAATTTCAAACCTTTTATTACTTTTGGAAAAAAAGAGTGCCTTCCGACATAATCAAAGGTAGTTGGTGGATCATGAAAGCAATGTGCCCTGAAACATGCAGAGTGAAAGACATGACTAGGTTATTATCATCTTGTCACAGTGACACTATCAATGTCTTGAAAGTAACACCATGCATGTCAAAATGACAAAAAAGATGCCAAAGCAGCACAATATTTGTCTTGTCACAGGACGTTTTAAAAGGTATTATCAATGTCATACGTTCAAACACGACGAAGTGACTGATCGTCTTTATACTATCTATTTTTCATACAGCACTGTGCTATACATGTAGGTACGTCTATTTACATACAGTTAGACCTTTGTCGGTCAACGATCACCAGTGAAGATTTGACTTACTCAGAAAGTCTCTTTTGTCATCCTCAGTGAGATCACCATGGAACACTGACCAAAACATCTTGACCACGCGATGGTTTGCTGTGTAGCCTTTCTCATCATAACCAAAGCTCTGTGCAGAGAAGAGCAAATTAAAACATGAAAATGAACAACAGCAACAACAAAGAAAAGATAATTGATTTGTGCCACAAAAAAATAAACTCAATTTCAAATTTATTTCTCAAGAAACAAACTTTAAGTATACAGCGTGTATTATCTTTGTTTTATCTTCTTGAAATAAATTGTCTTCTATTAAATCTTAAAGCACCTACTAACTTTGCATTATGTAAACAAAAATCAAGATATTTTGCTTTGAAGTAGATTAATTTTCTACATTTGTGGATTTTAAAGTGCGTTGATGAGAGAAGATTTTTATAAACAAATTAAAGAAGAGGAGCTCACTTCTTGAAAGGCCTTCCAATCATATTCCCCTCCTTGAAATAATGACATCAGCTCTTGCGGTGCGAAACGTTTGTGCAGACTTAAACGACCGAACATACTCCGAAAACTCTCACTGAATACATTGAACTGGGAGGACGCTGTGTAGTGCCTGGCGTAAAGCTCAATGTACTCTCCACTGGAATTCGAAAAATAAAAGAAATATTTCCATTGAAAGCCAATAAGACTTCAGGATTCACTTCATTTTCAGGTTTTGGTTGGAAATGGGAGTTAAGATAATACAGTCTTTATTTATAAGCATCTCTTTTATTGGTCAAAATTACTTCTCAGGATACCATAATCAATATAGGGGGTGGAAGTCTCGAAATCGAGTGCCAAATTTATACAAGAAAGGCACTTTTTAACTGTCAAAATTAAAGCTATAAACTCCAAATGATATGTGACATTTGTTTTGAAATGATGTTTGGCGTTAGTATGAAATCTATTATCTAATAATTCTAGAACTAGTATTCAGAAAGGAATTTAATGTAGATAATTTGTAATAAACAATTCAGGGACGTTTTTTTAATTACATTCCAAGACAAAGTGAACCATAATTCATATACTTCCACGACCACATCGACATGTCCAATGTAGAAGTTTTAAAACACACAACGGTATAAATCTTTCTGACTAGGTCGTACTGCACTTACACATTTGACGTGGTCACGACCTCGTCTTTGCCTCCTGGTTTGAGTTCGATCTCCGGTTCGTTCACCGGTCCATCGACTGTAAATCTGTAGTCGGAAAGCTCAAAGTCACTCGCCTCTATCAATGTTTCCATGCCCTTCGCCATCCCGGGATCTAGTAGTTTCAGATCTTCCAAACTGGATGGGCTGAATATTGTTAAAATAGAGTCGTATTATTTCTCTGGTCACCTGGCGTGACAAGCTACAGTTAATAACTAAAGAATAATTTAGAATAAACTGTATGTAATCAGCAATGCATCCTCATCTTTCTTTCTCTCTCTCTCTGTTTATCTCTGTCTCTGTCTCTGTCTGTCTCTCTATCTCTCTCTTTCTCTATCTCTCTCTCTCTCTTTTTTTCTTCTCTTCTCTCTTTCTCTATCTCTCTCTCTCTTTCTCTCTTTCTCTTCCACCTCTCTTCTCTCTCCCCCTTTCTCTAATCATTAGCTAGCTCTTACATTCAATGTATTCCAGATCCATTTATTTATAATATTATGCATGTAATCATTCTTTGGTATGTTCTATCCAAGAGCTTGTGGAGTTTGACATCGAGCTATCTGTCCAACAAACTCGGTATACAACTCGTAAGGTAATCGGAGAAACAAGTCGGGAAAGCTCGATCTCGTCTTAGTTCGCAAGAACTTACAATCATTTTGAAATGTTTTTAAAATAATGGAAAAAATTATCAATGAGCTCTCTAGTTCGAGAATACAAATGAAAATAGTACGAAATGGGAACAAAAATTGCAAAGGAATGAAGAACTTTGTACCCCCTGGCCCCCAAATATTAGAGACACATAACTTCCTTGTCTTTCTGCGATTAAATTAAAAATTGTTGATTGGGTGTGTACCTAGTTCCAAGCAGTTTCTTGTAGAAAAGAAATGGAAACGGCATTGTGACGATGACCTTATTGTAGAACATCAGAGCGAACAGCGTCCCGACTGATCGTAATTTGTCCAGGTCCTTAGAATCCTATGTTAAAATTTTAAATATAGAAGAATACAAACTTTTATTGCATGGTGTTTTGATCCGAATGATGGTGCACACTATTTCCCAATTGACAAGGCATATTTTTTCTTGGCCAACAAACATTATGTATATGGAGGGGGGACGCAAAATATTGGTTAGTACTCATGGTAATAAATAGTTTGTAACTTTTTGGTTATAAAGTCAAGATTTTGATCCCGTTTGGACACTAGCTTGCCCTCACCCCCCCCCCCCCCCCCACTCCGTGAACGGAGAGATACCATGTGTGTTACCAAAATGTCCGGTAAAGGGGTACTTTTCACGCACCAAAGTTCGGCTCGTAGTACACAAAAACGACTTTACACAACGGACTTAGGGGGTGTTTTCAAAAGGAGGGAACATGCGTACCCTAAATAACACTGAGTGGAGGGGCCGGGAGCTTGCCTGCCTGAGTATCGAACCCACTCACTGGAAACTGGGCCACAGGTCTTAATTACTCATGGTCGAGTAATCAGATTAAAAACCAATAAATTCATGAACAGACGACAATGTCGATAGATTTTCGAAAGTAACTCTGGGGTGAGCAAGGAAGGCTTTTATATTGGGGGGGGGGGTAAAGAAGGCACTATTACAGTATTAGTGCATTGGCATTGAAGATTAAATCAAGCAAAACATTTAATTTACATGTGGAAGTTTCTATACAGAAAACGTACTTTAAAGAGAGAGATTTAGAGGGAGGAGGAGGGGGGGGGGGGGCAAATACTATTGTGTTCCCCGGCTGCCAACCACCCGTTGTCACCAGCAATAGCTATAATCAACTTACATTAACAATATATTGAGATAAGTAATAATGGGTACTGTACTGAACTTCCGAGATGGAAATTTGGTTTCGATAATGACCTTGTTAAACCACAATGTCGTACACGAAGGAGAATCGTTGAGTTTCTTGAAGATGGAATGCTTCTTTACATTGAACAGCTCTCCGAACAGTCGGGAAAAGAATTCCTTTACGAGAAATGTAAAGGAAAATACACGTTTCAAACAAAACAAAACAAAACAAAGTAAAACAAAACCCCAAATGCACAAAAAGAATCAAAGATCGGAAACAGCTATTAATTACTAATGGTTTTTTGTTTTATTTTAAAATTTTAAAATGTCTAAATTAGTAGATCATTGATTGATTTTACCATTATTATTAATCTCGATGTAATTTAGTATTGTAATAAGCATTATTTACTGTCTTCCATGCCCACCGTCTTCCACGAGTTTGGATTTGGAATAGGGTCGAGTTGTCGGGGTCATCTCGTGAGGAGGGGTTGGTAATCAGAAACATATATATCAGTGTCGGGCGCGTACGCAGGGGGGGGGGAGGGCGTTTGGGGTTGAACCCCCCCCCCCCCCCCCCTTTTTAGCTTTTTTTATGTGTGTGTTCTGGAGGGGGAAAAACACCTTTGGTTGTTTAAAAAAAAATACACATTTAAAAAAAAAAAAAAAAAAAAATTGTGGTAATGGGTGACCCCAAACAGCTGACCTTACCCCCCCCCCCTACGAAACAAAATATCGATCGGCCAAATTTTCAAATTTTGGGACACAAAAAAAAAATTGCTCTATCATTTTGATGATTCCAGAACTTGCAGTACACACCAAAACTGATATGCTAGATGATCAACCTTTTCTGATCGATTCCACAACGTTTCTTTCACAATGCAACACTTGACCAGAACTGGTTTTTATCTTTAACAAAAAAAAAATGAGAACGATCCTATCTGTTTGGATTGAAATCAATAAAATTTGAATTTGAATTTGAATATGTCACAGATATAGACTGTCAGGGGGGATATAACATTCTTCGGACCTGAAGAGAGTTATGATTTCCCTCGTGACAATATTTTCCCTCAGCGCTGCGCGCTTCGGGCAAATATAACCACTTGGGAAATATAACTCCCTTCAGCAGTCCAAATAATGTTATATTACACCCCCTGCCAGTCAATAACTGTATAATATTAAACCCCCTGCCAGTCAATATCTGTATACTGTTCAGACGGCGTCAAAGAATAACAACTGACATCAAGCTTTTGAAGTTAAAGTTATGTTTACGCGATCGCAGCTAGTTTCGAAAATCAACTCGAGGGTAATTTCAATACGCTATTGTATTTCCAATATCAATAATGTTCAGATTACGTAATACGTCATCATCATGTTTACACATTTAGATAGGTGACGCACAAAGCTATTGAAATTGCCTTCGGTTGATTTTACGAAAGTAATTGTCACCGTGTGAAAGGGTGTTCATATTTACCTTCATGGGACCACCAGCATTTCGACCCAAAGACACGTTATCCTTGAAATGGACTTCCATCGGGAGCATGAGAGACGTTTCATCTTTACCTTTTAGCTCCGAGATAGCCGATTCAACAACCTTCTTTTTGTCGTCGTCAATCTCGAATCGAAGGTAAAATGGTTCCAAGTCTATCTTAAGATATCTTAAGATAATTACCAACATAAGGCATGATCCTCTTCCGAAAACTTCCTCAAATTTTAGTAGAAATATCTCCTTCTGTCGGAGCTATAGGATATCATGGGTAAAACAGTATTTGAAACAACATAAGCCTTCCAGCCGTACAACCGTAGATAATAATGGAATAATAACTCAAGCACGAAAGATAAGCGATTTGGTATGCCTTACGTCTCAACAACACACACACAAAATGAAGAAAAAAAGAAGAAAAAAAGAAACTAATAGAAATCGAGGAAAGAGATAGGGGGAAATGTGATTTAGGTTATCTGAAAATGAGATGCACTAAAACGACAATTTTAAGTGCTGTAGTTCACTTTGGGTTATTTATCACCAAAGTAAGAAATAATGAAAAATATTCTAAAAGATAAAGCTCTAGCTACATTCTGGTTTTGTTTTGATTGAACAAACATTCATCACCTACTACAAGTGAATTTTTTTATAAAAATCCTTGAGAGTTCACTTCTTCACTATGACCGGTTTCATTTTTTCCCCTTCAGATCAAGAAATAAAATTGAAACCGGTCATAATAGGGAAGAAGTGAACTCTCAAGGAACTATTGTTTTAATCATCATAATAATTGTCTCAATAACTACCTTGAAAATGATATATGCATGACTCATTAACCAAAATTGCAAACCCCTCTTTTACTCGCCTTTTCATGGTTATGAGAATAAGAATGATATAGAAAGTGACCATTGTATGAAATTAATTTGAATTCATTCAACTGCTTTTACGACTTCACCATGACTTGTCAATGAATAGAGCTTTAAACATACCTGACATGCAGAGTCGAACTCCATACACAGCATTTCCCACTTCAGAGGTACGTCCAGTACCCATGGCACGTTGGCTAATGAAAGGAGACGCTGATTAAACGAACATAAAACAATTTAGATTGCATAAGCGGACAGGGAAGAGAAAAAAGTCAATGACGGGATTCAATATAATCTCAAATCCACAGGCGAGATCAGATGATACACCCCCCCCCCCCCCCCCCCCGGCTGTGAGATGGCCGAAATTCCACGGACTGTTTTTGATTAGAATTCATCATAAATCTATAATAATACGTTTCTATATAAGAATCTAGAATGAAATGTTACATTTTCCACTAGATCGTGATACAGATCTAATTCATTATCGAGAATATATATTTATATCAAGTAGTAACCACATTATTGACACATGTGTTTATCATTTATTTCAAAATAAAAGAGTTGACATTTATCCTTTTTTTTAATCAAGAGATATTGAGTAGTTAGAATATTTTATTGCCTTCAAGTGCCTCCCTCCTGTACACAATACCTTATTCATCTGATATTGTTTTCTTCTTTTCATAATCAGTACCTTTTTAGGAGGGGTGTGAAGGGGAACATCCCATTAAAATTTACAGACAGTTATCAAATTTATGTCTTAACATTAACTTTACAGTTTGTAGATATAGCAAGCTATTAACAAAAGCCATGGATAAAACCACCGATATGATAGCGCCAATGAAAAATAGTATTTTTTTATTGTAATATCGTCATTGAAGTGTATAAGGCAAGTTGTGAGAAATACAGCATCCCTCGCGGTCTCAACAGCCGAATATGCAAAATGATCATGGTGAAGGTTGTCCCCATTATCAGGCATGTCAGGGGGTGATGGTTAATAACGATGGTGAAGATGATTGATGAATAATGGTTAGTTATGATGATGATGGTGGTGGTGATGGAAATGCTGATGATGATTAGCACAATATATATTGTCAACAACAACTTTACGATGAATTGGCCTATAATTTTATGATTGTCTTTTGTAGTGTTGTGTAATGTTTTCCTGAAAATGTGAAGCATAACAAGACTGAATAAATACCAGGTGAGGGAGTTGCAAATGCTGATGATGAAGCTGAAGAATAAGCCTCTTGATCTTCCTGTTTAATTCTTCATTTCCTGGTTGAAGGATGTAAAACTGATTCACGGGAATCGTGTACCCATGCGATGTATTGATCTGTATGTGAAATAATCCATTAACTTATTTCAATCTCATTGCATCATAGTGAGACAAGTTTGCATTGAGCAGGTCCACAGAGACGTATTTAAAAGGTAAATCCTACCTTGATATCAAACTACTCTCGAGGAAAGCAGACAAATCAGAGAAGTAGTCTGGTGAAAGTTTGAATGAAACCGGACAAAATTGAGAATGTTGTGAATTTTTGAAAGTTGTGATCACTACAGACATGGGCTCCTCAAATTGGCTAAATCGGTAATGTCTCTGTGATGTAGTGGCATACAACATTCCTTGTTGTTCAAACACACAAAAAGACGAAAATTTCACTTGTTCAATAATATATGATTTAGGAGAGTCTATCCTCTTTATAGGATTTATATCAATATGCTATCAATTATATATTTTGAGTAGTGTCCTAAGGGAGAAGACACTAGGGAGAAAGACAGGTCCAATATCAAATTTTCGCCATTCTATCTTATTTGTCTTCTTTCATACAAATAAACTTATAATAAGGGTTGCATTGCCCTTTAATTTTACAAATAGAAACGAAATACTGAAACAGTATCAATGAGTACTACATTTCGCACTGGATGTGCAATAATAAACCTCAGGGGGTTAATAGTAAAGGTTGCTGACCGGAAGAGTTTAAAGGTAAAATGTTCAACATATCCTCAACAGTATGCCTCAGATAATCACCCGCTACTTTGTTACATTTTGTTGATATAGGTCTACATCACTATGTATCTCACAGCTATGCATATTCAAACTGCTATAATATGTCACATGAAAAGTCAGAACGACCAATAACAGTAAATCATTTCCGTTCCCCAAACATACGAACCTGTCTCAAGAGTACCAATACATCTAAGTATAGGTTATCACATGGTTTCGACGCAGTGTTGTCCAGATAATCCTTCAGGTCATTCCTGAATGCCTGTACGTAGACCTTAACCACTCTGGCTAAAAGATCCGAGTCCTTACTCCACCAACAAACTGTCAATCGAAAATAAAGAAGTTTATATCATGGTCCGATGGTTTAAGTTATCAAGACCCATTCTATGCTTCATATCGGTCTAAAATCACCCAGTTGTAGTCAATTTGTTATGAGTTTTCTTTAAGTTCAAGACTAAGAAATGTATTTTTATCGTTAAGTAATGATTCTCAGGAAATTGCAAGTAGTAGACCGCTACGAGCACATATTTGTAATTAACCGTAATAATGTCATGTAATAAAATTGAGATGTGTAAACGACAGTAGATCCAATGCCCTGGCGTGAGATATATCAATGTACATTATGCTTCAAGCCACTTTTGATTTTGTTTTTACCAAGCACTTCGAAGTTCCTCTTCGTAGCTTTATGCATCCGTGTCAAGATTTCGGCCATTTCTCTGATGATTCGATCACCCCACTCTTTATCCGGTCTGTCGAAGGCTGGACACTCGAGTAGGATCGGAACTACTCGGAGAAGATCGGGTTCGATTGCATCCTTGCGTAATTCTGAACGCATGTGCCGGAAGATTACTTCTGCTACCTGCATCAAACATGAGCCAAACGAATATAATGAGATAAAGAGTTTGGAAAGAAGGGACAATCATGCACAGAGATGTAGGTTCAAAGTTTGACCAACCTAATTCGAGTTGGGCACAATAAAGCGAATAATGCTTTGTTGGTCAAGCACAAACAAAAGAATACACGCCAAGGTTGTGACCAACTGATTTAAGTTGGTCAAACTCTTTGCATAGATGGCTCAGGGGCAATGGAGTAGGAAACGAGCCTCCTGTTTATTAGGAATGCTTGATTCAATCAGTACAGTATAGAATGCAAATATTGAATGTTTTGAGGTGCATGGTTAAAACTATTGCCCAAGATTATCTCAAAAATGTACTCCGCCATTAGACGTAACCGAGCGTCATCACCGAGGAGCTTTAATTTTACCCGTGACTCGAAAATGATATTTGTAAAAGTACGCAACCCTACACCTGTTATATGCAATCGTATGCGTAGGTACGCCAATTGCATATGCCGTAGGTAGGCGGTGCCTATGCATAGGGCACGTAACCATACGTCATCGTAAGCCAGCATACGCATAACTTACGCAAGGGCTACACCGAAGCAACATTTATTTTTAATGAATACGCCGCCTAATTTCGTACTTGCGTAATTGCGTACTCGCTACGCCCCACTACGCAGCTCTACGCAGATCCGGTGTGAAAGAGGCTTATACCTATAAGCCCCCGTTTTAAGTAGCGAATTGAAGAGTGATATAGCATCACAGATCATGACCAAATTGCAGATTTGATATGGGAGATTTGACCCGCTGATTTAATTAATTGATCAGACTTTTTATTTTAGTAATGTTAACTAAACTCAGTCAAACACCAATGGCTATGTGCTTGACTTTAACAAAGCCCTGCGATCACAATGAAACAAGAAAGTCACCCCATATAAAACCAGTCATGTTATGCATAACATTAATGTTATTCCCAGAAGATGAAGTATGCAATCATAAACTAAAACGAAATTAAGAGTTCTGCATACATTAATATTACAAACTAAAAATATTGACACGTACCTGTTCTAAGAGTTTAATGTTGTCTTTGAGCAGGAGAAAGGTTTCCTTCAGTGAGTCCATTTTTAAGGCCGTATATTGGTCTCTTAAAATTAAATATATATGTAGATAACAATACTTTGAATAATATAGAAAGACCTACAGAACATAATGATGTGGTATAATACTGTTGACTTGCAACAGTCATGCGGGGGCTATAAGCTAAACGTATACTGTGTATGATTATAATTATTAAGATAACATTTCCGATGCATTTAACAATATTCAAACTAAACTGTATAAATTGTAAACTAATACAATTATTCAATGTCGTTTGTATTGAATCATATATCAAAGGTTAAATTCTTCAAATGTTTCATTTTTATGTTAAATGAAAGACTACTTTTATATCATCTAAATATGAATTCTCTCTGCGGTATACACAACATTTTGTATGCCATGGCAACCTTTGATATTAATAATAGTAATATTACCAACCTTGGCTTCATCAGCATCAATGCTGTTTTTCCTGAAGGCGTTGCAATTATTATTATAGCAACAATTAACATGTGACCACTTACACCTGGGTGAATAGTAGCAAATGTAGATTAATGTCTTGTCAAAAGATGTAAGTGGTTGGCTGAGATTCGAACCCTCAATCCTTATGTTGAGAGTGAAGTGAATGAACCACTATACCACGACACCTTCACATTTAATATGTGAAAGGTGATGGTGGATCCAGGGGGACATGGGGAACCCCCTCCCCGTATAAAACCGATGCTTTTCCTTTTTTTTCTTGTCAGAATGACTCATTTGAAATGCTCTATTAATGCGGAGGAGTAGAAATCCACTCGGGAGTTTAGAATATTAGAGATCACTTCGTTTTGGATTTGAATCAATTCCAAATTAAAGTGGAATCCACTCCAATGAGTGGTTTGCATTACTCTCTTGAGAATGGTTTCAAAATAAAATTTTCCCTAACATGAATCCTGAAAGAGTGCACTCTTATTTCTGTAGATTTAAAGAGTGTGATAAACCCCCTTTTGTCACGTGTCCCACCAACCCCTCTTCCCACCCATAAGAAAATCCTGGATCCGCTACTGTTTATCAATACATTCAATTCGATGTGGTTTATTTAAAATTTAAAAAAAAAATAGTAGTCTAGGGAATAATTGCGCAATGTTTACAATGCACAAATGGTTATAAAATAGGATCATCGATTTATTTAACGTTTTGTTTTGTTTAATAAACAAAACAAAACGTTAAATAACAAAGCATTAATAAGAATTTAAAGTACATAATCATTAGAAATAATCCCACTTTCATACAAGTATAAAGATTTGGAAACAAAATGTCCCTTATTATGCTTAATAGAAGTAAAAAAAAATCACTCGAAAATTAGCTGATTTATCATTATGATGCAGTATAGAAGACGACATTTTCTAAATTAATTATTCCAGGTCGCATAATCATGTGTGAATCAAAGCGCAATGTTGGATATTATAGAAATGAGACAGAAACTAACTGTTTTGTAATAAAACATAAAGTAAACATGGCTACACACACTAAGAAAAAATGGTGCACCTTTCGGGGTGCAAACCTATGCAACAATAGCAGCACCTTTAGGGGTTAAATCCTACACCCTTTTTAAAGGTGCAATCCTGCACCCTTTAAAAGGGTGCCAGATTGAACATTTTAGGGGAAATAGTACCCTTTATGGTTCATTCCTGCACCTTAAGGGGTGCAAACCGATGCAACACTAGCAGCACCTTAATGGGTTCAATCCTGCACCCTTTAAAAGGTGCAATCCTGCACCCATCGAGGAATACTGGTAAAATTTGCTCGTACACGAATACATATTAAACATGCATGATGTTTCTTGGTTAGTAATCATATAATCAATATATCTATTGCTAAAACGTGAATGTAAGTGTAACATGATCAGACAAAATAATCTATTGGTTAATGATTGCCAAAGGAAAATACAAATCACAAAATTGATGTGCATTGTCATAATTTGCTTAACAAATCATGATAAATGTATTTGTATGTGAACACGGGGAAATTACATTAATCTACATTAACAACGTGCCTGACTGTATCTCCAAAGGTACCAAGATACGTTTATTCGCTGACGATGCATTAATCTACCGGGAAATAAATTCTGAAATGGACCCCCAAACTCTTCAAAAGGATCTCGACGCCCTCTCCAAATGGGGCTCCGACTGGCAGATGGCTTTTAACACGGACAAATGCTTTACCATGCATTTCACATCAAAGAAATCTCCAAACATTACCCCCTTTAAACTATGTTAACAACACTCTACAGGTGACTTCTAGCCACCCCTACTTGGGCATCACCTTCAGCAGCGATCTAAAATGGAACTCTCACATTAACAACATCACAAAGAGCTCTAAGAAGGTACTGGGAGTCATCCGACGCAACTTCAAAGCATGTACTGTTGACGTCAAATCACGACTTTATCTATCACTTGTACAACCCAAACTAGAGTACGGCACGACTGCATGGTACCCTAGCACACAAAAAGAAAAACATCAGCTTGACATGGTCCAAAGAGCTGCTGCAAGAATGTGCCTCATCGACTACTTAAGAGAATCCAGCGTGACAGCCATGATAACCTCTCTCCAGTGGACTGACCTCGAAACCAGACGAAATATTGCCCGACTCAATATGATGTACAAAATCAACGCAAACCTCGTAGACTTTGACTGGAACTCCTACTTAACCAGACCATTTCGCCAACTTATGCTAGGAGTCCACTGGGCCGGCGCCAGTTGGTGCCAGTTCGCGCCAAAGATTATGTGATTGGCGCGTAGTGGCTCGCTGTGGCGCCGAATTAATGTCCGCTCGGAATGTGTCGCCAAGTGGAATAAACTGGGTGCCATATGGCGTGCGCCAAATGCCACCCGGCTTGCTCCAAAATGTTGCGCCAGTTCGCGCCAGTTTGCGCCATTACACGGCCATTTGATTCCAAAATTCACCCTGTTGGCGCCATTCGCGCCAATAGACGGCTACTTTGCGCCACTTGGTGATTAGTTTGTGCCAAAGGTCGCCAAATTGGTTTGAACTTGCCGCCGCTTGGCGCTACTTGCCGACTAATACCGGCCATTGGCTACCTGGTTCAGACCCTCCTCAGCTGCTGTATGAACAACATCTCTACTAAATATTTGATATAATTTTGATATGTCTGAGGCTTTTGGTAATGTTGGAGTGATGATGCTGCTCCATCAGAAGATGATGAGAGATGCTGAGGTGGCCACTGCCTATCAACTTATGCTGGTCAATCCTGAAGAAGAAGAGCCTCCTAAGAAGAAAAGGAAGCACAACTGGTGGTTTAGACCCATGCTCCACCCACAGTTGAGGGCCGAACGTGGACAGTACCACACTTTGATGGAAGAGCTGAGTGAGAATGACAGGAGGAAGTTCAAGAACTACACCAGGGTGTCCCCAGAGATGTTTGATGACCTGTTGGTCAGGCTTACACCCCACTTGCAGAAGAAGGACACCCACATCAGGAAGGCCATTCCCCTGGTCTCAAGTTGTCCGTCTTCCTGCGCCATCTCGCCACTGGGGCCACCTATGCCGAGCTGTCTTACAACTTCCGAGTGGGCAAGGAAACCATCCAGAAGTTTGTCCCTGATGTAGCCAGAGCGGTAGTGGATGAGTATGCTGCAGAAGTCATCTCCCTCCCCACAACCAATGAAGGCTGGCTTGAGGTTGCATTTTGAAGCCAGATGGAATCTTCCTCACTGTCTGGGAGCCTATGATGGAAAGCACATCCGTCTCCAGAAGCCCGACAAATCAGGCAGCCTTTACTTCAACTACAAGCAGTTCTTCTCGGTTGTCCTGATGGCTCTGGTAGATTCAAAGTACCAGTTCCTGTGGATCGATGTGGGTGGGGTTGGCCATCAGTCTGATGCCCAGATCTACAACAACAGTGAACTGAAGGAGTGCATTGAAGCTGGCACTTTAGGCATCCCAGATCCAGCTCCTCTTCCCCATGATGATGAAGAGCACACTATGCCGTACTTCTTCGTGGGAGACGATGCCTTCGCCATGAGGACGTACATGATGAAGCCCTATGGCCGTCGTAACATGGACCAACAGCAGAAGATCTTCAACTACAGGCTGTCCAGGGCAAGGCGTGTGGTTGAAAATGCCTTTGGTATTCTGGCTCTGCGGTTCCAGTGCTTCCTTGGCCAAATGAGACAGGAACCAGACACAGTCCGCCTGCTCATTGGAGCTGCCGTCATGCTGCACAACCTCATCAGGAAGCACAATCAGGCACTGGACGTCCGCATGTTGGACCAGGAGGATGCCCAGCACAACCTCATCCCTAGAGCTTGGAGAACTGCCGCCATCACTGTGAGAAAGTCCTGCGATGCCGCCCTGCTGTTATAGGCGGCAAGTGGCGCCGAATGGCGGGCAATCAGGTGGCATTTGGCGCGAAGTAGTCACCAATCGGGTGCCGTTTGGCTCGCGTAGTGGCGCAAACAAGGTGCCTCTTGGCGCCAAGTGGCGCCATGTGGCGCGAAATCTCATTGGCGCAACTTGGCGCGCGCCATTACATTCCATAATGCTAGGAGTCCACTGGGCCGGCGCCAGTTTGCGCCAGTTTGCGCCAATGCAATTTGCTGTGGCGCCTAGTGTCGCCAATAAGGTGCCTAGTGGCGTGTAGTGGCTCAAACTGCCTCCCAACTGGCTCGTGGTGGCCCGTAACGGCACCAAATTTGAATTTGGCGGCAAGAAAATTTCAAAATGTTTGAAATTTTCGTCGCGCCACTTGCATCGAGCAATCAGCGCCAAGTGTCCGCCAAGTGGCACCAAATGGCGCGAACATATCGCCCTTTGGCGCAAACAATCCGCCTATTGGAATCCACTGGAATGTAATGGCGCGCGCCAAGTTGCGCCAACGAGATTTCGCGCCACATGGCGCCACTTGGCGCCAAGGGGCACCTTATTTGCGCCACTACGCGAGCCAAACGGCACCCGATTGGTGACTACTTCGCGCCAAATGCCACCTGATTGCCCGCTTTTCGGCGCCACTTGCCACCTATAAAAGCAGGGCGGCATCGCAGGACTTTCTCCTAAGCTTTTGGTGGAAATGTTACCTATTATATTTCTATATCAATACAATATTAGTTTTATTAGTAGTTCTATATCAATACAATATTAATATTATCATAATTCAATATAAAGTTTCTACAACAGGGTGAAATTAAATTAAATAGAAGGAACAACTTTTGAGAGCTGACACTCTTTCTAAGGGACCTCCTTTTTGTTTTGCCTTGGGGTGACCTCTTCCCTTTAAAAAAAAAATCATATTTCGATAAACAATATAATACTGTAATAGAATCACAGTAATCGTAATCACTGCCTTCAACACTGGTCATATTAGATAATAACTAATTATAGCTTATGAGAGCGGGCATTCTTTTCGAAGGTACTTCTCTGTTTTGGGTTTTGGGTACATTGCCTACATATTTATGTTTCTATATCGATATTATAGTAATATCATCGAAATAGATACTACTGGTTCATATCAAGATAATGACGAGGATAAGCTTTTGAGAACTGATATTCTGTACATGGGTACTATATATATCTTTTTCTTTTTGTTATGCTTTGGGTATAATTATATAACTTATATCAACTCTATACCTGTATAATACCAAGATCATCAAATTCGATAATACCGGTTAAAATGTGGGTTTATTTTAGAAAAGGGGGAACATCTCACGAGAGCTGGAAACCCTTTCATAGTTACTGCACTATTTAACCCATGGTTAATCTCTTACCTAGTAAATTTTCTATATCACGGCATTGATCTTTTTTGAATAGTCGGCAAAGACTAACTCAACGTTATTTGATGTTAATCATTTTATTAACAGTATAAGAATTTAACAAATGCACCTCCTAATGTACACCTATTGTTTTGATGTTTATGTATATGTGCCACCGTTTTACGTCTACTTGTTCCCCATTTTGTTTTCTCTTATCCAAAAGAGCTACATAATTGTATTGAGTCACGGCTCTTATGAAAGAGTGTGCCACATCATTTAATTTCGAATTCCAAATATATAACAACAACAAAAAATGAGCACAAAAAAAAATTAATAATAATAATAATTAAAAAAAAATATTATATATATATATATATATATATGAATATATTCAAATAAATACCGCTATTTCTAGCTGGCATAAATAGTCATTTCTGACTGCAATGCCAAAACAAATTTAAATTAACAACAACAGGACTTTCTCACAGTGATGGCGGCAGTTGTGCTTCCTTTTCTTCTTAGGAGGCTCTTCTCCTTCAGGATTGGCCAGCATAAGTTGATAGGCAGTGGCCACCTCAGCATCTCTCATCATCTTCTGATGGAGCAGCATCATCACTCCAACATTATCAAAAGCCTCAGACATATCAAAATTGTAAATATTTAGTAGAGATGTTGTTCATACAGCAGCTGAGGAGGGTCTGAACCAGGTAGCCAATGGCCGGTATTTATTTAGTCGGCAAGTAGCGCCAAGCGGCGGCAAGTTCAAACCAATTTGGCGACCTTTGGCACAAACTAATCACCAAGTGGCGCAAAGTAGCCGTCTATTGGCGCGAATGGCGCCAACAGGGTGAATTTTGGAATCAAATGGCCGTGTAATGGCGCGAACTGGCGCGAACTGGCGCAACATTTTGGAGCAAGCCGGGTGGCATTTGGCGCACGCCATATGGCACCCAGTTTATTCCACTTGGCGACACATGCCGAGCGGACATTAATTCGGCGCCACAGCGAGCCACTACGCGCCAATCACATAATCTTTGGCGCGAACTGGCACCAACTGGCGCCGGCCCAGTGGACTCCTAGCATAAGACGCACACACCCATCATCCTTTCAGAGACCTAGAACCAACTCAACAATTTACACAAATAGCTTCTTCCCATGGACTGGTAAATATTGGAACGACCTGCCTCATTACATCCTAGACGCCCCAAACATAGATATTTTTAAGAAAAGGCTCTGCGATTTTTTCACAAACACTAATCGGAAATAATTCCACCAGGTCAACCCCCAGGTCAGCCCTCTGACGTGATGCGGGATCCCGCTTTGTCGGAGTAAAATCCAGAACCAGAGCCAGAACCAGAAGTAATCATGAATATGCATGCAATATGCAAACTTTTATTTTGCACCCTTTTTTGGTCGATAGGGTTCATTTTTGTGGGAAGGGTGCAAAATCTTATATTGCACCCTTTTTTTAACCCCTTTTCCTTCAATAGGGTTCATTTTTATGTAAAGGGTGCAAACTCTTATTTTGCACCCTTTTTTCTAAGAGTGTATAGTAAGTATCCTTACCCGAGCCCAATGAAATCAGTATCTCGAAATGCTTCTACCAGACATTTTGGTGACATCATTGTAGACAGGTCGGTTTGTTGCTTCTGAGTTAGATCAGCTCCAGGATCTAATCTGAAGATGCTCTCCAGTACTATCTTGGAATTGGTTGCCATGGTTATTGGTTCCTGAATATATCCAGCTGAAGATGTTTTAGAATTGAAATTGAAATTGAAAGCAAAATATATTTAATTGTCCATCTTTTCAACGAAAATGAGGTTTTTCGTGGTATCCAATTTAATTGTTTAATCCAAATTAAAATACAGAATATTTCATCTAGTCTTCATTAATGCATACGCGGATATATCAGGGAAGGAGCTACCCCCACTACAAAGTCGGTCTCTACAAAGTCTACACAAGCTAGGTTACCCAGCAGTTGTGGAATTTCATCGTTTTGAAACATTCAACCCCCCCCCCCCCCCCTCCACCTGCACCTTTCTAATAACCATATATCAGTCTCTACAATGGAGATGGAGTGAATTCCTGCAGACTGTACATAGTCAAAGATAGACCAAAATGAGAACATATTTATTCCTTATTCATTTTTCATACAGAATATTTGAACAATAAATCAATCACTGATATTAGGTAAGATAAGATAAGATATGTATTCGTCTTTCTTTCAAATGACACATAGAACATAACATTAGATCATTATACATTTACAATGCAAAATAACAAATTATGGCAATGATAAAAACAAAGTTAACTAAAAGAAAGACGAGGAGACCCTGGTAAAAGCAGAGTTTGTAAGTTTTGGGGTCCCCTCTGAGCCAGATAAACAAGATGAGTAGATATTTGTGACTACCTAAGAATACAATAGGGAAAAGTGGGTATAAAAAACAAGAAGTGTACACACACAACAACAACAAAACGAGAGACGAGACTAGACAAGACGGGAGAAAAGAGAAAATATGAGAAATAATAGAAGACTACAACACATCGCCAATAGGCACAGCACACAACGGGCACAAGACAACAGGGGGAGGGAATAAGACTAGAGGTTGACAATCTGAAAATATATTGATAACACTAAACAAATATATTAAAATGGTGTCAAATGAGTACCTTAAATCCTAGCTTTCAAATGAGTATGAACGTAATTATTGTACGTACCGTGATATGATCCTTCTCAGTCAGTGTACTTCATGTGAATGTTATAATAATGAACGACAGCAAAAGTGTACAAATAGACGGGGCTGAATTGCGCTCGTACCATAATTCATAACACTAAGCACAGCGCCGTATGGTACGTTCATTCCCACATACCGTACATGCAATGCGGGGAATCCCCGTCTCGCTAATAATAGTTGTTGCGTAATCTCTTCGGTCATTTATTTACAGAAAGGTTTGCATTGCGAAAACGGCATGTGCAATCTAGACTGACCTCGCAAGACAATGTATTTGACTGTGTGTAGGGTGTATGTATATTGATGTGTTTTCTTAGTTCTAGCTCGGTTACTGTGTGATTGAGTGGCGGCATTTCCTCCGAGGAAAGTCACTACACAACCAAATTTCCGGCTTCAATCAAGGTCCAACAATAGTTAAAGATAAACTCCAGTACTGGTAAAAAAAATAATAATTCTCACAGAATCAAACGAAACTCACACTGAATGTTAAAGATTACAAATAAATGACATGTGCCAAACAATTTTGGAAGAAAATGTATACTGGCTGAGTAATGAGCATAGAAAGACAAGGAAATCAAGGTAGTGAAGTAGGCTGTGCGCCTACTTGGTAAAAGTAACCATAGCTCACTCACCTAATTGGCCTTGAGGAAATACGTCCTCCAGGTCCGGAATAGGTGCTTGATACTGGTTACTTGTCTGTGCTGAAGAGGTAGAATCTTCCCGCCGCACCCATATATATATGTGTCGCGCGAGAGGATCCGAGTGTGCAGCTAGTAGCTCAGCTCAGCTGGCCTCCGAAGTGCAATGCCGCCCTCTAGTGGTGAGGGCGGCACCTGTCGTCTGCTAGCTCTGGCTGCTCTGCTCTGCTATATTTATGGCCTACTACAGTAGTACTAGCCCCGACACCATGTGTGTTGTCCCATATATAGCTTTCTATGTGAGTGCTTGTTACTTTACCAAGACTCGGTCAAATTTATTATGATTATGATGACTCCAGAACCTTGCAGTGCACACCAATACTTTCATGCTACATGATCAACTGTTTCTGATCCTTTCCACACCTTTTCTTTCACAATGCAATCGCATTACCAGTACTAAAGTTTATCTTTAACTCCGGAGTTAACTTTAACAATAACCATTATCCTTAACCTAACAAATAAAACCAGCTTTGACGTTTCATTAAATTATGAGAAAAGCAGACGATTTGTTGTACCGTTTTCGACTCTTAATCCTTGTCTGAATTCAGTTTCCCCCTTTCCGCGCGAAGAGCGAAAAGGTTAGGTGTTTGATTTAATTAATATAGAAAGAAGACGATTCGTTGTACCGTTCTCAGCTCGTCTAAATGAAGTTTTCCCCGAAAATTTTAAACCTCTGATTTCATTAGCTGATATTATAGGAAAGTGAAACTTCGAGAAAATACAGGTATTGTAGTTTTAGTCACCCTCGAAGTCGTCACAGCGGGTAACAGGCGCGTACGCAGGATTTTTTCAAGGGGGGGGGGGGGGGGTTTAACATTTTTAAATCGGGCCGAAAATTTCGCAACGACTCAGCCGGCCGCTGAATAAGCGGGGGGGGGGGGGGTGGAGGTAATAGGACACTTTTTTTTTTGGTCTCGAAATATGAAAATTTGACATTTTGCTCCGATAGGGGGGGGGGGTAAGGTCGCCTTTTTTAGGTCAGCCATGGGAATTTTTTTTTTTTTTTTTATTATTATTATTAAACAAAAACAAAACAACAAAAAAACCAAAAAAACAAAGGGGGGTTTAGTTTTTTGTTAGGGTTTTTTTTTTTTTAGGGGGGTTTATACACATAAAAATACCAAAGGGGGGTTCAACCCCCCAAACACCCCCCCCCCCCCCCCCCCCCCCCCCCCCCTGCGTACGCGCCTGTACATACACCCTACAAAAGTCAACTACATTGTCTTGTGAGATCATTCTAGATTGCACACGCCGATTTCGCAATGCAAACCTTTTAGATGGGGATTCCCCGCATTGCATGTACGGTATGTGGGAATGAACGTACCATACGGCGCTGTGCTTAGTGTTATGAAATTATGGTACGAGCGCAATTCAGCCCCGTCTATTTGTACACACTGTCGTTCATATATTCACGTAGCAGTACACTGAATGAGAAGGATCATATCACGGTACGTACAATAATTACGTTCATACTCATTTGAAAGCTAGGATTTAAGGTACTTATTTGACACCATTTGTTTGGTGTTATCAATATATTTTCAGATTGTCAACCTCTAGTAGTATTCCCTCCCCCTGTTGTCTTGTGCCCGTTGTGTGCTGTGCCTATTCATTGGCGATGTGTTGTAGTCTTCTATTATTTCTCATATTTTCTCTTTTCTCCCGTCTTGTCTAGTCTCGTCTCTCGTTTTGTTTTTGTTGTGTGTGTACACTTCTTGTTTTTTATACCCACTTTTCCGTATTGTATTCTTAGGTAGTCACAAATATCTACTCATCTTGTTTATCTGGCTCAGAGGGGACCCAAAACTTACAAACTCTGCTTTTACCAGGGTCTCCTCGTCTTTCTTTTAGTTAACTTTGTTTTTATCATTGCCATAATTTGTTATTTTGCATTGTAAATGTATAATGATCTAATGTTATGTTCTATGTGTCATTTGAAAGAAAGACGAATACATATCTTATCTTATCTTACCTAATATCAGTGATTGATTTATTGTTCAAATATTCTGTATGAAAAATGAATAAGGAATAAATATGTTCTCATTTTGGTCTATCTTGGACTATGTACAGTCTGCAGGAATTCACTCCATCTCCATTGTAGAGACTGCTATAGGGTTATTAGAAAGGTGCAGGTGGAGGGGGGGGGGGTTGCATGTTTGAAAACGATGAAATTCCACAACTGCTGGGTAACCTAGCATGTGTATGTTTTGTAGAAACCGACTTTGGAGTGGGGTAGCCCCTTCCCTGATATTGTTATATTCTGTATTGGATACAAACATTAATTGGATACCACGGAAAACCTCATGGTCGTTGAAAAGATGGAAAAATATAAATATTTTGCTTTTAATTTCCATTTTAAAATATCTTCAGCTGGATATATTCAGGAACCAATAACCATGGCAACCAATTCCAAGATAGTACTGGAGAGCATCTTCAGATTAGATCCTGGAGCTGATCTAACACAGAAGCAACGATCCGAGCTTTTTACAGCGATGTCACCAAGATGTCTGGTAGAAGCATTCCGAGATACTGATTTCATTAGGCTCGGGTAAGGATACTTACTAGCCATGTTTCCTTTATGTTTGTATTACAAATATATAGTTTTATTTCTTTTATATCCAACATTGAACCTTTGATTCACACATGAGTATGCATCTTGGAATAATAAATTCAGAAGATTTTGTCTTTTATACTGCATCATATATAAATCAGCTAATTTCCAACTAAATATTCGAGTGATCTTTTACTTCTATGTTGCAAAATGATGAACATTTTGTTTCCAAAGCTTTATACTTGTATGAAAGTGTGATTATTTCGAATGATGATGTACTTTAACTTCTAATCATTAATGCTTTGTTCATTAATGTTTTTTTTAAATCGATGATCCTAGTTTATGACCTTTGTACATTGTAAACATTGCGCAATTATTCCCTATAGACTAATATTTTTTATAATTTTAAATAAACCACATCGAATTGAATGTATTTATAAACATTGGCGGATCCAAGATTTTCTGATGGGTGTGAAGAGGGGTTGGTGGCATACGTGACAAAAGGGGGTTTATCACACTCTTTAAATCCACAGAAATGGGAGTGCACTCTTTCAGGATTCATGTTAGTGACAATTTTGTTTTGGAGGAGAAACACACTTTTTAAACCATTCTCAAGAGAGAAATGCAAACTACTCCTTGGAGTGGATTGCACTTTGTTTTGGAATTGATTCAAATCCAAAACGAAGTGATCTCTCATATTTTAGACTCGTTAGTGGATTTATACCCCTGTGCATTCAGTAATGGAACATTTTCAAATGAGTTATTAGTCCTAAAATATATACATTCTGCCAAAGGAAAAGACAAATCAGTTTTAGACGGGGAGGGGGGTCCCCATGATGTCCCTGGATCTGCCATCACCTTTCATTCACGTGAATCTCAATATAAGAGTTGAGGGTTCGAATCTCAGCCAAGCACTTACATCTTTTGACAAGACATTTATCGACATTTGCCACTCTTCACCCAGGTGTAAGTTGGTACCTGTTAATTGAGGGGGTAATAATAATTGCAGGGCCTTCAGGAAGAACATCACTGAAGCTGATGACTCCTCCCTTGGTAATATTATTATTATTAATATTAAAGGTTGCCATGACAAACAAAGTATTGTGTATACCCCATA
Source organism: Strongylocentrotus purpuratus (assembly GCF_000002235.5). Taxonomy (NCBI): domain Eukaryota; kingdom Metazoa; phylum Echinodermata; class Echinoidea; order Camarodonta; family Strongylocentrotidae; genus Strongylocentrotus; species Strongylocentrotus purpuratus. The sequence continues at coordinate 40,275 of NW_022145605.1, read as the reverse complement.
TCGATGACATAAAGGAGTCTTCCATTTACCATTATTGTGAACCATTCGAAGAGTTTCACCTTGTATGTATGATTCGATACTAACGACATTGAATACTTGTATTGGTTTACAGTTTATACAGATTTGTTTGAATATTGTCAAATGCTAATCATACACAGTATACGTTTAGCTTATAGCCCCCGCATGACTGTTAAAATCAACAGTATTACCACATCATAATTGTATGTAGGTCTATCTATATATATTATTCAAAGTATTGTAATCTACAAGTTTATTTAATTTGAAGAGACCAATATGCGGCCTTGAAAATGGACTCACTGAAGGAAACCTTTCTCCTGCTCAAAGACAACATCAAACTATTAGAACAGGTACGTGACAACACTCAGTTTGATTCATGTATGCAAAAGTTTCTTTTTTATTTTATTTTAGTTTATAATTACAAACGTGATCTTCTGGGATATCATTATTATGCATAAAATGACTGTTTTTTTATGGAGTCACTCTCTAATTGATTCATTGTGATCGCAGGACTTTGTTAAAGTCAAGCATATAGTAATTTTTTGTTTGACTGAGGTTAGTCAACATTTCTGAAATAAAAAGTCTGATAAAGTACTGAAATCAAAGTGTCAAATATCATATTTCAACTCGGCAATTCGGTCATGATTTGTTATGCTATATATCTCTTCAGTTATAGCTGCTATCAAAATATTATTTAATTTTTATATTTTTTTCCACTTTGACAATAGAACATAATTTTTCCTTCAAGCATTATCGGTGACCACTTTCATTATGACATTGAGAAAGGGGGAAATTTTAGTGTTGAGATACGATGGAGATTTCTCAGTTAAAACATAGATATCTAAAACATTCATTCATTCATTATTTTTTTCTAATATTTCTGCTTCTATCCACCATGTCCATGTACGTTTTCAAAAAGGAAAAGGGGTCTATTTTTGTATGTAAAAGGGGGCACTTTAGGTTTTTTTTAAAGTGATGGGGCACTATGCTCCTGACCTCCAGGAGCGCTGCCTCTGAGCACAAATATTTAATGTGCATTTTTCTCTATTTGCTTCTCTATGTGTTTGGCAAAAATAATGTCCCCTTTTGTGTATCCTATCTTTCTCTCTCTCTCTTCCACGTGTACTATTATTGGTACCCCTTTGTAAAAAGTTGGTTTTAGTGGAATCAGAGAAATACGGGGTCGGGGGAGGGGTATATTTGAGATAGGCTATCAAAGATAGAAGAAAGTCATGAAAATTGACATTTGAGATTGATAACTTTCTTTTTGTCAATAAACTTGTTTCTGATGTGTAATGCGAAGGCCCCGACAAGGAGAACTGTAAAATATGTCTACACAAAATATAAGAATTCCATTTTCGAATTCATGATAGGGTAGCCATAATTTTGTTCTTAATTTGTTATGGGCGATATGCTTTTACTTGTTAATTTGCCCCCCCCCCCCCCCGTGAATAAGTATCTGTTCCATTATTTAAAAATCACGAACAAAATCGACACTTCGAGTAATTTTGTGCACAAATCTAATAGGAGTCATCTTTGTATTTTGTGATATACGTTACGCGTACATGACATCGCACATAAATGCCAGTTGGAGATCCTCCATATAAGTGTATTGTTAAAACTTTCTATTTCGCTCTCTCTCTCTCTCTCTCTCTTATCCTTTCATCTCTCTCTTCCTCCCTCACTCTTTCATCTCTCTCTCCTCTCTCTCTCCCTTTTCCCCCTCTAACCGCTAAATATCGATTGTAATATTTTGTTAACCGCCATGTTTTACTGATCATTTTTGTACTCGATTTATTCTCCGCTGCTCGCCCTCTTTTCATTTAAAAAGAGTTAAATTATTATGTGTCTCCTTTCATTTTGCAGTTTAAATATGCCATTCAATCCATGTCTTCATGTAAGTCACTTTCTGTCGTTATAATGTATTAAATGTAGGTCCTGTTGAAACTTTCCTTTTCTCTCTCATTTTTTCATCGCACTATATAATTAATATCTGTCTCTCTTTCCCTCTTTCTCTCATGCGCTCATCGTTCTCTCTCTTTTTCTCCACTCTCTCTCTCTCTCTCTCTCTCTCTCTCTCTCTTTTCTCCCTCATTCAGTGTTGCATAACAACATCCCTAGGATGATTCATCTTATAATGTACTGTCTGGAACTATGTTATGCTTTCAAATTGTTAAGATTAATGTATACTTTTGTAAGTTCAAATTTTACTGCTATTTTATTGTGAATCGATATGCAATTCAGCTTTCGGGCTGCGCTTTGGATGATTTTTAATAAATCATTTTTAATTCGATTTAATACCCTACCATAATTATAGTATATTGATTGAATCAAGCATTCCTAATGCACAAGAGACCCCTTCCTACTCCATTTCCCCCAGAGCCATCTATGCAGAAACGGTTTGCCCAACTCGAATTGGGTTGGCCAAACTCTGTTTCTACATCTCTCTGAATAATTATTATCCCTTCTTTTAAAACTCTTCATCCCATTCTTGCTTATCGTTTGGCTCATGTTTAATGCAGGTGGCAGAAGTAATCTTCCGGCACATGAGTGACATGCGTTCAGAATTACGCAAGGATGAAATCGAACCCGATCTTCTCCGAGTAGTTCCGATCCTACTCGACTGTCCAGCCTTTGACAGGCCGGATACAAAGTGGGGTGATTGTATCATCAGAGAAATGGCAGACATCTTGACATGGATGTATGAAGCAGCGAAGAGGAACTTCGATGTGCTTGGTAAAACAAAATCAAAAGTGGCTTGAAGCATAATGTTCCCTGTTATTATCTCAGGCCAGGGCATCGGACCCACTCCTGTCGTTCAAACATCTCGATTTTATAAACATTACATTATTACGGTCAATTAAAAATATTATGTCGTAGAGGTCTACTATTTGCAAGTATATGGGAGTCATTACTTTAAGATCAAATACAATGCTCAGTCGTGAATTATTATTTTTTTAAATAACAAATTGACTACAACTGGTTGATTTTAGACTGATTTGAAGCATAGGATGCGTCTTGATAACGTAGACTATTGGACCATAGACAAACTACTTTATTTTCTCTTGCCAGTTCGTTGGTGGGATAAAGACTCGGATCTTTTAGCCAGAGTGGTTAAGGTCTACGTACAGGCATTCAGGGATGTGCTGAAACGTTTTCTGGACAACACTGCGTCGAAACATGAACCTAATACAAAACCACTTAATATCAACTACTTAGCAGTATTGGTACTCTTGAAACAGGTTCGTATGTTTGGGAAATGGAAATGATTTAATTTTCAATTTAAAACAGTTGTTGGTCGTTCTGTACGTCTGACTTCATGGTTGTTTTCATGTGACGTATTATCGTAATTTGAATATTCATAGGTGTGAAATGCATAGTGATGTAGACATGTACACGACAAGCGGGAGAGTTGTCCGTGAATACAGATCGTAACAAAGTAGCAAAGTGATTATCTGAGGCATACTGTTGGGGCCGGATCGGTTAAACAAACAAATTACCTATCAACTCTTCCGATCATCAACCTTTACTTTTACCCTCTTGAGGTTTAGTGATTGTTGCACATCCAGTGCAAAATGTAGCACTCATTATGGAGTCTTTATTTGTAAAATTAAAGGAATTTTGTTTGTTGGTAATAAGATCATTTGTATGTAAGAAGAAAAATAAGATAAATAGAATGGGGAAAATTTGAAATAAATCGGACCAATAATAGGGAAATTATGAATGTTTGAAATATGAAATAAGTCTATGCGTATCTCCAATCGGCAGTCTAGTCAGTGGATTGTGACGTTTTCACGGACAACTCTCCCGCTTGTCGTGTACAAATAATATCAATAATATCTGTTTTTCTCCTGAGTGCCTTCTTCCTTAGGACACTAATCAAAGTATATTAGGGATAGCATATTATTATAGAGGATAGACCCTCCTGAATCATACATTTTCGAAAAAGTGAAAATTTAGTCATTTTGTGTTTGAACAACAGGGAAAGATGTCCACCATACATCCTCGAGACATTACCGATTTAGCCAATTTGAAGAGCGCATGCCTGTAGTATTTACAACTTTAAAAACAATTAAAGTCTCATGTTTGTCCGATTTCATTCAAACTTTCACCAGTCATATACTTCTCTTATTTTTCAGCTTTTCTCGAGAGTAGTTTGATTTCCCGTGGACCTGCTCAATGTAATATTGTCTCACTATAAATATGATGCAATGAGATTGAAATAAGTTCATGGATTATTTCCTATACAGATCAATGAATCGCTTGGGTACAAGGTTCCAATAAATCAGTTTTACATCCTTCAACCAGGAGATGAAGAAACAAACAGGAAGATCGAGAATCATATTCTTCAGCTTCATCAACAGCATTTGCAACTCTCTCTCCTGGTATCTATTGTCTTATGCTTTTCATTTTCATACACTTTTTCATTTTGTGTCATATCTTTCTAAATGTACTATCATGGAATTTTATTTTAACTGTTCTGTATAAACGTTATGCTTTTTGATGTAAATATGTTCATGTTTATTCAGGGCCCCATGGAAGACCACTACTTATTGGTGAATGGGCTACCCTGACAAAAGATTAGAAATAAATAAATAAATAAATACACTTCGATGACGATATTACAATACAGATACTGTTGTCATTAGCTCCATCCGTGGTTTTATCCATGGGTTTTTGCTATACCTATAATTGACTACAAACTGTTAATTAAAACTGTTAAGAATTTCAATTAATTTTATACATGTCGGTAAATTTCAGTTGGATGCCCCCCTTCCCATCCCTCCTAAATAGATATTGATTATGAAAAGAAGGAAACAAAAACAAATGAATAAGTTATCGTGTACATGGTGAAGGCTATAAAGTAATCAAACTACTCAATATCTCTTAATAAACAAAGATCATTTTCACCTCTTTTATTTTGAAAAAGAAGACAAACACATGTCTAAAAAAAATGTAGTATACTTCTTGATATAAATATATTATCGACAATGAAAATTAAATCTGTATCAAGATCTATTTTAAAATGTATCATTTCATTCTTATAAAGAAACATTTAATGATAGGTTTATGATTTGTTTATGAGTTTGTGTAACCCAAATAGGCCCTTATTACGGCCACCTCATAGCCGGTCCGGCCCGGTCGTGGGGGATGGGGGGGGGGGGGGGTGGTGGAATCTACTTTTCCGTGGATATTGACTCCCGCCATTGAGTTTTTCTCGTCTTGTCCGCTTATGTAATTGAAGTGTATTGTCTTTGTTTTTCAAGTTTATTCAAGGTCCCTCTTCATTAGCTCACATGCCATTTCTACTGGATGTACCTCTGAAGTGGAAAATGCTCTGTATGGACTTTGATAATGAGCGTATGGTATGTTTAAAGTTCTATTCATTGACATCAATGACATGGTCTAGTCGTGAAAGCAGTAAATGTCTTCTAGATTTCTTCATAAATAAAAACTAGATTGAGTGAATAAAAAAAAAGTCATACAACGGTTACTATCATTACCATTCTACTTCTCGTAACCATGCATGAACTAATTTATTATCCCCTCGCCGACGAAGTAACGCTGCCGTCCGTCCTTCCGTCCGTAACAAATTTTTATGAAAAGGCGAGTTAAAGAGGAGTTGGCAATTTCGGTTTCAATTTTATTTCTTGATCTGAAGGAACAAAAATAAAACCGGTCATAGTGAAGAAGTTAACTCTCAAGGATTTTTATTATTTGTTCTATTCAGGGGCGTACGCAGGGGGGGGGGGGGGGTTGGGGGTTCAAACCCCCCCCCCTTTGGTATTTTAATGTATGTAAACCCCCCTAAAAAAACCTAAACCCCCCCCCCCCTTTGGCTTTTTTTTTTATTTTTATTTTTTTATTATAAAAAAATATAAAAAATGAAAAAAATTATACCCACGGCTAACCTAAATAAGGTGACCTCACCCCCCCCCCAACGAAAATTTTCGGGAGCAAAATATTTTAAAACCCCCCCCCCCCCTTGAAAAAATCCTGCGTACGCCCCTGGTTCTATTAATATATATATATATATATATATATAGGCGTAGTAAAGAATGTCACTGATACATGTAGTACATGTAAGTAATGATTTTTAAGTAGCGATATTACTTTCGATACTATATTGAGCATTAATGGTTTTTTGTTTCATTAAAACAAAATCAGAACGTATAGCTAGAGCTTTATCTTTTAGAATAGTTTTCGTTATTCACCACTTAAAAATGTCGTTTTAGTGCATTTCATTTTCAGATAACTTTTTTCTCCATTTGTGTGTGTGTTGTTGAAACATTATAGGCTTCCTAAATCGCTTGAGTGAATGGATTAACTATTGCCAATATTTGTTTGCTTTGTAAAAAAAACGTTACAGAAAACCAGTTACTTACGTCTGGTACCACTAAAGCTTCGATTCGAAATTGACGACGACAAAGAGAAGGTTGTTGAATCGGCTATCTCGAAGGTTAAAGATAAAGATGAAACGTGTCTCATGCTCCCGTTCGAAGTCCATTTCAAGGATAACGTGTCTTTGGGTGTAAATGCTGGTGGCCCTATGAAGGTAAATATGAACACCATTTCACACGATGGCAACTACTTTCGAAACATCAACCGAAGGCAATTTCAATAGCCTCGTGCGTCACCTATCTAAATGTGTAAACATGATGATGACGTATTACGTAATCTGAACATTTATATTAGGAATGCAATATAAAGGGTATTGAAATTGACCTTGAGCTGATTTTCAAAAACAGTTGCGATCGTGAAAACATAACTCTATTTGTAAAGATAACATGCCGACGTGCTTAATTCCAAAGAGTTATTCCAACATTTTATTCTTCGACGTCGGCTGAACAAAACTAAATATTTCAATCGCTGTGACTGTAGGCTTTGGAGAAGGAAACAACGCTGAAAATGCCTTAATTATTTACTAAAGCCGGATAACATTTAAAAATACGATGGTCAAAAGAATTACAAGCCGCTCTATAACCGGTTTCCTCGGATTGGATTAGACTAAAGACTTAAAGCATCTTCTGCCGAACCACTCTTTGTACTTTCATATTAGTTATATCGCCTTTTCTATATAAGATTCGTGATGAAGAACCTGAATAAATATTAAGATATTTCAATTTCGATATTGCAGTCTATCAACTGGACCGTAATTTTTAAATTAAAGAAAAACCAGTATTAATTATTAACTGTTTCCGATCTTGGATACTTTTTGTAATTTGGGGTTTTGTTTTGTTTTGTTTTGTTTTGTTTTGTTTGAAACGTGTATTTTCTTTTACATTTCTCGTAAAGGAATTCTTTTCCCGACTGTTCGAAGAGCTGTTCAATGTTGAGAAGCATTCCATCTTCAAGAAACTCAACGATTCTCCTTCGTGTACGACATTGTGGTTTAACAAGGTCATTGTCGAATTCATATTTCCATCTCGGAAGTTAGAGTACCCATTATTTACTAATCTCAATATATTGTTAATGTAAGTTGATTATAGCTATGACTGGCGTCAACGGGTGGTTGGCAGGGGAACACAATAGTATTTGCCCCCTCCCCCCCCCCCCCCCCTCCTCCCTCTAAATCTCTCTCTTTAAAGTACGTTTTCTGTATAGAAACTTCCTCATGTAAATTAAATGTTTTGCTTGATTTAATCTTCAATGCCAATGCACTAATACTGTAATAGTGCCTTCTTTAACCCCCCCCCCAATATAAAAGCCTTCCTTGCTCACCCCAGAGTTACTTTCGAAAATCTATCGACATTGTCGTCTGTTCATGAATTTATTGGTTTTTTAATCTGATTATTCGACAATGAGTAATTAAGACTTGTGGCCCAGTGTTCAGTGAGTGTGTTCGAGACTCAGGCAGGCAAGCTAATGTCCAAACGGGATCAATATATTGACTTTATAAACAGAAACTTACAAAATATTTATTACCATGAGTACTAACTAACATTTTGCATCCTCCTCCATATACATAATGTTTGTTGGCCAAGAAAAATATGCCTTGTCAATTTGAATTTCGTGCAGGAATATTTGTACTGATCATGGAATTAGTGTGCACCTTCATTCGGATCAAAACAACGTGCAATTAAAGTTTGTATTCTTCTGTATTTAAAACTTATCATAGGATTCTAAGGACCTGGACAAATTGCGATCAGTCGGGAAGCTGTTCGCTCTGATGTTCTACAATAAGGTCATCGTCACGATGCCGTTTCCTCTTCTTTTCTACAAGAAACTGCTTGGAAAAAGGTACACACCTAATCAACAATATTTAATTTAATCGAAGAAAGACAAAGAAGTTATGTGTCTCTATTATTTGGGGGCCAGGGGGTACAAAGTCCTTCATTTTTTGAAAATTTTGTTGCCAACTTGTATCATTTTCATTTGTATTCTTGAACTGGAAAGCTCATTGATACATTTTTTTTAAACATTTCAAAATGATTGTAAGTCTTCGCGAACTAACACGAGATCGGGCTTTCCCGACTTGTTTACCGAGTTTGTTGGACAGATAGCTCGTGTCAAACTCCACAAGCTCTTGGATAGAACATACCAAAGAATGATTACACATGCATAATATTATAAATAAATGGATCTGGAATACATTGAATGTAAGAGCTAGCTAATGAATAGAGAAAGGGAGAGAGAAGTGGAAGAGAGAGAGGGTGAGGGAGGGTGCGCGCGAGATAGATAGATAGAGAGATAGCGAAGAGAATAGAAAGTCAGAGAGAGAAAAGAGAGTTATCCATCTCATATACATTTCAAATCATATTTGAGGATGCAATGCTCATTATATACAGTTTACAACTAAATTATTCATACCTCTTTCAAATTTGATGTACTGGTTCAATTAGGGCCTTTGTTGAATACTTTTAGATGTAAGCTTTGATATCACATTCCTAAGAAACATATTCGTAATTGCTGCAAAGTTCTACAGAATTTGATGTTGGCTGCAAATACGGTGTTATGTCGAGGCTTTCCAGAAACACTTACAGTTTTTTTTCTCAATTAGACTTCATATTGAATATCTGCAGTCTTAGGTTTCCAGTAAGACAACCAACAACAAAAAGTAATGCCCTGCGCGTGCGTAGATCAAAACAACACCGTACAAACTCTCGACCAATCACCGAGTTGACTCAAAGTTCTACTCTGTGATTGGTCAAAAGTTTCTTGACGGCGCGCGTATAAATTTGCCATGCTACGCGTTGAATACCATCGCTTTTGGCTTACAGTACAAATCGCTTTTGGTGTTCAGTAATACATCGGAGGAGTGTGATCATCAGGAAAGTATAAGCCCGGGCACTATGGGGCGCTATGATGCCCGTTTTCAGGGATGAATCGAGTTATTAATCACACCAGTGCCTCTCTTTAATTTACTCGTTAGCTAGGAAGTACTTCAAGTCCCAGTTTAGGTTTCAAGGGTTACCTATCTGTCTCTCATAATGATTCATTGCTAGGAAAAACCCTAAAGTTTTCCCGAGGATTGCCAAACATAGCAACGAGTAATGTGAGTAGACGTGATTCCAAGTATTGTAGTATATCCATCAATACAGGTTAATGGAATAACTGGTCACTATAGTATACCGGTCTATTGAATAGAGCACTTATCTATTCCTAATTGCTATGTCGGGGAGCCCTACGCAGAAGCTTACTAAAAGGACTGTACATTATAAATGTTTAATCACACAGCCCCTTCCCCCACACCAAGAATAAACAGAAACAGTAATGATAATACGCGTTTTATTGCCACTTTTGCCTCGATCTACGTACTGAATCTAAGTTGTAAGACCAGCTAGGAAAACAATTAAAATCTGACACTGTTTCCTCCGTGGTTTTAATACACATACTTATGTTCTGTTACATTTTCTGCATAGTATTTGTAGGACTGTTTTTCATCAATGTACGTTTAAAACCTGTCCATTAAACATAATTTTTATTCTTCTCTCAGTAATTTTGCAGCCAGTTTGTTTATTGTAAATGCTTGTAAATAAAAGATGAGAGTGTGCGTGCCTCTCTGAGTAAGGCCTCGGTCACAAACGCCATTACGAACTGCTACGAACGCCGTACGAACGATTTTCAGACCATGAAAATTCGGGGAGACCATGGAAAAACAGGGGGATTCGCACGAATCTCGCTGAGAATATGCGTACTTAATTGAAAAGAGCACTTTCCTTTACTTTATTGCTATGTCGGGGAGCACTACGCTTCTCTACGCAGAGGCCAACTGATATAAAAGTACATTCTGCATGTTCCATCACCAAGAAAATCAAAACATTGTTTTCTCTATAGGGCGACTCTAAAAGCGTAAACGAATGCCATTTTTTTTGTCAATGATTAAATATACATTTCTCTGAAAAAAGTGTTTAGATGAAGAAGCGAAATAGATAGTAACAGTGAGGAAGAATGGCCTTACAGTTAAAGCGATCGCCTCTTCATTGGAAGATACAGGGTTCGATTCCAAGCGAGTGCGCTATCGCATTTAGTTATTTTGTTATATGTTTTTCTTCTTTGGGAGGGGGGTATAATATTCAACCCTTTTATGTCATTGATAGACTGATGTGCTCTTTTTTAATTATTTATTTCATCATATAAAGCCCTAAAAAGGAATTATAGAGATAAAACAAAAAACTATGTTTATTCGCCCTTTTCGCTCGACTCTTTGAAATTGCAACGATATCAAAGTTAAGTCCCTGATACTTCTCGATCTGTAAATCTACCCTTTTCCGAAACAACTGACAACCGAAAGCCAAATAGGTAGTAGCAGTGAGACAGAGTGGTCTCGAGGATAAACGATCGCCTCATAAGGGGAACATAACCACCCGGTGTGCTTTCGCCATTTTCTTTTTTGTTTCTCGGATAGAACATCAATCCATCAATACAATATACCGAACACAGTAAAACTGTTCATTAAAAACAAAAGTACTAGTTTTACAGACCTCAAACTATTTTCTGCATTAAGTATATCATATTATGCAGGGTTACTGCTGTATCCATCATTAAGATGCTAATGAGCTAAAATCTCTATAAACGTTGAAAGTAGCCAGTTTATAGAGATCGGCTACACAAGCTGCATTTATGTGTTTGAACAAGGAGTTTTAAGAGATGGAGTCATATCTAGCTCATTCCCTTTGTACCATCGTCGATGCCGCAAGGAGGAAATGTGTCAGGCATGTGCCTTACTGGATCTTCATTGCAGATACTTTTTTCCTGTTTTTAATGAAAACATACAATTCTTCTCTCTTTCTACTTTTCATTTTCTACTCTGTCCTTCTCTACCCCTCTCCTCCAATCTTTCGTATATTCTCTGATCAACTTTTATTTCTTTCTTCTTCTCCCTTCTCTTCCTCTTTCTAGTTCCTTCTGTATCTCCTTTCTCTGTAACCTTTGATGACCCAGAAGTTTTTCATGTTTTTAATATTTGTAATATACTAGACTTTTATGTAATATTTGAGAGTTTTATTAAGTTTCATTATGCATGATTTATGGTCATACGTTTTAGTCATTTATATTTTGATCGCGTATTGTGTTGTACATTGACCTTGACTTTTACATTGACCCTGTAAATTGAGCAATTTCAGCTTTCCAGCTGCATGTTTTATTGCAATAAACCGAATCAATTCAATTCAATTCAATTCAATACGTAGACAAAAGATTCCTGCCTAGCTGCAAACTAACGGGCGACTTTCAAAGGGAAATATGCTTTGTAATTATAATTACTTTTCGCTATCACTCGTCTGATATAATACGAGCAGTACACAGTGCTTACCTTTACAGGAGGCAAGCGAAAGGAAATGGAGCAAAATTTCCTGAAATATTAATCAAAATTACTCGACTGTGCATGTGTGGGCACCAATCTGACATATAACATCATAAAAAACTGCACATGAACACATTCATTTTTTTATTTTCGTGAGTCGGAAGTAATCGGAAAAGTGTCAAATTACAGGTTTTATGACAAATAAATATATTTAGCATGAATTAAAACTGCTATTATACAATGTAAACAAATTTCTTGACACAATTAGGCTTTTGTATTCATATTTCAACACCTGTTCGATTTTCCTCTTGTTAGTTTAAATAAAAAGCGAAATATTAACGATATTACTTTGTGAACAAAATCACTACTCAATCTGTCTAATGATATATGCGGCTTCGAACCTCGGACATCAAAGGTAACAGCACACCTGTAGATTCTATTGTGCAACCTAAGGAAACGGCAGCTGCTTTGAAAAAATTGTTGCAAGTTGGGACTCCAGGCGGGGTGGGGGGGGGGGGGTTCGCAAAGATCCTAAATTGAACTTATCTCTAAGTTGGACTTAACAATTATAGAAAGCCGTTAGCATCATAGAAAATATTTTTAAAGGCATAAAATGTTGATTCAAATTATTGATATTTTCTATTACCTTGGGAGATTTCATGTTCTTGATATGGAATTTATGAAAAGTCTAAAATACTTGAATTTTGCTTTTGAATGTATTTCATTATAAGGCTACACATGGCTCTCCATAATATTTAAGTCCAACTTGGAGTTAAGTTTGACTTAGAATCTTTGTGAAACACCCCCAGGTCTGAAACCTCTTTGGTTTAAAACACATGTCGAGAGAGGAAGGAGGGAATAGAGGAAAGTCACGTGTGAGAGTGTGTTGTGGGAGGGGTGGGATGAACCTATATGTTGCCCTGGCAACATTTGCTTAGGGTTTTATTTTGTCAAAAATATGGTTTCGGGCCACAAAATTGAAAAATACGTATTTTTCAGTTCTGTGGTTTAGGGGTAGGGCTGCAACTCAATTTTAGGTTTGGATTAGGGTTGGGATCAGTGTTGAGTTGAAGTTTGGAATTCGATTCAGCTCGGTTATTATAGGACATTTACCGCAGAGCAAAAGACCGGTTTACTAACATTTCAAATTGTATGCACACTTTTTAAACAACCTGAAAACTTGCCCGAGGCTTTCCTGATCTAACAACACGTAATGTATGAAGACTGGAATCTAAGTAGTTTAATATGGAATAACTCGTCACTAGATCCCCAGGAAAGAAAGATCCATAAATTTGAATATGTTTAAGTGAACCGCAGACTCGGAGGATATGTGTGTCATACAGCCGGGGGAGGGGGTTAATTGTACCTTTCATGTACTTTCTTATTCTATCCCTTTGTCTGCATTCCATGGTTCAATAAAAGGCTTGTTCAGACATAGCGGTGTTAACCGACGCAAAAAAAAAAAAAAAAACTGCCGCTGTCTTTCCCCCTTTTGTTTTACGTGTAAAGGAATAAATCCAGAATGCTCAGTTAATCTCATGTCAAGAACCCCCGCAAGAACTCTAATTTGGCATTCGTAGTATTACTTATCTAGGGTTCCTACGGAAATTTGAAAACCGAATTCCATGAATTTCCGTGACCCATTTATTTGCCTTTTCCATGACCAGATAAGTACCATTTTGCTATGAGACTTATTAGTTATGATAATGCTTGAATACTATTGTCAGTTCAAACTGGAAGGCTGCAAACACGCTCACGTTTCATGATCAATTTCATAACTTTGGGAGATTAAAAAAACAAAACACTTTCCATGACTTTCCAGAAGAACTAATTTGTTCATGACCGTGGGGAATCTTATTCTTAAAATGTACATTCTTCATCACATCCACTTCTCATATTATCTTCCTGGTATTGGAAAATGAACTGTTTGTAGTTTATATACAGTATTGTACTGACATGCCATGTTTATCTCTTCCAAAGTTGTATTTAAGGCGAATAACAATCACAGGAAACAAGACGAAAGCACAGAAAATATCATTCATAGTAATGTTAGTATTTACATTTATTATACAATAGACAATAAAATAAATTCTGTGTACAAGAGGATGTTATATACAAAATAAAAAATAAAAATGTACTTGCACTTTATTTACAGAAACCAAACTTAATATCGAAACACTAGGCTGTAATCAAAAGGCATGCAATATCATTACCTGGTGTTGACCTATCTAACAGAATTTAGAGTAATACAAAAGTATATATGTATACATTTCTAAATTCAAAAGTAGAATTTAGAAAAATCATACATTGTATCAAAATGAGCAAACCACAACATTTCAAACTTTGAGAATGAGTTTTCATTTACTTACTAGTAAGGATTCTTGTTTGTTAAAAAATGCATTCACTAACTTCATCGAAAGGGTGCGGTGCGGTGCGGCGCGGTGTGGTGTGCTCAACGCACCCATTCGATAAAAGATGGGGGCCTTTTCTCGAAAGGGTGCGTTGAGAGCGGAGTACCGTTTTAACACACCCTTTCGATGAAAGCGGGGGGGCTTTTCTCGAAAGGGTGCGTCGACTAGTCTTTCGCATCAGTCGTTTAAAATGAGGATCTCGGACAGAAGGTAATAGTTGCCAATTTAAGTATATCGAAAATGTATTAAATAAAATGGAATGGCCTTGATTACAGAGTGGTCTCTTTGATGGGGAGACAGAGAGAAGGAAAAAAGGGAAAGGGAAAGGGAAGATAAAAGGAAAGAAAGAAGAATAAGAAGAGAAGAGGGAAACGGGGGGCGAAGGACTCTTGCCCCCCCCCCCCCCGCCAAAAAATAAATCAGAGAGAGAGAGAAGGGAAAGGGAAAGGGAAAGAGAAGATAAAAGGAAAGAAAGAAGAGGAAGAAGAAGAAAAGAGGGAAACGGGGGCAAAGGGCTTTTGCCTCCTCCCCCCCCCCCCCCCCCACCAACAAATAAATAGTAGAGAGAGAGAGAGAGATAGAGAGAGAAGGGAAAGGGAAAGGGAAAGAAAATATAAAAGGAAAGAAAGAAGAAGAAGAAGAAGGGAAGAGGGAAACGGGGGAAGGGCGAAAGGGAGAGAGAGAGAGAGAAAGAGAGAGAGAAGGGAAATGGAAAGAGAATATAAAAGGAAAGAAAGAAGATCGAGGAAGAAGAATAAAAAGAAAAGAGGGAAACGGGGGCGAAGGGCTCTTGCCTCCTCCCCCCCCCCCCCCCCGCCAACAAATAAATAGGAGAGAGAGAGAGAGAGAGAGAGAAGAGAAAGGGAAAGAAAATATAAAAGGAAAGAAAGAAGAAGAAGAAGGAAAGATGGATACGGAGGAAGGGCGAAAGGTTCTTATACCTCCCCCCCACCACCTCCCGCCAAAAAAATAAATAACAGAGAGAGAGAGAGAGAAGGGAGAGGGGAAGAAAATCTAAAAGGAAAGAAAGAAGATGAAAAAGAATAAGAAAAGTGGGAAAGGGGGCGAAGGGCTCTTGCCTCCCCCCTGCCAACAAATAAATAAGAGAGAGAGAGAGAGAAGGGAAAGGGAAAGAAAATATAAAAGGAAAGAAAGAAGAGGAAGAAGAAGAAGAAAAGAGGGAAACGGGGGCGAAAGGCTCTTGCCTCCCCCCCCCCCCCCCGCCAAAAAATAAATAAGAGAGAAAGAGAGAAGGGAAAGGGAAAGGGAAAGAGAATAAAAAAGGAAAGGAAGAAGAATAAGAAGAAGAAAAGAGGGGCTCTTGCCTCCTCCTCCTCCCCCCCCCCCCGCCAAAAGATAAGTAAGAGAGAGAAGGGAAAGGGAAAGGGAAAGAGAAGATAAAAGGAAAGAAACAAGAGGAAAGAGAAGGCAACGGGGGCGAAGGGCTCTTGCCTCCTAGCCCTCCTTCCCCTCCTCCCCCCCCCCCCCCGCCAAAAAAAATAAATAAGAGAGAGAGAGAAGAGAAAGTGAAAGAGAAGATAAAAGGAAAGAAAGAAAAGAATAAGAAGAAAAGAGGGAAACGGGGGTGAAGGGCTGTTGCCTCTTCCCCCCCCCCCCCCCGGCAAAAAATAAATAAGAGAGAGAGAGAGAGAGAGAGAGAGAGAAGGGAAAGGGAAAGAGAAGATAAAAGGAAAGGAAAAAGAGGGAAAGGGGGCGAAGGGCTCTTGCCAACAAAATAAATAAGAGAGAGAGAGAGAGAAGGGAAAGTGAAAGAAAATCTAAAAGGAAAGAAAGAAGAGGAAAAAGAATAAGAAAAGAGGGAAAGGGGGCGAAGGGCTCTTGCCTCCCCCTGCCAACAAATAAATAAGAGAGAGAGAGAGAAGGGAAAGGGAAAGAAAATATAAAAGGAAAGAAAGAAGAGGAAAAAGAATAAGAAAAGTTGGAAACGGGGGCGAAGGGCTCTTGCCTCCTCCCTCCCCCCCCCCCCGCCAAAAAATAAATAAGAGAGAGAGAGAAGGAAAGGGAAAGAGAAGATAAAAGGAAAGAAAGAAGAGGAAGAAGAAGAGAAGAGGGTAACGGGGGCAAAGGGCTCTTGCCTCCTTTCTTTCCTATTCTCCCTCTTTTTCGTTTTTCTCTTTCTTTCTTTTCTTTCTTCTCTTTTCTTTCCTTTCTTTTCTTTTTTTTTCTTTTCTTTTTCTTTTTTTCTTTTCTTTCCCTTTTACTCTCTTTTTTCCCCTCCCCCTTTTCTCTTTTTTCCCGACGGCAGCGCAATTTTACCGACAATATCCTGACAGGTGGGGGGGGGGGTGTCGCACCCCCACACCCCCTTTGGAGACGCCCCTGCCTTCGCCACTGTTGGCGACCACAAGGCTATCAATACAAATTAAGACATATTAATGAAGATACTTATTTAATGTTGCAGAGAGATAAGTATTTTCTCTATGAACTTGTTTAATGGACAATAAATAATATTAAAAACATGAATACTATAGCGGTATAATGATGAGAGAGATGATTTAAGTCATACTTTTTTCAATGTGATTGGAGTGGACTTGAGGGTGGGGGGGGGGGTCCCCTAAGATCTCGGCCGTTTCACAGCCGATCGCCGCGAAAATGCATATTTATGGTAATTTATGCAAACAAGGTCAGAGAATTCACATTTTTACCCATAAATCATATATAATTCATATTCGAGCGTTCTTTTTCACTTCATATATTCGTTAGAATAATAATACGACAACAAAGTTGGAAGAGCCAGTTTATCCCTATGCTATCTCTTGTTTTGATAATTTGTATTTATGTACTATATTATTTTGTTATTTCATTTCATTTCTAACCACAATTCAACTATTTTTACCCAAAATCAAACACATTTACTTGAAACAAGACCAAATAACCAATGTTTTCTCTTTTTTTAAAAGAATAAATGGTATTTCCATATGTTTGGTACTTAAATCACAAAAATGAGCGATTTAAGGGCTGACATGCAAAAACAAAAGGTCACGTGACTCCGCAATTATACGTCCGATTTTCAACAAAAAAATGTTTCAAAAGATGCGTAAGACTCGAAAGAAAAAAGTCATGAAAGAAAAACTTTATATCTGCCGCGGTTCCGGAGTAGTCGCGAAATTACTAGAGAGCACTAATCTTTTTTGGGGCCCTCAAAAATTTGAAAAATCGTACCCCCCCCCCCCCTTGAACGCCGGGGGGGGGGGGTATCTCCCAAAAACGGTAAAAATTAACGTGTTTTTTTTTTACACGTTTTTTTCACAGGGCGGAGCCCTCAGAAGCTCAGGGGTATTAAACATCAAAATTAACGTCGGATGAGCATAATTTTATACCTTATTTGTGACAGTGGCAGGACACAATTTGGTGTTGGGTCCAGGGGGCGGAGCCCCCAGAAGCTCAGGAGTTTTGTCCATTAAATAATTATTATTTTATACCTTATTTGTGACACAGGGGTCACGAATTGGCGTGGGGTCCAGGGGGTGGAGCACCCGGAAGCTCAGGGGTTTTGGGCAATAAATAACGGTCAGATGAGCATATTTTTATATCTATTTGTGACACTGGAAGGACACAAATTGGTGTTGGATCCAAGGGGCGGAGCCCCAAGAAGGTGAGGGGTTTTATACATCAAATTATCGTCAGATGAGCATATTTATATATCTATTTGTGACACTGGCAGAACACAAATTCTTCTTCCTCTTCCTCTTCTTTCTTTCCTTTTATCTTCTCTTTCCCTCTCCTTCTCCAACATAAGATGCAAGACGGATATATATCGACTCACCTTCTTTCCAAGAACCATACGGGCCTGGAATTTACTTCCCCCCCCCCCCCCCCCCCCAGCATCTTTGCCTGCGACGCAGTCGAAACCTTCAAAGCCAGACTCTGGGAAGCCATCCAAGGGGGTAATATAATCATAGTCCCTCCCCACAACTGCAATGTGATGGGACTTAATTCTAAAATGTTCTAGAAGCAACAAACACTCTCTCTCGAACGATAACGTTCTTATTGGTCATCTTTATATCCCTCTTGAGGATCAGGACCAGGATCAGAACAGATTCTCTCTCTCTCTAATATTTATTTTTTGGCGGGGGGGGGAGGGAGGAGGCAAGAGCCCTTCGCCCCTGTTTCCCTCTTTTCTTATTCTTTTTCCTCTTCTTTCTTTCCTTTTATATTTTCTTTCCCTTTCCCTTCACTCTCTCTCTCTCTTATTTATTTTGTTGGCGGGGGGGGGGGGCAACAGCTCTTCGCCCTTCCCCCGTTTCCCTCTTTCCTTCTTATTCCTCTTCTTTCTTTCCTCTTATATTTTCTTTCCCTCTCCCTTCTCTCTCTCTTATTTATTTTTGGGGGGGGGGGGGGGAGGGCAAGAGCCCTTCGCCCCCTTTCCCTCTTTTCTTATTCTTTTTCCTCTTCTTTCTTTCCTTTTATCTTCTCATTCCCTTTCCCTTCTCTCTCTCTCTTATTTATTTTGTTGGCAAGAGCCCTTCGCCCCCTTTCCCTCTTTTCTTATTCTTTTTCCTCTTCTTTCTTTCCTTTTAGATTTTCTTTCCCTCTCCCTTCTCTCTCTCTCTCTTATTAATTTTTTTGGCGGGAAGGGGGGGGGGAGGTAAGAACCTTTCGCCCTTCCCCCGTATCCATCTTTCCTTCTTCTTCTTTCTTTCCTTTTATATTTCTTTTCCTTTCCCTTCTCTCTCTCTCTCTCTCTCCTATTTATTTGTTGGCGGGGGGGGAGGGAGGAGGCAAGAGCCCTTCGCCCCCGTTTACCTCTTTTCTTCTTATTCTTCTTTCTTTCCTTTTATATTCTCTTTCCCTTTCCCTTTCCCTTCTCTCTCTCTCTCTCTCTCTCTCTCTCTCTTATTTATTTGTTTTGGTGGGGGGGGGGGGGGGTGGGGGAGGGCAAGAGCCCTTCGCCCCCGTGTCCCTCTTTTTTTCTTTTTCCTCTTCTTTCTTTCCTTTTATCTTCTCTTTCCCTTTCCCATCTCTCTCTCTCTCTCTCTCTCTCTCTCTTATTTATTTTTTTTGGCGGCGGGGGGGGGGGAGGGAGGAGGCAAGAGCCTTTTGCCCTTCCCCCATTTCCCTCTTTCCTTCTTGTTCTTCTTTCTTTCCTTTTATATTTTCTTTCCCTTTCCCTTTTCCTTCTATCTCTCTCTCTCTCTCTCTCTCTCTCTCTCTCCTATTTATTTGTTGGCGGGGCGGGGGGGGGGGAGGAGGCAAAAGCCCTTTGCCCACGTTTCCCTCTTTTCTTCTTCTTCCTCTTCTTTCTTTCCTTTTATCTTCTCTTTCCCTTTCCCTTTCCCTTCTCTCTCTCTCCTATTTATTTGTTGGCGGGGGGGGGGGAGAGGCAAAAGCCCTTTGCCCCCGTTTACCTCTTTTCTTCTTCTTCCTCTTCTTTCTTTCCTTTTATCTTCTCTTTCCCTTTCCCTTCTCTCTCTCTCTGATTTATTTTTTGGCGGGGGGGGGGGGCAAGAGTCCTTCGCCCCCCCCACCTTTCCCTCTTCTCTTCTTATTCTTCTTTCTTTCCTTTTATCTTCCCTTTCCCTTTTTTCCTTCTCTGTGTCTCCCCCATCAACATAGTAATAACGAAAAAGACCACTCTGTAATCAAGACCATTCCATTTTATTTAATACATTTTCGATATACTTAAATTGGCAACTATTACCTTCTGTCCGGATCCTCATTTTAAACGACTGATGCGAAAGACTAGTCGACGCACCCTTTCGAGAAAAGCCCCCCCCCCCCCCCCGCTTTCATCGAAAGGGTGTGTTAAAACGGTACTCCGCTCTCAACGCACCCTTTCGAGAAAAGGCCCCCCTCTTTTATCGAATGGGTGCGTTGAGCACACCACACCGCGCCGCACCGCACCGCACCCTTTCGATGAAAGCCTTCCCCGACCCCCTTTTCCTGCTATCATGCATTTTGTAGACACATTTTTGTTATTATGTCATGGACAATATATTCTTTGATGTTTCATGTAACTATATATTATGTTCAATATTGATGAATTGAATGAATCATTGGATGACAAAGTGGATTGTAAATATTATCTTCCTCATGAATTTAATTCAAGATTTGAGAGTGAAAATAGTTCCTTTAGCTTATTACATACAAATGCACGAAGTCTTGTTAAAAATTATGAATATCTGAACATTCTGCTGTCGGCCCTCACCAAACCGTTTTCAGTCATTGGAGTCACAGAAACGTGGCTTAATGATACATCTCCATCTACTTTATGTAATATTGACAATTATTCGATTGTACGTTCTGATAGAAAAACCGGAAGGGGTGGTGGAGCTGCTATGTTTATCTCAAACTTGTTAACATACAAAATTAGATCTGACCTTAGTTTGAAGAGTGATGGTACTGACTCGATATGCATTGAAATCAATATGGCTCAAAGGAAAAACATCTTGATATGTACAATATATAGGCCTCCGCATACAAATGTTGAATTATTTTTGGATGAGTTTGATAGGATGCTGCATAAGGTCAATCTAGAAAATAAGGATGTTTACTTGATGGGTGATTTTAATATTGATCTTTTGCAGGAAGATAATACTTTTCATAATATGTTACGATCAAATTCATTCAATGCCATGATTGATAAACCAACCAGATTGGCAAATAACTCTTCTACATTGATAGATAACATTTTTACAAATGTCACCAATAACTATAGGCTCTGGCCTCTTGTATAGTGAAATCTCTGACCACCTTCCAATTTTCCTGATTTGTAATCATGTTCGCAATTATCCTGAGGACGAAAAGAATCAAGCTATGATACGTAAAATCACAGCTGAAAAAATAGCCATGTTTAATGACGAACTACTCAAAGTAACATGGAATGACGTGGTCGCATGTACTGACACCAATAAGGCATATGCACTTTTTTGGAACTTGTTCTCCTCTCTTTTAAATAAACATATCCCAATGACTAAAAAAAGATCGGCAAGAAATAGAATCAAGCAGCCATGGATAACTAAAGGTATCTTTTGCTCTATTAAAAAACGGAATAGATTATATAAATATAATCTTCGACACCCAGGAGAGGAAAGCTTGAATAATTACAAATCATATAGGAACAAACTAACCACCATTATTAGACAGTCTCGACAAATGTATTTTGCCAAGCAGTTTGAAAATGCAAATGGAAATGCATCATCAACGTGGAATGTGATCAATCAAGCCCTCAAAAAACAAAAGAGTAAATCAAAGTGTCATATTACCAAAGATAATAATACAATGGTTGATTCAAAAGAAATAGCAAATTGCTTCAATGCTTACTTTGTTGGGGTTGGCCCCAATCAGGCCAATACAATAGCTTCGAACGGAGTCGACTTCTCACAATTTCTTCAAACTCCCTGCAACAAGTCATTATTTCTCAAACCAACAAACTTGATTGAAATCTTGAATATTGCACGTTCTCTTAAAATAAGCTATGCTAACGGTCATGATGAGATAAGCACATATCTTCTGAAACAAGTTATAGGAAATATAATAACCCCACTAGTGCATATTTTTAATCTCTCTCTCACGACAGGTACATTTCCAGAAGCATTTAAGATTGCTAAGGTTGTTCCGATATACAAAAAGGATGACTCTTCCCAAGTCTCAAACTATCGCCCTGTTTCTATTCTCTCGAGTTTGTCCAAAGTATTGGAAAGACTTATATACAATAGGCTATATTGTTTTCTAACAGAAAATGACTTACTGAATCAGGATCAATATGGTTTCAGGAAATACCACTCAACCGATTTAGCCCTTGCACAATTATATGATAAGATTTCGAATGCTTTGGCGTCTCGAAAGCATGTTATTGGTGTATTCATGGACTTAAGCAAAGCATTTGACACTCTTGATCACAAGGTACTATCAAGCAAACTTCATTATTACGGAGTAAGAGGAGTTGCTCTTGACTGGTTTAATGATTATTTGTCAGGTAGAAAGCAATATGTAAGCTACGAATCTGTAGATTCATCATTATTGCCTATGAAATGTGGTGTCCCACAAGGATCGATACTCGGTCCTTTATTGTTTCTACTGTATGTTAATGATATCTCGAACTCAACTACATCATTACAATATATTATATTTGCTGATGATACTAATGTGTTTTGCTCCAATTCCGATTTTCGATCACTTCAGAGAATTATGAACACCGAGCTACCTAAGCTGTCTTTGTGGTTTAGGAGCAACAAATTGTCTCTGAATCTGAAAAAAACTAATTATATTCATTTTCAAAGCAGGAAAAATGCAACTGATAAACCTATACCTGAAATAGTCTTGGATGGTGAATATTTGGAGAAAAAACAAAATACTAAATTTCTTGGAACTATCATCAATGAAAATCTGAAATGGAGTGATCATGTACATTACGTTTCAAAGAGAGTGTCACGCACTGTTGGTTTACTGTATAAGTTAAAACATTATGTGCCTTTGAATATTCTATATATGCTATACAATTCCTTGATTCTTCCTTACATGTCTTATTGCAATATACTGTGGGCAGACTCAAAAGTATATACTGATAAAATGCTGCTTTTACAAAAGAAAGCGATTCGTGTGTGTACCAATGCTGGATATCGCGATCACACTGATCCCCTATTCGCGAGGTTAAAAACTCTGAAAGTAACTGATATTAACTTTTTACAACAAGCACTGTTCATGTTCCGTCTACATAATGATTCCCTACCTTCCCACTTCCCACCAATGTTTTGTTTGAATAGAAATATTCATACATACCCAACCAGACAATCAAATAAATACCATTTATGTAATCCTAAAACAACAATGGCTATGAAATCTATAAGACATTCTGGTCCGGATATTTGGAACTCACTGTCCGTTGACATCCGTAACTTGAAGTCAGTATATACTTTCAAGAAAAGTGTGAAATCAATTTTATTGAGCAGAGTAATGGTTCTATGTAAAGGTTGCAAGTCACTGTTTATTTTTTGTTATTTTCCCCCAATTATGTTCTGTAATTTACTTTACTTTACAATCGTTATGATTTTAAATGTTTCTGGGCTGCAAGCGTATCAAGCTGTCACGCTTAGGCTGTAGCCCTTCTGTATCATCACCTCTTCGAGCGTATGTATCTATGATTTACTGAATGTGGAAATGTAATTTAACTTATGTTTTATACTCATGTAAAGACATTGTCACATTATTGTTATAACCTATGATGATTCAGTAACCAATAAATATTTCAACTATTACTAATCGCATTTCCACGACGTCACCAAGATTTGCATCTATCTCTAATGTTATGATCCAGAGCAAAATAACAGTGATTTTCTATTGAAATCTATTTATTCAGATGGTTTACACATTTCTCAGCCAATACATCTGGACATGCTGTTTCGGAAAATAAATTTCAAATTTGGAAACTCAAAAAATATTAGTTTGATGACGTCATTTCTGACCACTCTATCGGGGAATCCCCTTTAACCAAACTCCCGTAATACGGTTCTCATGTAAAATTATGTTAATTTGCACTTATCGTCTCACTCAGACATGGAGAAGTATTTTCAGTCGGAGACCATACTTAAGTGTAGACAAGTCTGAGAGTGAGCACGAAAAGGTGTAAATTATTATGGGGAGTATTTAACCCGTGGCGGATTTATGGCTGGGGGGGGGGGGCGACTGGCCCATGCCCATATCGAATATAAAACAACATTATCCCTCGATTGTGATTTTGTTTTTTATACTGTGCCCCTCCTCACCTTTCTCCTTTTGATGTTTCTGCTCTACCACTGAGCCATCACTCCTCCTTTTAATTAAAAAAAAAAATCTTTTTGCTTGCTGTTTTATACAAATACTTCCAGTGAAAATGTCAACTGTGATTAGAAAGACTGAGAAAACATTTATTTTGAAGACTGAAATCACTTCAATTCAATTCAAGACTTTATTCCAGACTCAGCTGCAAGAGTAAAGGTCCATATAACATATTTACATTTAGATATAAACAATGCACAATAATAAGAGGGGAACATATTATTTAAACTTACATATTTACATGTAGATATAAACAATGAACAAAAATAAGAGGGGAACACATACAGATACAGAAACAAAACTAAATTACTTTAATCAACCTCAACCGATTGTGACAACAAGCTACTGAACCAGAACTTCCACAAGTCTGAGGTGGTGAGCCTTGTACTATTTGACAGCATCATTAAGTACAAGTTCAAGGCCTACACACACACATCAAAACATATTTAATCTTGATTCTACTTGTGTTATGCGCTACAATTATTCAGTAGACGAACAGCCAGCAAGACCGACAATGATCTTCCTGAATATTTTATCTGAAGCTTTCCGAGACCGAGAGTTTGCGAGACCGACAATGCTTCTCCTGATGTTTCATTCACCCCAGGCTTCACAAGACAACAACACATGAGGCCACGAGACCGTCAGTCGTCGGTCTCGTTGGGTGTCTGTTTACTGGGATGCCTGGGTTTATGGGCCTACACAGTCTCAATATTCTACAAAAAAGAATAAACGTACAATCGTATGAAGCATTTATTTACATTATAATGAGCAATAAAGACAACGCGTTCTGAAACATACTACTCTAAACAGAATCTATAAAATGATGATGAATAAAACTTATACAATTATAAAATCACACACTATAATCGTAGTATATTCAGATAATATTTCCGAAATCTTCATTGTTCAATAATGATCATTATCATTGATGTTATTTTCATTATCATTACTACTACTAGTATTATTATCACTATCATTAGTATTATTATTATTATCATCATCATCATCATCATCAGGGAGCCCTCTGTAAACCAGCATTGTTATGCTAACAACGCTGAGTAGGGCCATCCCTCCGTCTTCCCTTTTTGTATAAGTGTGTCTTAATGATTGTAAATATATATATGCTGATGTATTTTTAAATGACGGAAAATAAATACAAAACAATACAATCATCGTCGTCATCATCATCTTCATCAACATCATCAACATCATCATCAACATCATCATCATCATCATCATCACCATCATCATCTTTGCTGTTGTAGTCGTGATGATGCTCGTTATATTCGGACAACGAAATGTGTATTAACAAAAATAAATATTTAATGTGTATTCCTTATCAGTCATCACATTCTTCTTTCCGATTGACATAGGGGAAATTAGGACTACCAAATGTTATCCGAGATCACGTGTTAGTGAAAAGGCATTTTTAATTACGGATAAATATATATATACATGTACACCACAAATAAACATTGTTTTTTACATGTGTTTGCCACTTGATGTGCATGGGAAAAACTAACACCGACTATAAATATATAGAATTACGGACTGGTATTTTGTTTTGGTTGTTATTACCTTTATGGAAGCTGAATGGAAGAAACCTTTAAGTACCAGAAAGAGTTTCGTTGTAATTGATATTCCTTACAGAAAACAGATTATTTCCAGAATCCTTTATCAAAATGCAGCATAGAGCTTTAATGCATATTTAGTAATTGACATAATATTTCTCCGACATGATTCTGTTTGGTGTTTTTCCCCTCGTCGTAACCCCTTTTCTTATAAAGGATGGGGTGTCCCCGATCCCGTATGACCCGCCAATGAGCAAGGTACCAATTCAATGCAGAATTTATACATCAAGTTGCAAACATATTTAGTGTCGATAAGACTTCCGCAAACTTTTCCATGCTATAGCATTTTTAAATACACACGATTTGTATATTACATACAGCAAGTCAACATATTTAACTACATTGTGTGTTTAAAATGATGTTTGCCACTACCTCTGATCTCAAGTAGGCGATATTTTACATGAAATATTATAAACAATACCCACCAAAAGACTTCTAAATATGAGACTTTATACACTTGAGTTGAAGATGCCAATTGGCGTTGGTGCTTGGGATTAAATATATCATCACCATACTGTCCACGAGTGATCAATGGTGTGAGAAATTATAAAAAAAGGTATATGTACAAGCTGATCTTACTTTAAAAGCTTATGAAGATCATGCATACTTTACTGTACATATATACAAAGACCCATTTAATGACATGGTAAATTGATAAACATCACTGAAATAAGTTAAATTTACTGATTTCCTAATATTGTAAGAGGAATACTCTCTTGGGTATTAAGTACATGACTTTGTAAAAGATCTGTAACAACAATGTCTGCCCATGCGAGGATTCCAGACACGTTTCCAGTTATTTTAAGAACTTCACATCCTCACCTTAAAAAAATAAAAATACATTCCTTACCAAAAAGAACATCACGTATAATACACTACAATATAAAGTGGAATTAGGCTATTTACACTGCATGGCTTATAAAGGTACCCAGCTATGTACATTTAATAACTATATAATAACTATATGACCTCATGGACAAAGTTATAGACAATTACAAGGGGGCAATAACATTAAGGATGGGGGAGGGAGGGGCACTTTAGGTAGGATCGCGATCGGAGCGACCAAGCGGGACAGGGTGTAAAAGGGGGGCTGGTCGAAGATAACATTATGACACAGCTCATAATGTCCTCACAAGTCCCACGCTGATGTAATGGGCCTCAATCTTCATCGAAGTTCACTGACGGATAAGGCGATAGAGAAACCTGTAAAATGCTCCTACAATTCTGCGACTGGAAAGTGCCCCTTCAAAGAAGAAATTGAACTCGGACTGTTGTGCAGCGGTCAGTCGAATCGGGCCACCCCCTGCAGCAAATTGACCAAGTGTTAGCATCAGTGACGTCATATTATTGAATGTGGACCTGTTGGTTTGGTTCCACGTTTCAAGTGCTTCTCGCGAAAGATCTTTGTAGTCGTGCACAATGACAGCTACTCTCTTCTTTCCTGTTTGATGATAGAGGTAGGAGAGAAGAAAGAAAAAAAAATCCGTCTTGACTGTTGACAGGGTTATTATTGCCTCTTTTTTTGTTTAGATTGAAGGGCTACCCCCTCGGGAGGGGGAGGGGGTTGCAGTGTATGCCGGGGCCATTGAATCAATTACTTTCTTTTGTTTTGTTATATTGGGGGAAATCCAGATCATTTTGTCTTGTATAATTAATCTTACACTAATATATAATTTGTTCAAGTTTGCTTATTCATCTTCATTGAAGAAAGTACATATAACAATTAACATAGTAATAAAGAAGTTACATACAACCCAGGACCGAGATTTGAATGACATTGGATGCATCTCATGCAGGGTAAAACAATTACAATACACACTAACAAAACGAAAAAGAGAACATCATAACGTCAGTTTTTTTTTAAATGAAAACATTAATAATTCCTAACAAAACAACAACAAAAACACAATTTTTAAAAATTATTTTCTTAGTTAGAAATACCTCACTATACATTTATATACCGTTGTCATATCTATACATCTCTTCTTAATGAGTAATCAATCACGGGAACCTATCTCCACAGAGAGAGAAAGAGAGAGAGTTGCAGAGAGGGAGAGTTGCAGAGAGGGAGAGAGAGAGAGAGAGATGTGCAGAGAGCGAGAGAGAGAGAGAGGGAGAGAGAGAGCGAGAGAGAGAGGGAGGGAGAGAGATAGAGAGAGGGAGGGAGGTCCCGTTATAACAAGTTATATACCGTTATACGTCTCTTAAAGGGATCCGGTAACTTTGTCTCAGATTCTGAAATAAAATCCTGGATTTTGCTCATGATGCAATGATAATTATAAACCTTTAGGTCAGTCAGGAACCCCATGACTTTTACAAGCCGATCGCCGGTCTGATTATCAACATATTTATGATTGAAATTACAAATTTTGAAAAACGTTCGCCTGACGGTTTTCATAAACCTACAGTCTATTGGGGAAAACGAGTATGGTAAAACCGGTCACTCAAAGATTTTTTACTCTTTTGAGGCACTTCTTGATCATTTTGAAGCACAATTTTTTTAGGGCTTCAATATTACACCATATCACAAACACTGATAACACGTAGGACCGTGTATCTCAGATTTAACATTGTTAAACGATCCCTTTAAAGTAATTACACCTCCAAGTGTTGTGGTGATTCCAAGTGAGTTCAGATAGGCTGTAAAAAATAACATAGACCCACACAATATTCTTTTGAAATATTACTGATCCCATCAGATTTTTTTCTTGGGGCGCTGCCTCTACGGATGAGCCAAATATCAATTGAATGAGGCCTTCGGTGCATGTCGGAATAAGAAGAAAATAAATAAATAAAAAAAAAACATTTTAAAGAAATAAAATGAGAAGTATAATAAACAATGAGGAGCTCAAGAAAATCTTACCCAAGCACCTCTTTGCCTTGTACAAGAACTTGTCATAGATGGAGTTGGATCCGTCAGGGTAGCGATAAGGTCCCCTGATATCCATAGAATGACACAGAAACAAGGCATCAACGCCACCTAATTCGAATTCCTTCATGTCTGCCATGTTGTAGGGAAGCGGCTCAAACTTCACACTCGCTGACTCTACGACGTCTGATATATTCCTGTTGATATATCCTATAAGGCCTTGCACGCTGTCTTCACCAGAATTACTGCACACGACAATGTTCACTCGATCCTTTGTTCAATGAAAAACAAGATGGAAAAATAAGAATTTTTAGACACTGCATTTTAAACGCGTTACACCCATTCTTTTCTTTTAGCATTTGTTGTTTAACTTCCTTATTTTTCATTTGTTTTTCTTAACCATAACAACCTGTTATGCAGTGTCAATTATATATGCATATGATGTCATTCAGGGGCAGCGGTGCGTCTTTCAAAATGGGGGGAGGGGTACCAACAAAGAGGTCACTTTCTGGAAAAAGGGGCACCTACAAAGGAAAGCCTCAAAGCGAAAATATACGGTTTTTAGACATTGGTATATGCCCCTACATTGTGATTACTTTATCAGGGATGTTTTCAATGTTTGTTTCTCTCTTTTCATGGTCCAAGTTACTACTTTGCAGTTGGGTGTGATGGTCTGAATGCTTATTTGAAGGGGAGTTATCAGAGGTTAAAATAGGGCACTTTTCGCACCTGATAAGGAGCACTGAACAAAGATGAAGAAAGGCACTCATGAGAACGCAAAAGGGGCACTTATTACAAGGATAAAGGGGCAATTATCAGAAAAGAAATGGCACTAATTAGAAAAGATAAGGGGGTACGTGTCAAGTTTAAAGGGGGCACCTCCCAAATTTGAGTAAAGGCACTCATCGGGGATGAAAATGGGTACTTGTAAGAACGAACAGAGGTAATTATAAGAGGTGAAGGGGCACTTATTACAAAGGAAGATGGGTACTTATCGAAGGAAAAAGGGCACCTACGAAATTTTAATAGAGGTATCTATCAGACGTGTCAGAGTTAAGGGACATTTCTGAGAAGGTGAAATGGATGTTATTAAAAAAGAAAAGGGGCATTTATCGGATGAAAAAGGGCACTTATTAGGAAGATAAAGGGGGCATGTGTCAAAATAAAAGGGGGCACTGATCAGAGGTGAGAAGTGGCACTCATCAAATATGGAAAGGGGCACTAATCAGAAAGAGGAAGGGGCACTTATTACAAATGAAAAGGGCACTTGTTAAAGTTAAATGGGCACCTCTCAGATTGGAATAGAGGCTCCTACCCTAATATCGTTCAATAGGTCCTAAGGAAGCCCTATACCAAAAATGGTTCTAGGACAATTACCCCCGGAAAATTACCCCCGGAAGATCACCCTAGGACAATAACCCCCCGTGAACAATTACCCCCCCCCTGAAATTTATTCCCTTGGTCAATCACCCCCTCTCAAGGACAATTGCCCCCCCCCCCCCCCCGAAATCTGCTTTTATTAAAACCAACTTATTTTCAGGGTGGACTTCCCCTTTAATGAACGGGGGTAATTTTCGGGGAAGGGTGTATTTGTCCTCGGGGTTGGTTATCCTTGGTTGTCCTTGGGGCATAATATTGTCCCATATAATTTTATATAGGGGGTAATTTTAAGCGGGATAATTGTCCTCGGGGGGGGGGGGGTGGGTAATCGTTCATGGGGGTAATCGTTCATGGGGGTAATTGTCCTAGCAGGTAATTTTCCGGGGGTGATTGTCCAGGGGTTAATTGTCCTGATACGAAGTTATATGCATGCATTTTATTGTGCTCGCAACCAATCAAATGCAATGATCATGATCCCTTAATGTTAGTTGTTGTTATTGTCTTTTATATATAATACAAGTACTATCAGAGGCGTAATTATCCTTTTGGTTTTCCTGGTTGCAAGACTATCTTGTTCAGGGTTTGGAAGCAACCGTATATCGTCCAGGTTTATCTGCATGCTTCCATGTGCACTTTCGGATTACCGTAATCAATAGGCTTTGAAAAGTAATAGCAGGTACAATAGCCAATATGTAAAAATGGTATCCTTATCCTGTACAGTGTATCTAGATATAGTTGTAACATTAAAGGTAAAGACCAGTATTGGAAACGCCCCAATTTCAAAAAATGAAATGGAAGCTCTCATTACTAATCATGTGAAAGAATATGTTTTGACTAATAAAAAATTTGCTGATAAAAAATTTGCCGGGAAACCGCCTACTAATTCATATATTTAGTAAATTTGTTTCTCACATGGTCTGTGAGAGATATAGAGTAGTCCCATATACATCTTTCGGTGTATAGTGCTTGTAACTTTAAGAAGAATGGGCCAAATTTCTTATCATTTTGATGATTCCAGAACCTTGCAGATGCTAGATGCTAGATGATCAACCTTTTATGATCGATTCCACAACGTTTCTTTCACAATGCAATCGCATGACCATAACTGGTCTTTACCTTTAACATATCAAAAGAGGACCTGGATATTAAATAAATGTTGACGATACTGTACTATATGTCGTCAATAGTTAGCACACAATTATTAGGCCTATATTTGTCCTGTATAGCTATATTGGGCGTACAGCATACTTAGCTTTCTAGATCCGACTCTCCTTGTAGCACTTTAAATGCACGTTGCCGCGTGTGTGTTTGTTTGTATCAGATGTACACAATCATGACTGATCTTTGTCAATGTTTTCCAGAAAACATGTCCAGCGGCGTATCCAAACCTTGGCCTCAGGAGGGGCAACACATTTCCAACTCTGATCCATATACCTTCGGTAAGGAAGGTCCTAGTTTGCGTTACCGGGGGAGGAGGGGGGGGGGGGGGCATCATCCCAAATGACTTAACTGAGGAAGAATGAGTCTATTGACCAATGTCATGCCTACACTCCATGCATTTCTTCGCTTACAGTGATACCTGTGGCTGTTTATGCTACCAGGCAATTTCCCTTCATTATATATGCTAATGAACATCTCCAAATACTGCTGATCCCGGAAATGAGTGTCCTATATCAGATATCAGATATATTGAAATGAAAGTGAATAATTCTTAGTTTTGTTATCTTATCTGAAGAGATATCTGTCATGAGGAAGTCTGTCGACCACAGAAGAGAAGGAACTATAGGTTCTAATTGCTAATATTTCTTTTTTTCTAAGTAATCAGGGACATTTCTGCTGATATCATCAATCATGATACCCAGTTCTGATTGTATATAGCTATTTTGAAATATGTGAACGTACATTGTTTTAATGGAAATGATTGATGGCTGAATGAATGGATAAATATGAAAATAAATTACGTGTAACCTTTTAAATTGAAACGAATCAAATTGATTAAACAAGATCAGTGAATGGTGTGGGGTAGATAGAAGAAACGGGAGTCATGAATATGAAGGCTGAATATTTTGTTTGCTATTCATGTGTTCTCTGTGTATGCATGAGTCTTTGAATTGTGTCATATTATATAGTTTCTGTGGTGTTTGTGATATAATTGTAAAATAATTAATGTTCTATTGGAGCTGCTTTCCTCAGTCAGAGTATAGGCATTTAAGAAAAAAAAATACAAAAGGAATACTAGCATTTGAGCTGCTGTCTTGTTAGATATGAAATAGATGAAATTTGAAAATACTCTGACAAAAGTTTGTCAAATACTTCGCATCAAGCTATGGCGTCACACATTCTTAATATCAGCTCCCAAATATTACTCTTTATAATATTCATGTAAATGAATTAAGATACTTAAAACTGTGAAAAGCAAATCTTTATTTAGGACTAAACTTGTTTATCAGATTTGCTTATTTTTGTCATGTACATGTAAATGCTTCTTTTTGCCATGTACATGCTACAGTATATGTTTATGCAAAAGTAGTAAATTTTTAAAACAGCATTGCCTAACAAAAATGTAGAATGAAAAGTCTTACCAATAATTGATAATAATGGTGTCATTTTACTTTACCCAATAAAACAAAAGTGATGCATTGTGTAAGATGATGAAGTCGAGAGCTTAAATTGTTTGCCCTAACATCAGCTATATATCTATCAAATTTGCAAAACTAAAATGAAGAGTAGCTTTGATTTACTAGTAGTATGTTCTGTCGAGAATATGTAAATATAATAAAGTATGAATGGAAGACAGTATTTTTGAGAGACAGAATATCAACACCCATGTAGCCCGATAGTGACAGCTTAATTAATTACAATTTGCATAAATTTGGATAGCAAACAACAAAAACAGTTTTATTTGTCAGTTCTTTTAATAAGTAGAATTGTGCGTTTTATGAGTTAAAATTAAAATGCCAATGTAATATCACCACACTGCATGATATTTGTGTAAATGAGCACTTTTGAGAGGTTTGCTAATCACGGATATCGTACCACTCCCTATAAAGTGTATGCTTTTGACACATATACATGACCCACAGGAACAGAATGCTCTTTTGTCCATTCTGTTCCCCAGATTCTGTTAAGAGACCTGACTATATATTAAAAAGATATATGGCAACCTGCAGCGAGGATAGTACATACACATAAATACACATGCAGGGCTCGAATTACCCACCGGCAATCGGAAATTTGCCGCCATGCCCCTCTCACTGGCCGGAATGCCCTTTTCAAAATCAAACCGTTTACGGCCACAATATTTTAATCCACAAAAGTTTTGCCGACATTATAGTCATCGTAAGCCAACCCGACTTGTAATGTTCAAAAAGGTTTTGTTGCCCATACGGAGCTCTACAAACAATGATAGTCGGCAAGGTTTTGTTGCCCCTCCGGAGCTCTAAAAACAATGATAGTCGGCAAGGTTTTGTTGCCCCTCCGGAGCTCTAAAAACAATTATAGTCGGCAAGGTTTTGTTGCCCCTCCGGAGCTCTAAAAACACTTTTTATCGGCAAGGTTTTGTTGCCCCTCCGGAGCTCTAAAAACAATAATAGTCGGCAAGGTTTTGTTGCCCCTACGAAGCTCTAAAAACAATAATAGTCGGCAAGGTTTTGTTGCCCTCCGGAGCTCTAAAAACAATATTTATCGGCAAGGTTTTGTTGCCCCTCCGGAGCTCTAAAAACAATAATTACCGGAAGGTTTTGTTGCCCCTCCGGAGCTCTAAAAACAATGATAGTCGGCAAGGTTTTGTTGCCCCTCCGAGGCTCTAAAAACAATAATTATCGGAAGGTTTTGTTGCCCCTCCGGAGCTCTAAAAACAATAATTACTGAAAGGTTTTGTTGCCCCTCCGGAGCTCTAAAAACAATGATAGTCGGCAAGGTTTTGTTGCCCCTCCGAGGCTCTAAAAAAAATAATTATCGGAAGGTTTTGTTGCCCCTCCGGAGCTCTAAAAACAATAATTACCGAAAGGTTTTGTTGCCCCTCCGGAGCTCTAAAAACAATGATAGTCGGCAAGGTTTTGTTGCCCCTCCGAGGCTCTAAAAACAATATTTATCGGAAGGTTTTGTTGCCCCTCCGGAGCTCTAAAAACAATAATTATCGGTAGGTTTTGTAGCCCGTCCGGAGCTCTAAAAACAATGATAGTCGGCAAGGTTTTGCCCCTCCGTTGCTCTAAAAACAATAATTATCGGAAGGTTTTGTTGCCCCCCGGAGCTCTAAAAACAATAATTACCTGAAGGTTTTGTTGCCCCTACGGAGCTCTAAAAACAATTATAGTCGGCAAGGATTTGTTGCCCCTCCGGAGCTCTAAAAACAATAATTACCGGAAGGTTTTGTTGCCCCTCCGGAGCTCTAAAAACAATAATAGTCGGCAAGGTTTTGTTGCCCCTCCGGAGCTCTAAAAACAATATTTATCGGCAAGGTTTTGTTGCCCCTCCGGAGCTCTAAAAACAATAATTATCGGAAGGTTTTGTTGCCACTCCCGAGCTCTAAAAACAATAATTATCGGCAAGGTTTAGTTGCCCCTACGGACCTCTAAAAACAATAATAATCGGCAAGGTTTTGTTGCCCCTCTGGAGCTCTAAAAACAAGAATTACCGGAAGGTTTTGTTGTCCCTACGGAGCTCTAAAAACAATAATAATCGGCAAGGTTTTGTTGCCCCTACGAAGCTCTAAAAACAATAATAGTCGGCAAGGTTTTGTTGCCCCTCCGGAGCTCTAAAAACAATATTTATCGGCAACGTTTTGTTGCCCCTCCGGAGCTCTAAAAACAATAATTACCGGAAGGTTTTGTTGCCCCTACGGAGCTCTAAAAACAATAATAGTCGGCAAGGTTTTGTTGCCCCTCCGGAGCTCTAAAAACAACAATTACCGGAAGGTTTTGTTGCGCCTCCGGAGCTCTAAAAACAATTATAGTCGGCAAGGTTTTGTTGCCCCTCCGGAGCTCTAAAAACACTTTTTATCGGCAAGGTTTTGTTGCCCCTCCGGAGCTCTAAAAACAATAATAGTCGGCAAGGTTTTGTTGCCCCTACGAAGCTCTAAAAACAATAATAGTCGGCAAGGTTTTGTTGCCCCTCCGGAGCTCTAAAAACAATAATTACCGGAAGGTTTTGTTGCCCCTCCGGAGCTCTAAAAACAATAATAGTCGGCAAGGTTTTGTTGCCCCTCCGGAGGTCTAAAAACAATAATTACTGGAAGGTTTTGTTGCCCCTACGGAGCTCTAAAAACAATAATTATCAGCAAGGCCTTGTTGCCCCTACGGAGATCTAAAACAATGATAATCGGCAAGACTTTGTTGCCCCTACGGAGATTTAAAACAATAATTATTGGCGAGACTTAATTTCCACTATGGAACTCCTAAATTAATTGGCGGGACTTAATTGCCGATACGGAGATATGAAAGAATGTCTTCATCCAAATGACTGAAACGTTTGGCATAAAAACCGTAATGACTCAGGCTTAGTTTTTCAATCCATCCTTTTTATTATTTTGAACCAATCAATATCGGGAAGTTTTGTTTACCCATCGTTGGTTCAACATCTTTACTTCGCGTTGTGACCTTTTTTGGTGCGTTTTCACAGTTTTTAATCAGTGAAAAACTTGGATTTTTCTCGGGAGGAGGGTCTGGAATTAAATCAGAAAAGGATTAAGAGTCGAGATAATGGTACAAAGAATCGTCTTCTTTCCCATACGTTTTAATTAAAACGTCATAGCTTCCGCCCATCGCGCGGGAGGGGTGTGAATTGAGTTCAGAAAAGGATAATACCGGTAGTCGAGATCGAGACGAATCGTCTTCTTTCCCTAATAATTTATTAAAAACGTCTAAGCTTCCGCGCTTCCCTTGGAATTCAGAAAAGGATAAAGAGTCAAGAACGGTACAACGAATCATCTTCTTTCTCTAATAATTCAATGAAACGTCAAAGGGGAAACTCCCCCCCCCCTCCAGCTCCCCCCCCCCCCCCAAATTTTTTTTGAAAAGCATTTTAAAGAGAAATAGAAAGAAAGAGAGCAAGAAAGAAAAATAGTTAACTACCAGTTTCTCAACAAAATAAGGTATCAAAAATTGCTCATCTGATCGTAATTAAACGCCTAAAACCCCTGAGCTTCCGTGGGCTCTGCCCCCGGGACCCAACCAAGGGCCCTTTGGCAGGCCTCTTGATACTCATCTGACTGCAATTTAGTGCCTAAAACCCTTGATCTTCTGGGGGCTCCGCCCGCTGGACCTCACGCCAATCAGTGTCCTGCCAGTGTCACAAATAAAGTATAAAAACATGTTCATCTGACCGTAATCAAATGCTTAAACCCCTGAGCTTCCGGGGGCTCTGCCCCCTGGACCCCACTGGATGCTAATCTGATGGTAATGTAATGCTTTAAACCCATGGGCTTCTGGGGGCTCCGCCCGCTGGACCTCACGCCAATCAGTATCCTGCCAGTGTCACAAATAAGGTATAAAAATATGTTCATCTGACCGTAATCAAATGCCTGAAACCCCTGAAATTCAGGGGTTTCCGCACCCTCGACTTTACCAGGGGCCCTGAGGCGGGCCCTTGAATGCTTATTTGACCGTAATTTGCCTTCAACCCATGAGTTTCCGGGGTGAACAAGGTATCGAAAGATGTTTATCTGACCGCAGGCACGTAGCCGGGGGGGGCAGTGGGGGCGCCCCCTAAAAAAAAAGCCAAAAAAAGAGAGGAGAGAAAAGGAAGAGGACGTATGAAGAAAAAGGAGCAGACAAAAAACATTTTTGAAATTCAGACAAGGATTAAGAGTCGAGAACGGTACAACGAATCGTCTTCTTTCTCTAATGATTTAATGAAACATAAAAGCTTCCGCGCTTTGCGCGGGAAGGGGAAAACTGTATTCATGCAGGCGAGGATTATTTTCGAGAACGGTACAACGAATCGTCTTGTTTCTCTAATAATTAAATTAAATGTCAAAGCTTCCGCGCTTCGATCGCGCAGGAGGTGGGGTAACTGAATTTAGACAAGGATTAAGAGTCGAGAACGATACAACGAATTGTCTTCTTTCTCTAATGATTTAATAAAACGTAAAAGCTTTCGCGCTTTGCGCGCGCGGATGGGGGGGGGGAACTGAATTCAGACGAGGATTAAGAGTCGAGAACGGTACAACGAATCGTCTTCTTTCTCTAATGATTTAATGAAACATAAAAGCTTCCGCGCTTTGCGCGGGAAGGGGGAAAACTGTATTCATGCAGGCGAGGATTATTTTCGAGAACGGTACAACGAATCGTCTTCTTTCTCTAATGATTTAATGAAACGTAAAAGCTTCCGAGCTTTGCGGGGGAGGGGGGGGGATGAATTTAGACGAGGATTAAGAGTAAAAAACGGGACAACGAATCGTCTTCTTTCTCTAATGATTTAATGAAACGTAAAAGCTTCCGAGCTTTGCGGGGGAGGGGGGGGGTGAATTTAGACGAGGATTAAGAGTAAAAAACGGTACAACGAATCCTCTTCTTTCTCTCATGATTTAATGAAACGTAAAAGCTTCCGAGCTTTGCGGGGGAGGGGGGGATGAATTTAGACGAGGATTAAGAGTAAAAAACGGTACAACGAATCCTCTTCTTTCTCTAATGATTTAATGAAACGTAAAAGCTTCCGAGCTTTGCGGGGGAGGGGGGGGTGAATTTAGACGAGGATTAAGAGTAAAAAACGGTACAACGAATCCTCTTCTTTCTCTAATGATTTAATGAAACGTAAAGAGGGAGAGGAACTGTATTCAGACGAGCAGGCAATAACGCAGGGGGGGGGGGGGGGTTTGGGACGTTAATCTAAAAAAGGTGACCTCACCCCCCCCCCACCCCTCCCCCCCCCCCCCACCCCAAGGGAACAAAATGTCAAATTTTCAAATTTCGAGACCAAAAAACAAAAAAAAGTGTCCTCTTACCCCGCTTATTCAGCGGCTGGCTGAGTCGTTGCGATTTTTTTGGGGGGACAAAAAAAAAAGTGGGCCCCCCCCAAAGGAAGAAATCCTGGATCCGCCCCTGGGTGCACATATCCCCCCCCCCCCCACCTTTAAAACAACGGCGTGAGGTGATTTTACGCGCACTTTCCACATTGGCCTTAGTGCCCCTTAGGATAGATTTGTGCCCCTTTCAGTGGATCTGTGCCCTCTCAAAAAAGTGGCCTTGACCCAAATTTGATGTAATTCGAGGCCTGCACATGTCACATATAGATGTGACATGCCAATGGTTAAACAGGTCATTTTAAAGCTATAAATCTGCTGTTTTAGAATCAGACCAAAACAAAAAATTCACATCTGTTTACTCATTGGTGGTTTTGTTTATTAGGAGTTAATAAGATACACTTTTAATCATATCAACGTATATAGCAGTAATTTGCACATTGTTGAAGGGTGTCAACATTTGTTTGGAATATGTTTCTGGACGTTATTTTCATCTAAGAATCTTTTCAGAAGTTGCTCTGAATCTTTTGACCAGACTTTCACTTTTTGACATACAAAAGCCGAAATATCTCTGTGTGTCAGGAATTAATCGAGAACAAAACAGTATAACCATGTGAGCGTCTGACTTCGGGAGCACCTCTTGCAAACAATAATATAGAGTAAGGAATTACATGTAGTAATATCACTTTAAGTTTAAGTCAGCAGTTTGCAAATTAAATGAAATAAACATAAAACCTCACTATTATATCAGTATATCAGTAACTGAAAGAAAAAAAATACGGGCAATCTTGACAACATCGGACTACAAAAATAATGATAATAATGCATCCCGAAAGCGTCAAATCAGTAAATCGGCACATTTTGTAAAGTCATTAGCGTGCAGAAAGTGTTAACAACAAAAAGCGAACCAGTTATCACGGTGAGGCAAAATGGTCTTGTGGATAAAAGTGATCACTTCACAATGCAATGTACTCGGTTCGAGTCTCAGTTTCTCCTTTATATAAACCCATGTTATTTTTTTTTCTTCACTCCATAATATTGACTTGTCATCTCTTTTTTAAAGGGGACACCCCCCCCCCCCCCCTCAACAAAGAAAAATAGCATGTAATACTCTTTCTTTAACAAGCGACTCTCTGAATTAGTCAGAAAACATCTTTTGCTACATCTACAACAATTAGTGTAAGTATGAAGAATACATGAAGATTAGCGATGTGACACTTTAGTCTAGTGGGTAGGCAATCGCCTGATAACTGGAAGGTATCGGGTTCGACCCCCAGCTGTTGCGTTTTTTTCTTTTGCTACATCTACAACAATAAGTATAAGTATGAAAAAAAAACATGGAGATTAGCAATGTGACACTTTAGTCTAGTGGGTAAGCAATCGCCTGGTAACTGGAAGGTATCGGGTTCGACACCCAGCTGTTGCTTTTTTTTTTAAATCTTTGAAAAAGAAAAACTGATATCAAACCCATTTTGATCTCACTCAAAGTCCATATTTATTGCTATTTTCTTAATTGATCTATACAATGAGCTTGCAATTAACTTGTAAGCAAGGTAAAGTATTATAATTTACGAAGTACAAGAAGGACAGGAATCCTGTTTTATCTATTTATCAAACATTATTACATTCAATACTTTTTCAGTCCCAATGAGAGAGAGAGAGAGAGAGAGAGAGAAAGAGAAAGAGAGCCAGAAAGAGACAAGTGAAGAGAACCCAATACACCTCATCAGTGTAATAAAGTCTGATGATCTTTATCTACATACTCACTTCAAATATTTTGCCGGGCAGATATTATTATTTATAAAAACAAACCAATTTTGGAGTTTTATAATAATTTATTGTTGTTGTTGTTGTTGTTGATGATGTAAAACAATGAGAAAATAGGGACCTTTTGCGGGGGGGGGGAGCAATGTAGAAAAAAACTCCAGAGGAGCCTTGGGATTTTTATTTGGGGGGGGGGGGGTGGGTATCGGCGCGGATTCAGGATATAGGGGGGCCCAAACTTGAAATCAATTTGAAATTTAATGTGCTGAAATAAAAAAAATCGTGCCGGCCGATATTTCACTCAGTGGTAGTGGGGGAAGGGGGGGGGGGGGGGGGGGGGGGGTAGAGAGCACTATTTTTTTTTTGGCCCTCGAAAATTTGAAAAATCCCCCCCCCCCCCCACCCACATTAATCGCCAGGGGGGTCCCATCTGGCAATCGACAGCTAGCTGGCAATCGACAGCTAGCTGGCAAATCGCAGCTAGCTGGCAATCGACAGCTAGCTGGCAATCGACAGCTAGCTGGCAATCGACAGCTAGCTGGCATCGACAGCTGCTGGCAATCGACAGCTAGCTGGCAAGCGACAGCTATGCTGGCACTCGACAGCTAGCTGGCAATCGACAGCTAGCTGGCAATCGACAGCTAGCTTGGCAATCGAAGCTAGCTGGCAATCGACAGCTAGCTGCAATCGACAGCTACTGGCATCGACAGCTAGCTGGC